>NC_091992.1:123037845-123355509 GCF_044704955.1 Pristiophorus japonicus
ATGTAAATGAAGAGACCTTTGTGTGTGTTGATGCAGGTGTGGCCATTCGATGATTCCCCCAGCTCCTGCGTCATGTAGGCCGAGGTCAAGTCCAGCTTCATGAACGTTTTTCCTCCTGCCAGTGTCACAAATAGGTCGTCTGCCTTTGGTAACAGGTATTGATCCTGCAGGGAGAAACGATTGATAGTTACTTTGTAATCACCACAGATTCTGACGGTGCCGTCTCCCTTGAGGACTGGAACAATTGGACTGGCCCACTCGCTGAATTCGATTGGCGAAATGATGCCCTCTCGTTGCAGCCGGTCCAGCTCGATCTCCACCTGCTCTCTCATCATGTACGGTACGGCTCTCGCCTTGTGATGGATGGGTCGCGTCCCCGGAATCAGGTGGATCTGCACTTTTACTCCTTGGAACTTCCCGATGCCCGGTTCGAACAGCAAGGGGAACTTGTTTAGGACCTGGGCACGTAAAGTGTCGTCGACGGACGAGAGCGCTCGGACGACATCCCAGTTCCAGTGTATCTTTCCCAGTCAGCTCCTGCCGAACAGTGTGGGGCCATCGCCCGATACCACCCAGAGTGGTAAATTGTGCACCGCTCCATCGTAGGAGACCTTTACAGTAGCACTGCCGATTATGGGAATCAGTTCCTTTGTGTACATTCTCAGTTTAGTACGAATGGGAGTCAGGACTGGCTGTGAGGCCTTGCTGCACCACTAGTTATCGAAAGTCTTTTTGCTCATTATGGACTGGCTCGCGCCCGTGTCCAACTCCATTGACACCGGGAGTCCATTTAATTCAATCTTCAGCATTATCGGGGGACACTTTGTGGTAAATGTGTGCACCCCATATACCTCTGTCTCCTCAGTCTGAGGCTCTGGTTTGTCGTGATCCACCGTGGATCTGTCCTCCACTGCAATATGGTGGATTGCAGGATTAGCCAGATTTGCAACTCGTCTGCACATACGTTGGAGGTGTCCCATTGTTCCACAGCCCTTGCAAGTGTATCCTTTGAAGCGGCATGAATGGAAGCGATGATCACCTCCGCAGCGCCAACAAGGTGTTAATGGCCTTGCATTCACCACCCTTGATGGTGGACTCTGAGACATCTGCGGACGTGCAGCTGCAGGCATGTGAGTCCTGCCTTGTACATTAAGATTCGAAAACAACATCACTTTGTTCACAGTACTTGCAGCAGCACTCGTGTGCTGAGAGATTTGTTTGATATTGTCACTGGTGGCGATGAACGCCTGGGCTATCGCTATGTCTTTCCTCAAGGTTGGGGTCCCTACAGTCAAAAGTTTGCGAAGTATTACTTCATGGCCAATGCCAAGTACAAAAAAAGTCCCTGAACATGTGCTCCAAGTGTCCTTCAAATTTGCAATGTCCTGCAAGGCGTCTTAGCTCGACGATGTAGCTTGCCACTTTCTGGCCTTCAGACCTCTTGTACATGTAGAACCGGTATCTCGCCATCAGAACGCTTTCCTTCGGGTTGAGATGCTCCTGGACCAGTGTGCACAAATCATCTTACAACTTCTCTGTGGGTTTCGCTGGTGCGAGCAGATTTTTCATGAGGCCATATGTTGGTGCCCCGCAACCGGTGAGGAGGATCGTGAGCTTCGTGAACGTTTTTCCTCCTGCCAGCGTCACAAATAGGCCATCTGCCTTTGGTAACAGGTATTGATCCTGCAGGGAGAAACGATTGATAGTTACTTTGTAATCACCACAGATTCTGACGGTGCCGTCTCCCTTGAGGACTGGAACAATTGGACTGGCCCACTCGCTGAATTTGATTGGCGAAATGATGCCCTCTCGTTGCAGCCGGTCCAGCTCGATTTCCACCCTCTCTCTCATCATGTACGGTACGGCTCTCGCCTTGTGATGGATGGTTCCGTCCCCGGAATCAGGTGGATCTGCACTCTTTGCTCCTTGGAACTTCCCGATGCCCGGTTCGAACAGCAAGGGGAACTTGTTTAGGACCTGGGCACGTAAAGTGTCGTCGACGGACGAGAGCGCTCGGACGTCATCCCAGTTCCAGTGTATCTTTCCCAGTCAGCTCCTGCTGAACAGTGTGGGGCCATCGCCCGGTACCACCCAGAGTGGTAAATTGTGCACCGCTCCATCGTAGGAGACCTTTACAGTAGCACTGCCGATTATGGGAATCAGTTCCTTTGTGTACATTCTCAGTTTAGTACGAATGGGAGTCAGGACTGGCTGTGAGGCCTTGCTGCACCACTAGTTATCGAAAGTCTTTTTGCTCATTATGGACTGGCTCGCGCCCGTGTCCAACTCCATTGACACCGGGAGTCCATTTAATTCAATCTTCAGCATTATCGGGGGACACTTTGTGGTAAACGTGTGCACCCCATATACCTCTGTCTCCTCAGTCTGAGGCTCTGGTTTGTCGTGATCCACCGTGGATCTGTCCTCCACTGCAATATGGTGGATTGCAGGATTAGCAGGATTTGCAACTCGTCTGCACATACGTTGGAGGTGTCCCATTGTTCCACAGCCCTTGCAA
This sequence comes from Pristiophorus japonicus, assembly GCF_044704955.1. NCBI lineage: Eukaryota > Metazoa > Chordata > Chondrichthyes > Pristiophoridae > Pristiophorus > Pristiophorus japonicus. Next base: position 123,040,364 of record NC_091992.1, read on the forward strand.
ATGTATCCTTTGAAGCGGCATGAATGGAAGCGATGATCACCTCCGCAGTGCCAACGAGGTGTTAATGGCCTTGCATTCACCACCCTTGATGGTGGACTCTGAGACATCTGCGGACGTGCAGCTGCAGGCATGTGAGTCCTGCCTTGTACGTTAAGATTCGAAAACAACATCACTTTGTTCACAGTACTTGCAGCAGCACTCGTGTGCTGAGAGATTTGTTTGATATTGTCACTGGTGGCGATGAACGCCTGGGCTATCGCTATGGCTTTACTCAAGGTTGAGGTCCCTACAGTCAAAAGTTTGCGAAGTATTACTTCATGGCCAATGCCAAGTACAAAAAAGTCCCTGAACATGTGCTCCAAGTGTCCTTCAAATTTGCAATGTCCTGCAAGGCGTCTTAGCTCGACGATGTAGCTTGCCACTTTCTGGCCTTCAGACCTCTTGTACATGTAGAACCGGTATCTCGCCATCAGAACGCTTTCCTTCGGGTTGAGATGCTCCTGGACCAGTGTGCACAAATCATCTTACGACTTCTCTGTGGGTTTCGCTGGTGCGAGCAGATTTTTCATGAGGCCATATGTTGGTGCCCCGCAACCGGTGAGGAGGATCGCCCTTCGTTTAGCAGCGTTCGCTTCTCCTTCCAGCTCATTGGCCTCGAAGTATTGGTCGAGTCGCTCCACAAAGGTTTCCCAATCATCCCCCTCCGAAAATTTCTCCAGGATGCCCACAGTTCTCTGCATTGTTGCGGTGGGGTTCGTTATCTGTATCTCGTCACCAGTTGTTATGTATTGAATAAGGAGTCTGTCCAGATACTGTAAGGTTACAGTAATGTGTGACCGTAGTCCTTTAGTACAGGTCTCCAGAGTGTCTCTCTAGCCTGTGAGGCCTCCTTATATACAGGTGCTCCCAAGGGATTGTGGGATCCCTTGGGACTCCAGGGGATGGGCCCTCTGGTGGTTAAACAAGGTATTTATAGGTTTACATATATAATACTGGGAAAATATAATCTATGTTTTTTTTTTAAACAAGTATGTACAGAAACCTTGAGGAGAGGAGCTATGTGTCCCGTTCACCCCCGATTTGAGCTCAGGAATGGATTACAGGAGCCGGTTGAACGGAGGCGATGATGGCAGCCCCGCCTTCCCACAATGCAGCGCGGCAGAGAAAAGGCCTCATCGATAACTTGGGCCGCACTGAATTCTGGGGGATTGAGTCACCCGACCCCATGTTTCAGCCAATCGCGACTGAACCTGTAAAATATGCGGGAGAAGCCGAGGCGGGGTGAGTGGATTTACTTTACCTCCGAGGTTAGTATGGTGCATCATACTTTTTTAAAAATGAATAAGGCAAGCTCTAAATTCTCCCACCGGGAAGAGCTTTCTGAGACAGAGCGTGTTTTACACCTTATATGGAAAATCTCAGTCTGTTTGGAACAGATTTAAAATTGAGAAATTAAAAGTTCGGATAGTCGGGAACGAGTATGGATGGTACAGCACTTGGCAGAACACACATATGATTCAAGATTCAGAGTAAAGTGAAAATGGCGTTGTCTCCACACGTATTCCACTAGCATGCCGGTTTTCTTGAAACACGTCCTGGCTACTTTGCTGTATGTCCCCAGATTCATTTTACACAATAAGCCCCCCCTGTCCTAGCACCAATTATTGCACTGAGCTACAACAGCAGATTGCTTCGCCCACTGTTGATGGTGATCTGAGAAATGGGTATGGTTTTTTGGTTTGAACGGATCTGCATGACATCACTAGCTTTGGGCAACGAATGGAAACCCCGATAGCCAGTTGGCTCAAAGTTAGCCCAGCAAACACGTGTGCCTTGGTGAGCAGCTTACGCGCATAACATGGAGACTCTGGAGCCACATACCAGGGTGGGATTTCCGAAGGGGTTCGCCAATCGCCCCCCGCTGTAACTTCGGCGGGAGATCGATGGAGGTCCTGTGCCCGTGGCATAAACAGCCGTGAGATCGGGAGAACCTCCCGCGGGAATTCCAGACGTGCAGAGTTTAAATCAAAATGGCGGATTCTCTGACCGGGCTCTCCCAGTGAGGGGTGGCACCTACCTACAGGGATCACCGGTCAGAAAATCACAGCCCATTGAAACTAACACGTGTCAGCTGTGGCTCAGTGGGTAGCACACTCGCCTCTGAGTCAGAAGATTATGGGTTCATAAATCTAGGCTGACCCTCCAGTGCAGTGCTAAGGGAATGCTGCACTGTCGGAGGTGCCGTCTTTCGGATGAGACGATAAACCGAGGCCCCGTCTGCCCTCTCAGATGGGCATAAAAGATCCCATGGCACTATTTTGACAAACAACAGGGGAGTTATCCCGATGTCCAGGCCAATATTTATCCTTCAATCAACATAAATAAAGCAGATTATCTGGTGATCATCACATTGCTGTTTGTGGGAGCCTGCTGTGCGGAAGTTGGCTGCCACGTTGTCTACATGACAAAAGTGACTGCACTTCAAAAAGTACTTCATTGGCTGTAAAGCACTTTGAGACGTCCGGTGGTCGTGAAAGGCGCTATATAAATGCAAGCCTTTCTTTTCCTTTTTAAATCAGGCACCGCGAACCAGTGACGTCTCATGTACAGATCCCCAAGGGTGTCGGGAACGCTCGGTCAGGGAATCACTCCGGATGGTTCAATTAATTAGCATAGTTCTCGACACCGGCAGACCTTGGAGTTCTGGTTTAGCATTTGTTGACTGATAAGGCAACAGCGCCAAACCCCTTTGCCACCCTCCAAGTTCGCACAATGCCAACAGGAGAGCCCGGTGAGTTGGAACATCAGCACAAGTGGCACGGAGTTATTTGCGCTTCAAGGCTGGCTCGCCAGAGCATGGGGGACACTCCTGCTGTAAAGAATCCTCCTCAAATTTAGCTATGCTTAAAGATTTCAGATAAATAGGGAAGTCACGGTGGAGAATGAAGGAATACACAGCGTGCTAAGAAATGGTTAGTTCTACACGGGTTGAATTACTATATTAGTGAGAATATTGCACAGTACATGCTCAGGCATTAGAGCAAACCACTAGCTTACTCCTCCTGGGCAGGGCCTGAGCAACAATCAATCTGATTGGTAGATAAAAGTGCTCCTCTGTGTAAAAGAAAAGGATGAGCTAAGCTGTATCTGTGAATGAGTTACTGGTCTCGATGTCTCAGGTTTGTGACTGGATCCCCTGGGAATCTTACCCGTTAACAAGGCTGCAGGAGATCCATGAGTCTTGTTCTTTCTAGGACATGAGTCAAGACTGTAGCGCGTTGGCCTTCAGGCCTGAGAGCATTTTCATGCTCACTGCATGTCAGTCAAAAAAAGAGCAGTACAAGTAGTTACATCGTTAACTTAATGCCATTTTCCCATTCTTTTTCTCAGCCTTTTTCTTTTTGTTTTGTCCCCCTCCCCCCATCATTGAATATCCCCCCACCCTCTTTCTGTCCTCCAGGTGCTGCCTCAGATTCTTCACAGGCACCAGCAGCCACCTGCTCCCTAACTTCACCGCAAGTGACCATTCTCTGCATGTGGGCCTGGACAGTGAATATCGACAGGCTCTTTGTTCATGGGCGGCATTGCTACACACGTTCCAGCAGAGGTCACCAGCGAGCAATCAAGGTCGATTAACCCTGGACCATGAGATTGAGCCCTGGGGCCTTCTGCTTTGGTGTACCTCAGTTCTGTAATGAGACGAACACACCAACTAAGTCATCAGGAGCGCCATGTCCTTTCCATCCCACCATTACAAAGTATGCTTCACTTCTTAGCGAAGGTCAGTTAGATTATTTCTTGAAGTGTTAATTAGCATGACTTCATCTAAATCACCAAACATGATGTAAGCCATTGCCAGGGGTAAAGTACAGAGCAGAGATGTGGGCTACGCTACGCTTACAGAACAGCAGTAAGTACCAATACATACTAAACGTGTCTTAATTCCTCACCCTCATTCATCATGTTTAAGGTGTTTTATTAAACCGGTTGAAGGACAAAATATGCTTCAGATCCACTTGACAATAATTATTTTCTATTTCAAATAATTAAGTCTTGTTCATCCAATTAGGCAAGGAAAATTCAGTGGCTTTGCAGCAAGGGTTTAAATAATTGAGGTATGAAAGTGCAGCCCCACTGCAAACAATAAGGGTTATGATTGAGAGGCGAGGATTAGAGCCATTAGAGGGAACAAGGTGCGGTGGCCCGGCCCGGAAATTGGCGCAGTCCCGGCCTGTAAGACCATCAGCAGGCCGGGACCACTGCAGGGAGCAGCGCGTGTTGCTGCAGGAGGGCAACGGCTACAAAGCCAGGTCACTGATTTCAGTGCGGGCAGGCACAGCAGGAGGGGCGAAGGAGCAGCAAGAGTTTGTAGATGGAAGTGACCGGGGCCCAGGAGAGGCGTGAATCTGGGGCCCAGAAGAGGCGAGGGCCCAGGGGCAGCACGGGCCCAGCCCACACTGCGATACGTGTGCACACTAGGTCCGTGCAACAGAGCTGGTCTCCAGTCGTCTCGGTTAATCCTTGCCACTGGACCAAGACCTAGCTCTGTCAAACCCGTGTGGTGGCTGGTGTGCTATAGCCACCACACGTTAAAAAAAATCCACGCACAGGTATCTTCCACCCTTCAACATGTAGTTCGGGACCTGGAATATTAGTTCGGGTCTGGAACACAGAAACACCTTGAACTCATCCCTTTTTGGCGTGGAAGCAACCAATCCTCACTTCGAGGGACTGCCTATGATGATGAGAGCCATTAATGTTCTGATTTTATTGCACTTCACACATGAAAGGCACTGGAAAAGCAGCTAATTATTCAACTGTACAAAACAACACAAAGTGAAGCCCGTTCCATCTTTTACAATAGTAATCAAAAATGAGAATTAAATATCAATCATTTCTTAGTGAGAACATTAGCAATTCCATAAATTCATATCTCATTTTTTTTTTAAACAGCTGGATCATTAGCACCTGAATGTACAGACCCCAGGTTTTTCTCCTCTTATATCACTTAACTTTAGCTCAGCTCTCCAGCACACGCTATTGTGGTTTCTCGATCATGCTGCTCCCAATGCTGCTCCAGCACTGTTTGCAGTGATTGTGCCTCCTGTCCTTTGTATAGTAACGTTACCAAACAGTTGGCTCTGAATTGTGGTAAATCACTCTGGTGGTAATCCAACATGTACAGTGATGACAAGTACTCCGTATTTTCCATGTCCCACACCTTATCCAGCTGTCCTGGCATGTGGCATGTTCATTAAAACACTGGGGCCGGATTTTCCGCTTTCGAAGTTTTTCGCGAAAATCGTAGCGCTACGTGAAACTTAACGTTTTTGCCACGTTACCGTTTTCAGGCCGAACTTTCGGCCTTTATGTCTGGGCCATCAGTAAGGGGGACTTTGCACGAGGTTCGCGGCGCAAAACACGAGTTTCGGCAACTTTAGTCCGGGGCCGGGAGCGCTGCAAGACGGGGGTGGGGGGGGGGGGGGGGGCGGAGTTCCAAAAATCATTCCAAAAACATTTACAAGACCCTTAACTATCTAATCGCTGCAAATAAATTTAAAAATTTACATTTTAACTTACCTTTTTTGCAGGTTTTCATATTTACCGTTGCTGGCAGAGCTGCACCGACAGGTTTGACTCTGTCGTTATTCTGGGCGCGGCGTACGGATCGGGAGAGAGCCGAAAGTACGACGGTAACGCAATCCGCGTCATTTCACGTCGGCGCACCTCTCCCCGGCGGTACTTGGAAGCGCCGTTGCAAAGAGGTACCCGAGGATCCCGGCTGGGCTTTGCGACCGGGTTTTCACCGCAGAGGGTCAAATCGCGGCAAGAACCCGGTCCCAAACCTCTCGAAAATCAGGTCCAATTTATTAGGAGGATATCAGACTAAAGTAAGAAGGAATGGTGTTTTCCACACTGAATAGCCGAGAGCTCCATGAGCGGCATTTTGTCACAACTGAAGTGGAGTTAAACACTGCTGCCTTGTCACTCACCACCTTCACTGGGTTTATGAGCTCACATGGATCTGGTGTGAGTACAGTGCTCTCTTTGATCCCTGACACTGTGCAGCAACAGAGACAGGGCATAGGCACAGATTTAAAGTCATTGGTAGAAGGATTAGAGAGGAGTTGAAGAGAATTCTTTCCACCCAGAGAAAGGGTGAAACTCACTGCTTGAAAGGGAGATAGAGGCAGAAACCCTAGTCACATTTAAGATGTGCTTGGATGTGCATTTGAAGTGCTGTAACCTACAGGGCTGCGAACCAAGAGCTGGAAAGCGGGATTTGGCCGGATAGCTCTTTGTCGGCCGACACAGACACAGTGGGCCAACCTTCTGTGCTGCAAACTTCTGATTCTATGAAAGGAAAGATAATTCAAATGGAGGAAGTGAGACTTTACTTTGCATGGGGATTGATAACCCTAGATGGAATTATTTGGCCTTTGTACTTTTCTCCCTTTATCTCAGCCATTTCTGAAGGTAATGATTTAGACGAGGGGATTAAATGTAATATCTCCAAATTTGAGGATGACATTAAGCTGGGTGGCAGTGTGAGCTGCAAGGAGGATGCTATGAGACTGCAGAGTGACTTGGATAGGTTAGGTGACTGGGCAAATGCATGGCAGATGAAGTATAATGTGGATAAATGTGAGGTTATTCACTTTGGTGGTAAAAAGAGAGAGACAGACTATTATCTGAATGGTGACAGATTAGGAAAAGGGGAGTGCAAAGAGACCTGGGTGTCATGGTACATCAGTCATTGAAGGTTAGCATGCAGGTACAGCAGGCGGTTAAGAAAGCAAATGGCATGTTGTCCTTCATAGCGAGGAGATTTGAGTACAGGGGCAGGGAGGTGTTGCTACAGTTGTACAGGGCCTTGGTGAGGCCACACCTGGAGTATTGTGTACAGTTTTGGTCTCCTAACTTGATGAAGGACATTCTTGCTATTGAGGGAGTACAGCGAAGGTTCACCAGACTGATTCCCGGGATGGCGGGACTGACGTATCAAGAAAGACTGGATCAACTGGGCTTGTATTCACTGGAGTTCAGAAGAATGAGAGGGGACCTCATAGAAACGTTTCAAATTCTGACGGGTTTAGACAAGTTAGATGCAGGAAGAATGTTCCCAATGTTGGGGAAGTCCAGAACTAGGGGTCACAGTCTAAGGATAAGGGGTAAGCCATTTAGGACCGAGATGAGGAGAAACTTCTTCACCCAGAGAGTGGTGAACCTGTGGAATTCTCTACCACAGAAAGTTGTGGAGGCCAATTCACTAAATATTTTCAAAAAGGAGTTAGATTTAGTCCTTACTACTAGGGGGATCAAGGGGTATGGTGAGAAAGCAGGAATGGGGTACTGAAGCTCAATGTTCAGCCATGAACTCATTGAATGGCGGTGCAGGCTAGAAGGGCCGAATGGCCTACTCCTGCACCTAGTTTCTATGTTTCTAATGATTTGGATGTGGGCATCAGCATCCGGCACTCAGTTGCGACTCGTCCATTATTCAAGTGTGACCCTGGGCAGTGAGTATCAGCAGGTTGCTTAATTCAACACACGGCCCTCAAATTGTCCCAATCGGACATCCACACCAGTCACTTTGCAGCAGGAGTCACCGAGCAGTAATTATGGTCTGGAACTCGGGTCGATTTCCTCCCAGGGATGCCCAGACTAAAAGTAGTACACGTATCTCTGCCCTGACTGAGGTTAGCTAAACCAGTGCAGGGCAGAGATCGGATCTGGGACCTCCCTGGTCTGTGTGACACAGCGCAAGAATTCGCAAACTCAAGGGAGCAAATAACTCCTTATAATTCCTGTCACATAGTGAAGTAAGTACCGACTTGGTATTGTAAAAGGAACTGGCGCAGGCCTTGATTCAGTGCAAGTAAAGCGATAAATGGTTTGGGGCTGTATAAGTGGTCACTATGATAGCCTAGAAAGCCCTGGTCAATCCCTGCAATCTCCAGTCCCCTCTCCCCACGGTGGGATTCATTTCATTCGTAGGAAAAGTAGAATATTTAAATATCCACTTCAATCTTGTACCAGGACTGAGATGATAATTCCTATATCCTTCTACATGTATTAATTTCTCTGTTCAACTTTATTAAAGCCAGTTATATTAAAAGATAATGTACTCACTCAATCTGAAATGATGTGATCCAGTAGTGAGTCCCAGGGGCTTGTTGCAATGTGCAACTGCTGTACATATTTAGTTTGACTCTGTATAGACGTTATTGTAATTTAAGAAATATTATGTTGAGGACAAATGAATTGTGAAGATGTCTATGAAAAGCAGTGTACAGTGGTTCATCCAATTCCAAAGTCACAGCTGCAAATTATGAATTTTATGTACAAGTTATATATTCAATTTAAAAATAATGAGTAACATTATTTTCTGTTTCTAACTGTATATCGAACGATGGGTAGCTTAGCTGGTCGAGTGCCTCATTGGGACAAAACGGCTCTTGATTCGAATCTGGGGAGGCTCCAGCCTTTCCTCTTTTTTCGCTTGCGTCAGAGCTCGCATTCTCACCTCAGGGTCATACAGTCATGGGTTCAAGCCCCACATCAAGGGCTTTAGCACCCCATCTAGACTGACACCTCAGTGCAGTGCTGAGGGAGCGCTGCATTGTTGGAGAGGCCTCTTTCAGGTCACATGTTAAACTGAGACCACGCAAGAGTTTCCATGGCACTTTTTTGAAGAGCAGCGAGTTCTCCGAGTGTCCTGACCAACATTAATGCCTCAACCAACGCCACCAAAACAGACGATCTGGTCAGTCATCTCATTGTTGTTTGTGAGCCTTGTGGTGTGCAAATTGCATGCTGCATTCGCCTACAAAATCGTGTTTTGGGACGTTCCAAGGATGTGAGAGGTGCCATGTAAATGGGGATTCTACTTTTTCTATGAAAAGACGTGCATTTATATAGTGCCTTTCACGACCTCTGGACGTCCCAAAATGCTTTACAGCCAATGAAATCATTGTGGAGTGTAGTCACTGTTGTAATGTGGGAAACCCGGCAGCCAACTTGCACACAGCAAACTCCCACAAACAGCAATGTAATAATGACCAGATAATCTGTTTTTGTTATGTTGATTGAGGGAAAAATATTGGCCAGGACACCAGGGATAACTCCCCTGCTCTTCTTTGAAATAATGCCATGGGATCTTTTGCATCCACCTGAGAGGGCAGACGGGGCGTCGGTTTAACATCTCATCTGAAAGACGGCACCTCCGACAGTGCAGCACTCCCTCCTCACTGCACTGGAGTATCAGCCTAGATGTATGTGCTCAAGTTCCTGCAGTGGGACTACAACCCACAACCTTCTGACTCAGAGGCGAGTGTGATACCCACTGAGCCACAGCTGACACTATGAGTGAAATGAATCCCACAGTGGGGAGAGGGAACAAGAGCGTGCAGGGATTGACATGTGCTTGTCAGGCTATTATAGTGACCATCTTCAGAAACAACAAAAGAAATTAAGATCTTCGCCAACTCATTCTACCTTCTGGTAGCAACAAGATAAGCCCCTCTCTCTATCTCTCCCACGTTCTTATATCTACATATGAAATAGATCCTTCTCTATAAAGTGGTCTGTAGAGCTATGTGATTCAAGGTGAGTTTTAGAAGAGAGCTATCCATAGTAGGTTTTACTCTAAACAATAGAATGTTTGCTTATCTATCGGGGTAGCACAGTGGTGCTGGTGATAATGCCCCAAGGTGCTGGGCGTGCAGTGTTTGGTTGCGGACTGATGCCTTACTTCAGTTGTGTAACAATGGAGATAGTGAGGGAGGGAAATCAAAGCCTGCTCCCATTCACCTCTCAGCATCCAGCTACAGAGCAGCAATGGTAACGTGCAATGGCCACCACACATCAAAACAATCCACACACAGGCATCTTCCACCCTTCAGGATGTAGTTCAGGACCTGGATTAACAGGACCTTCATTGAAACACCTGTGAACGCATCCTTTTTTGGCGTGGAAGCAAGTTATCCTCGTTTCGAGGGACCGCTTATGATGATAGAGCAGCACTGGCAATGGCTGGGAGCAGGTCGCACTCCGTCTTCCACTGGGACATGTGTATGAGAGTAATCAAATGACTGGACCCAATGATAGTCACTGCTTTCAACTGCTCTTACTCTGTGACAAAAGTCAAAGTTTTGGGTGTTTTGATTTGTTTTTATTCTGCTTATTCATACTCTGGAGTTCTCAAAGAGTCAGATAAGTACAGTTCTGAAGTCTGGGCTGTCCTTTGGGTTCATTAGAGTACAACGGAAAATAAGGAGCAGCATATTCACCATAAAGGGAAATATTTCACTACTATGCCTCAAATGGAGCATTTTCAATTAAACATTTAATAATTTTTGAATCACCACGTAATTGTTTCTGTGTCACCCAAAGAAAATGAATGGGGTCAAAGTGCAAGCTAGTGAGTATCATTTCTGTTACTGAAAAAACAAAGACATTAACAGGCCTTACCTCCAACCAGAAAGTAGGAACCAGTGAACAGCAGCATGTAGAGACCATTAGCCAAAGAGCTGACCAGCCCGCAGATACTTCCAAGCACCAGGAGAACCAGACTGAGGGGGAGCAAAATGATAAACGCCTTCTGCATAACTGAGAAGAGAGAGATGATTGTAAGCTGTCAGTGGCTCGGCTAAGAACTGTTGCAAGCTTAGTGATCTTAAGACATGGACCAAGGCAATTATCTCACAGAAGTGAAATTATAAATACGGCTTATAAATCTGACACAATAATAGATGGGACATAAAGTCCATCACTGATTGACCCCTGTGATCTGAGAGTCTGGTTATATTTTATCCATGCACTGTGCATCCTACACTTTTCCATGCTGACTTTCTTTATCACATGAGTTGAGGATGAATCGAGATTGTCCCAAAGCTAGGAGGGTAAAGGGATTGTAACTGAAGAATATGAATGAATTAAATATCTTCAGTGCATGAAAGTTTGTGAAATCGAAACAAGATGTACAAAATATGTTATCATGGCACACTGCAGGAGACTGACTGCTGGCTTGTGATTTTCAAATAATAGTTTTAAGAAAAAATAAGCTCTTGTTTCCAGTTGTCAATACAATGTACAGGACTGGCACAAAACATATTGCTGAAAAAAACCCTCAAATATCATTGTAAAGATCAAGATCGATTTTATTTTGGACACAAACGCCACCCAATAAAAGGTATGTATAAATCGTGTGTATATTTATTTATAATGTTCCTTACTGATTCAGCTTTGACCTGTTTCTACTAAGTTTGACAGTAACATGGAATTGTTGCTGTAGGGAATCAGAGTTACAATTTGTGGTGTCTTAGTGTGATGGGACATGGTGAGGTGGGACGTGGTGAGGTGGGACATGGGACATGGTGAGATAGGACATGGGCCATGGTGAGGTGGGACATGGTGAGGTGGGACATGGTGAGATGGGACGTGGTGAGGTGGGACGTGGTGAGGTGGGACGTGGTGAGGTGGGACATGGTGAGGTGGGACGTGGTGAGGTGGGATATGGTGAGGTGGGACATGGTGAGGTGGGACATGGGACATGGTGAGGTGGGACATGGTGAGGTGGGACGTGGTGAGGTGGGATATGGTGAGGTGGGACATGGTGAGGTGGGACATGGGACATGGTGAGGTGGGACATGGTGAGGTGGGACGTGGTGAGGTGGGATATGGTGAGGTGGGACATGGTGAGGTGGGACATGGGACATGGTGAGGTGGGACATGGTGAGGTGGGACGTGGTGAGGTGGGACATGGTGAAGTGGGACATGGGACGTGGTGAGGTGGGACATGGGACGTGGTGAGGTGGGACATGGGACGTGGTGAGGTGGGACATGGGACATGGTGAGGTGGGACATGGTGAGGTGGGACGTGGTGAGGTGGGACGTGGTGAGGTGGGACGTGGTGAGATGGGACGTGGTGAGGTGGGACGTGGTGAGGTGGGACGTGGTGAGGTGGGACATGGTGAGATGGGACGAGGTGAGGTGGGACGAGGTGAGGTGGGACGTGGTGAGGTGGGACGTGGTGAGGTGGGACATGGTGAGATGGGACATGGTGAGGTGGGACGTGGTGAGGTGGGATATGGTGAGGTGGGACATGGTGAGGTTGGACATGGGACATGGTGAGGTGGGACATGGTGAGGTGGGACGTGGTGAGGTGGGATATGGTGAGGTGGGACATGGTGAGGTGGGACATGGGACATGGTGAGGTGGGACATGGTGAGGTGGGACGTGGTGAGGTGGGATATGGTGAGGTGGGACATGGTGAGGTGGGACATGGGACATGGTGAGGTGGGACATGGTGACGTGGGACATGGGACGTGGTGAGGTGGGACATGGGACATGGTGAGGTGGGACATGGGACGTGGTGAGGTGGGACATGGGACATGGTGAGGTGGGACATGGTGAGGTGGGACGTGGTGAGGTGGGACATGGTGAGGTGGGACGTGGTGAGGTGGGACGTGGTGAGGTGGGACGTGGTGAGGTGGGACGTGGTGAGGTGGGACATGATGAGGTGGGACGTGGTGAGGTGGGACGTGGTGAGGTGGGACATGGTGAGGTGGGACGTGGTGAGGTGGGACATGGTGACGTGGGACATGGGACGTGGTGAGGTGGGACATGGTGAGGTGGGACGTGGTGAGGTGGGACATGGGACGTGGTGAGGTGGGACATGGGACGTGGTGAGGTGGGACATGGTGAGGTGGGACATGGTGAGGTGGGACGTGGTGAGGTGGGACGTGGTAAGGTGGGACATGGTGAGATGGGACGTGGTGAGGTGGGACATGGGACATGGTGAGGTGGGACATGGTGAGGTGGGACGTGGTGAGATGGGACATGGTGAGGTGGGACAAGGTGAGGTGGGACATGGTGACGTGGGACATGGGACGTGGTGAGGTGGGACATGGGACGTGGTGAGGTGGGACATGGGACGTGGTGAGGTGGGACATGGGACATGGTGAGGTGGGACATGGTGAGATGGGACATGGTGAGGTGGGACATGGTGAGGTGGGACATGATGAGGTGGGACATGGTGAGATGGGACGTGGTGAGGTGGGACATGGTGAGGTGGAACGTGGTGAGGTGGGACGTGGTGAGGTGGGACATGGGACGTGGTGAGGTGGGACATGGTGAGGTGGGACATGGTGAGGTGGGACATGGTGAGATGGGACATGGTGAGGTGGGACATGGTGAGGTGGGACATGGTGAGGTGGGACATGGTGAGATGGGACATGGTGAGGTGGGACGTGGTGAGGTGGGACATGGTGAGGTGGGACGTGGGACATGGTGAGGTGGGACGTGGTGAGGTGGGACATGGGACGTGGTGAGGTGGGACATGGTGAGATGGGATGTGGTGAGGTGGGATATGGTGAGGTGGGACATGGTAAGGTGGGACATGGTGAGGTGGGACATGGGACATGGTGAGGTGGGACGTGGTGAGGTGGGACGTGGTGAGGTGGGACATGGGACATGGTGAGGTGGGACGTGGTGAGGTGGGACGTGGTGAGGTGGGACGTGGTGAGGTGGGACATGGTGAGGTGGGACGTGGTGAGATGGGACGTGGTGAGGTGGGACATGGGACATGGTGAGGTGGGACATGGTGAGGTGGGACGTGGTGAGGTGGGACATGGTGAGATGGGACGTGGTGAGGTGGGACATGGGACATGGTGAGGTGGGACATGGTGAAGTGGGACGTGGTGAGGTGGGACGTGGTGAGATGGGACGTGGTGAGGTGGGACATGGGACATGGTGAGGTGGGACATGGTGAGGTGGGACGTGGTGAGGTGGGACATGGTGAGGTGGGACATGGGACATGGTGAGGTGGGACATGATGAGGTGGGACGTGGTGAGATGGGACGTGGTGAGGTGGGACGTGGTGAGGTGGGACGTGGTGAGGTGGGACGTGATGAGGTGGAACGTGGTGAGGTGGGACGTGGTGAGGTGGGACATGGGACATGGTGAGGTGGGACATGGTGAGGTGGGACGTGGTGAGGTGGGACATGGTGACGTGGGACATGGGACGTGGTGAGGTGGGACATGGGACGTGGTGAGGTGGGACGTGGTGAGGTGGGACATGGTGAGATGGGATGTGGTGAGGTGGGATATGGTGAGGTGGGACATGGTAAGGTGGGACATGGTGAGATGGGACATGGTGAGGTGGGACATGGTGAGGTGGGACATGGTGAGGTGGGACATGATGAGGTGGGACGTGGTGAGATGGGACGTGGTGAGATGGGACGTGGTGAGGTGGGACGTGGTGAGGTGGGACGTGGTGAGATGGGACATGGTGAGGTGGGACATGGTGAGGTGGGACATGATGAGGTGGGACATGGGACATGGTGAGGTGGGACATGGTGAGGTGGGACGTGGTGAGGTGGGATATGGTGAGGTGGGACATGGTGAGGTGGGACATGGGACATGGTGAGGTGGGACATGGTGAGGTGGGACGTGGTGAGGTGGGATATGGTGAGGTGGGACATGGTGAGGTGGGACATGGGACATGGTGAGGTGGGACATGGTGAGGTGGGACGTGGTGAGGTGGGACATGGTGAAGTGGGACATGGGACGTGGTGAGGTGGGACATGGGACGTGGTGAGGTGGGACATGGGACGTGGTGAGGTGGGACATGGGACATGGTGAGGTGGGACATGGTGAGGTGGGACGTGGTGAGGTGGGACGTGGTGAGGTGGGACGTGGTGAGATGGGACGTGGTGAGGTGGGACGTGGTGAGGTGGGACGTGGTGAGGTGGGACATGGTGAGATGGGACGAGGTGAGGTGGGACGAGGTGAGGTGGGACGTGGTGAGGTGGGACGTGGTGAGGTGGGACATGGTGAGATGGGACATGGTGAGGTGGGACGTGGTGAGGTGGGATATGGTGAGGTGGGACATGGTGAGGTTGGACATGGGACATGGTGAGGTGGGACATGGTGAGGTGGGACGTGGTGAGGTGGGATATGGTGAGGTGGGACATGGTGAGGTGGGACATGGGACATGGTGAGGTGGGACATGGTGAGGTGGGACGTGGTGAGGTGGGATATGGTGAGGTGGGACATGGTGAGGTGGGACATGGGACATGGTGAGGTGGGACATGGTGACGTGGGACATGGGACGTGGTGAGGTGGGACATGGGACATGGTGAGGTGGGACATGGGACGTGGTGAGGTGGGACATGGGACATGGTGAGGTGGGACATGGTGAGGTGGGACGTGGTGAGGTGGGACATGGTGAGGTGGGACGTGGTGAGGTGGGACGTGGTGAGGTGGGACGTGGTGAGGTGGGACGTGGTGAGGTGGGACATGATGAGGTGGGACGTGGTGAGGTGGGACGTGGTGAGGTGGGACATGGTGAGGTGGGACGTGGTGAGGTGGGACATGGTGACGTGGGACATGGGACGTGGTGAGGTGGGACATGGTGAGGTGGGACGTGGTGAGGTGGGACATGGGACGTGGTGAGGTGGGACATGGGACGTGGTGAGGTGGGACATGGTGAGGTGGGACATGGTGAGGTGGGACGTGGTGAGGTGGGACGTGGTAAGGTGGGACATGGTGAGATGGGACGTGGTGAGGTGGGACATGGGACATGGTGAGGTGGGACATGGTGAGGTGGGACGTGGTGAGATGGGACATGGTGAGGTGGGACAAGGTGAGGTGGGACATGGTGACGTGGGACATGGGACGTGGTGAGGTGGGACATGGGACGTGGTGAGGTGGGACATGGGACGTGGTGAGGTGGGACATGGGACATGGTGAGGTGGGACATGGTGAGATGGGACATGGTGAGGTGGGACATGGTGAGGTGGGACATGATGAGGTGGGACATGGTGAGATGGGACGTGGTGAGGTGGGACATGGTGAGGTGGAACGTGGTGAGGTGGGACGTGGTGAGGTGGGACATGGGACGTGGTGAGGTGGGACATGGTGAGGTGGGACATGGTGAGGTGGGACATGGTGAGATGGGACATGGTGAGGTGGGACATGGTGAGGTGGGACATGGTGAGGTGGGACATGGTGAGATGGGACATGGTGAGGTGGGACGTGGTGAGGTGGGACATGGTGAGGTGGGACGTGGGACATGGTGAGGTGGGACGTGGTGAGGTGGGACATGGGACGTGGTGAGGTGGGACATGGTGAGATGGGATGTGGTGAGGTGGGATATGGTGAGGTGGGACATGGTAAGGTGGGACATGGTGAGGTGGGACATGGGACATGGTGAGGTGGGACGTGGTGAGGTGGGACGTGGTGAGGTGGGACATGGGACATGGTGAGGTGGGACGTGGTGAGGTGGGACGTGGTGAGGTGGGACGTGGTGAGGTGGGACATGGTGAGGTGGGACGTGGTGAGATGGGACGTGGTGAGGTGGGACATGGGACATGGTGAGGTGGGACATGGTGAGGTGGGACGTGGTGAGGTGGGACATGGTGAGATGGGACGTGGTGAGGTGGGACATGGGACATGGTGAGGTGGGACATGGTGAAGTGGGACGTGGTGAGGTGGGACGTGGTGAGATGGGACGTGGTGAGGTGGGACATGGGACATGGTGAGGTGGGACATGGTGAGGTGGGACGTGGTGAGGTGGGACATGGTGAGGTGGGACATGGGACATGGTGAGGTGGGACATGATGAGGTGGGACGTGGTGAGATGGGACGTGGTGAGGTGGGACGTGGTGAGGTGGGACGTGGTGAGGTGGGACGTGATGAGGTGGAACGTGGTGAGGTGGGACGTGGTGAGGTGGGACATGGGACATGGTGAGGTGGGACATGGTGAGGTGGGACGTGGTGAGGTGGGACATGGTGACGTGGGACATGGGACGTGGTGAGGTGGGACATGGGACGTGGTGAGGTGGGACGTGGTGAGGTGGGACATGGTGAGATGGGATGTGGTGAGGTGGGATATGGTGAGGTGGGACATGGTAAGGTGGGACATGGTGAGATGGGACATGGTGAGGTGGGACATGGTGAGGTGGGACATGGTGAGGTGGGACATGATGAGGTGGGACGTGGTGAGATGGGACGTGGTGAGATGGGACGTGGTGAGGTGGGACGTGGTGAGGTGGGACGTGGTGAGATGGGACATGGTGAGGTGGGACATGGTGAGGTGGGACATGATGAGGTGGGACGTGGTGAGATGGGACGTGGTGAGGTGGGACGTGGTGAGGTGGGACGTGGTGAGGTGGGACGTGGTGAGGTGGGACGTGGTGAGGTGGGACGTGGTGAGGTGGGACATGGTGAGGTGGGACATGGGACGTAGTGAGGTGGGACATGGTGAGGTGGGACATGGTGAGATGGGATATGGTGAGGTGGGATATGGTAAGGTGGGACATGGTGAGGTGGGACATGGTGAGGTGGGACATGGTGAGATGGGACATGGTGAGGTGGGACGTGGTGAGGTGGGACGTGGTGAGGTGGGACGTGGTGAGGTGGGACATGGTGAGATGGGATATGGTGAGGTGGGATATGGTAAGGTGGGACATGGTGAGGTGGGACATGGTGAGGTGGGACATGGTGAGATGGGACATGGTGAGGTGGGACGTGGTGAGGTGGGACGTGGTGAGGTGGGACGTGGTGAGGTGGGACATGGGACGTGGTGAGGTGGGACATGGTGAGGTGGGACGTGGTATGGTGTGATGGGACATGGTGAGGTGGGACGTGGTGAGGTGGGACATGGTGAGGTGGGACGTGGTGAGGTGGGACGTGGTGAGGTGGGACGTGGTGAGGTGGGACATGATGAGGTGGGACGTGGTGAGGTGGGACGTGGTGAGGTGGGACATGATGAGGTGGGACGTGGTGAGGTGGGACATGGGACATGGTGAGGTGGGACGTGGTGAGGTGGGACATGGTGACGTGGGACATGGGACGTGGTGAGGTGGGACATGGTGAGGTGGGACGTGGTGAGGTGGGACATGGTGAGATGGGACATGGTGAGGTGGGACATGGTGAGGTGGGACGTGGTGAGGTGGGACATGGTGACGTGGGACATGGGACGTGGTGAGGTGGGACATGGGACGTGGTGAGCTGGGACATGGGACGTGGTGAGGTGGGACATGGTGAGATGGGATGTGGTGAGGTGGGATATGGTGAGGTGGGACATGGTAAGGTGGGACATGGTGAGATGAGACATGGTGAGGTGGGACATGGGACATGGTGAGGTGGGACATGGTGAGGTGGGACATGATGAGATGGGACGTGGTGAGGTGGGACATGGTGAGGTGGGACGTTGTGAGGTGGGACATGGTGAGGTGGGACGTTGTGAGGTGGGACATGGTGAGGTGGGACATGGGACGTGGTGAGGTGGGACATGGTGAGATGGGATGTGGTGAGGTGGGATATGGTGAGGTGGGACATGGTAAGGTGGGACATGGTGAGGTGGGACATGGTGAGGTGGGACGTTGTGAGGTGGGACATGGTGAGGTGGGACATGGGACGTGGTGAGGTGGGACATGGTGAGATGGGATGTGGTGAGGTGGGATATGGTGAGGTGGGACATGGTAAGGTGGGACATGGTGAGGTGGGACATGGTGAGATGGGACATGGTGAGGTGGGACGTGGGACATGGTGAGGTGGGACGTGGTGAGGTGGGACGTGGTGAGGTGGGACGTGGTGAGGTGGGACATGGGACGTGGTGAGGTGGGACATGGTGAGATGGGATGTGGTGAGGTGGGATATGGTGAGGTGGGACATGGTAAGGTGGGACATGGTGAGGTGGGACATGGGACATGGTGAGGTGGGACGTGGTGAGGTGGGACATGGGACATGGTGAGGTGGGACGTGGTGAGGTGGGACATGGTGAGGTGGGACGTGGTGAGGTGGGACGTGGTGAGATGGGACGTGGTGAGGTGGGACGTGGTGAGGTGGGACGTGGTGAGATGGGACGTGGTGAGGTGGGACATGGTGAGGTGGGACATGGTGAGGTGGGACATGGTGAGATGGGACGTGGTGAGGTGGGACATGGTGAGGTGGGACATGGTGAGGTGGGACGTGGTGAGGTGGGACATGGTGAGGTGGGACATGGTGAGGTGGGACATGGGACATGGTGAGGTGGGACATGATGAGGTGGGACATGGTGAGATGGGACGTGGTGAGGTGGGACGTGGTGAGGTGGGACGTGGTGAGGTGGGACATGATGAGGTGGAACGTGGTGAGGTGGGACGTGGTGAGGTGGGACATGGTGAGGTGGGACATGGTGAGGTGGGACGTGGTGAGGTGGGACATGGTGACGTGGGACATGGGACGTGGTGAGGTGGGACATGGTGAGGTGGGACGTGGTGAGGTGGGACATGTGAGATGGGACGTGGTGAGGTGGGACATGGGACATGGTGAGGTGGGACATGGTGAGGTGGGACGTGGTGAGGTGGGACATGGTGACGTGGGACATGGGACGTGGTGAGGTGGGACATGGGACGTGGTGAGGTGGGACATGGGACGTGGTGAGGTGGGACATGGTGAGATGGGATGTGGTGAGGTGGGATATGGTGAGGTGGGACATGGTAAGGTGGGACATGCTGAGATGGGACGTGGTGAGGTGGGACATGGGACATGGTGAGATGGGACATGGTGAGGTGGGACATGGTGAGATGGGACGTGGTGAGGTGGGACGTGGTGAGGTGGGACGTGGTGAGGTGGGACGTGGTGAGGTGGGACATGGTGAGGTGGGACGTGGTGAGGTGGGACGTGGTGAGGTGGGACATGGTGAGGTGGGACATGGGACGTGGTGAGGTGGGGCATGGTGAGGTGGGACATGGTGAGGTGGGACATGGTGAGATGGGATGTGGTGAGGTGGGATATGGTAAGGTGGGACGTGGTGAGGTGGGACGTGGTGAGGTGGGACGTGGTGAGGTGGGACGTGGTGAGGTGGGACATGGTGAGGTGGGACATGGTGAGGTGGGACATGGGACGTGGTGAGGTGGGACATGGTGAGGTGGGACGTGGGACATGGTGAGGTGGGACGTGGTGAGGTGGGACGTGGCGAGGTGGGACGTGGTGAGGTGGGACATGGGACGTGGTGAGGTGGGACATGGTGAGATGGGATGTGGTGAGGTGGGACATGGTAAGGTGGGACGTGGGACATGGTGTGATGGGACATGGTGAGGTGGGACGTGGTGAGGTGGGACATGGTGAGGTGGGACGTGGTGAGGTGTGTGATGGGACATGGTGAGGTGGGACGTGGTGAGGTGGGAAATGGTGAGGTGCGTGGTGGGACATGGTGAGGTGGGACATGTGACATGGTGAGGTGGGACATGGTTGAGGTGGGACGGGGTGAGGTGGGACATGGTGAGGTGGGAAGTGGTGATGTGGGACGTGGTGAGATGGGACATGGTGAGGTGGGACGTGGTGAGGTGGGACATGGTGAGGTGGGACATGGTAAGGTGGGACATGGTGAGGTGTGACATGGGACATGGTGAGGTGGAACATGGGACATGGTGAGGTGGGACATGGTGAGGTGGAACGTGGTGAGATTGGACATGGTGAGGTGGTACATGGTGAGATGGGACCTGGTGAGATGGGACATGGTGAGTTGGGACATGGTGTGGTGGGACATGGTGTGGTGGGACATGGTGAGGTGGGACATGGGACATGGTGAGGTGGGACGTGGTGAGGTGGGACATGGTGAGGTGGGATGTGGTGAGATGGTATGTGGTGAGGTAGGACGTGGTGAGATGGGACGTGGTGAGGTGGAACGTGGTGAGGTGGGACGTGGTGAGGTGGGACATGGTGAGGTGGGACATGGTAAGGTGGGACATGGTGAGGTGTGACATGGGACATGGTGAGGTGGAACATGGGACATGGTGAGGTGGGACATGGTGAGGTGGAACGTGGTGAGATTGGACATGGTGAGGTGGGACATGGTGAGATGGGACCTGGTGAGATGGGACATGGTGAGTTGGGACATGGTGTGGTGGGACATGGTGTGGTGGGACATGGTGAGGTGGGACGTGGTGAGGTGGGACATGGTGAGGTGGGATGTGGTGAGATGGTATGTGGTGAGGTAGGACGTGGTGAGATGGGACGTGGTGAGGTGGGACATGGTGAGGTGGAACGTGGTGAGGTGGGACATGGTGAGGTGCGTGGTGGGACATGGTGAGGTGGGACATGGTGAGGTGGGACATGGTGAGGTGGGATGTGCTGAGGTGGGACATGGTGAGGTGGGACATGGTGAGGTGGGACATGGGACATGGTGAGGTGGGACATGGTGAGGTGGGATGTGCTGAGGTGGGACGTGGTGAGGTGGGACGTGGTGAGGTGGGACATGGGACATGGTGAGCTGGGACATGGGACATAGTGAGGTGGGACATGGTGAGGTGGGACATGGTGTGATGGGACATGGTGAGGTGGGACATGATGAGGTGGAACATGGTGAGGTGAGACGTGGTGAGGTGGGACGTGGGACATGGTGTGATGGGACATGGTGAGGTGGAACATGGTGAGGTGAGACGTGGTGAGGTGGGACATGGTGAGGTGGGACGTGGGACATGGTGTGATGGGACATGGTGAGGTGGGACATGGTGAGGTGGGACATGGTGAGATGGGACATGGTGAGGTGGGACTTGGTGAGATGGGACATGGTGAGGTGGGACGTGGTGAGGTGGGACGTGGTGAGGTGGGAGGTGGGACGTGGTGAGATGGGACATGGTGAGGTGGGACATGGTGAGATGGGACATGGTGAGATGGGACATGGTGAGGTGGGATGTAGTGAGGTGGGATGTAGTGAGGTGGGACATGGTGAGATGGGACATGGTGAGGTGGGACATGGTGAGATGGGACATGGTGAGGTGGGACATGGTGAGGTGGGACGTGGTGAGGTGGGACATGGGAAATGGTGAGATGGGACATTTGGAGGTGGGACATGGGACGTGGTGAGGTGGGACATGGGACATGGTGAGGTGGGACATGGTGAGGTGGGACATGGTGTGATGGGACATGGTGAGGTGGGACATGATGAGATGGGACGTGGTGAGGTGGGACATGGTGAGGTGGGACATGGTGAGGTGGGACGTGGGACATGGTGTGATGGGACATGGTGAGGTGGGACATGGTGAGGTGGGACGTGGTGAGGTGGGACATGGTGAGGTGGGACATGGTGAGGTGGGACGTGGTGAGGTGTGTGATGGGACATGGTGAGGTGGGACGTGGTGAGGTGGGACATGGTGAGATGGAACTTGGTGAGGTGGGACATGGTGAGGTGCGTGGTGGGACATGGTGAGGTGCGACATGGTGAGGTGGGACGTGGTGAGGTGGGACATGGTGAGGTGGGACGTGGTGAGGTGGGACGTGGTGAGGTGTGACGTGGTGAGGTGGGAAATGGGACATGGTGAGGTGGGACATGGTGAGGTGGGACATGGTGAGGTGGGACATGGGACATGGTGAGGTGGGACATGGTGAGATGGGACATGGTGAGGTGGGACATGGTGAGGTGGGATGTGGTGAGGTGGGACATGGGACATGGTGAGGTGGGACATGGTGAGGTGGGACATGGGACGTGGTGAGGTGGGACATGGTGAGGTGGGACGTGGGACATGGTGAGGTGGGACATGGCGAGGTGGGACCTGGCGAGGTGGGACGTGGCGAGGTGGGACGTGGCGAGGTGGGACGTGGCGAGGTGGGACGTGGTGAGGTGGGACGTAGCGAGGTGGGACGTGGCGAGGTGGGACGTGGTGAGGTGGGACGTGGTGAGGTGGGACGTGGTGAGGTGCATGGTGGGACATGGTGAGGTGGGATATGGGACATGGTGAGGTGGGACGTGTTGAGGTGGGACATGGGACATGGTGAGGTGGGACATGGTGAGGTGGGACATGGGACATGGTGAGGTGGGACATGGGACATGGTGAGGTGGGACATGGTGAGGTGGGACATGGTGAGGTGGGACATGGTGAGGTGGGACATGGGACATGGTGAGGTGGGACATGGTGAGGTGGGACATGGTGAGGTGGGACATGGGACATGGTGTGGTGGAACATGGTGAGGTGGGACGTGGTGAGGTGGGACATGGGACATGGTGAGGTGGGACATGGTGACGTGGGACATGATGAGGTTGGACATGGGACATGGTGTGATGGGACATGGTGAGGTGGGACATGGTGAGGTGGGACATGGTGAGATGGGACATGGTGAGGTGGGACTTGGTGAGATGGGACATGGTGAGATGGGACATGGTGAGGTGGGACGTGGTGAGGTGGGACGTGGTGAGGTGGGAGGTGGGACGTGGTGAGATGGGACATGGTGAGGTGGGACATGGTGAGATGGGACATGGTGAGGTGGGATGTAGTGAGGTGGGATGTAGTGAGGTGGGACATGGTGAGATGGGACATGGTGAGGTGGGACATGGTGAGATGGGACATGGTGAGGTGGGACATGGTGAGGTGGGACATGGTGAGGTGGGACGTGGTGAGGTGGGACATGGGAAATGGTGAGATGGGACATTTGGAGGTGGGACATGGGACGTGGTGAGGTGGGACATGGGACATGGTGAGGTGGGACATGGTGAGGTGGGACATGGTGTGATGGGACATGGTGAGGTGGGACATGATGAGATGGGACGTGGTGAGGTGGGACATGGTGAGGTGGGACATGGTGAGGTGGGACGTGGGACATGGTGTGATGGGACATGGTGAGGTGGGACATGGTGAGGTGGGACGTGGTGAGGTGGAACATGGTGAGGTGGGACATGGTGAGGTGGGACGTGGTGAGGTGTGTGATGGGACATGGTGAGGTGGGACATGGTGAGGTGGGACATGGTGAGATGGGACGTGGTGAGGTGGGACGTGGTGAGGTGGGACGTGGTGAGGTGGGACCTGGTGAGGTGGGACGTGGTGAGGTGGGACGTGGTGAGGTGGGACGTGGTGAGGTGGGACATGGTGAGGTGGGACATGGGACGTGGTGAGGTGGGGCATGGTGAGGTGGGACATGGTGAGGTGGGACATGGTGAGATGGGATGTGGTGAGGTGGGATATGGTAAGGTGGGACGTGGTGAGGTGGGACGTGGTGAGGTGGGACGTGGTGAGGTGGGACGTGGTGAGGTGGGACATGGTGAGGTGGGACATGGTGAGGTGGGACATGGGACGTGGTGAGGTGGGACATGGTGAGGTGGGACGTGGGACATGGTGAGGTGGGACGTGGTGAGGTGGGACGTGGTGAGGTGGGACGTGGTGAGGTGGGACATGGGACGTGGTGAGGTGGGACATGGTGAGATGGGATGTGGTGAGGTGGGACATGGTAAGGTGGGACGTGGGACATGGTGTGATGGGACATGGTGAGGTGGGACGTGGTGAGGTGGGACATGGTGAGGTGGGACGTGGTGAGGTGTGTGATGGGACATGGTGAGGTGGGACGTGGTGAGGTGGGAAATGGTGAGGTGCGTGGTGGGACATGGTGAGGTGGGACATGTGACATGGTGAGGTGGGACATGGTTGAGGTGGGACGGGGTGAGGTGGGACATGGTGAGGTGGGAAGTGGTGATGTGGGACGTGGTGAGATGGGACATGGTGAGGTGGGACGTGGTGAGGTGGGACATGGTGAGGTGGGACATGGTAAGGTGGGACATGGTGAGGTGTGACATGGGACATGGTGAGGTGGAACATGGGACATGGTGAGGTGGGACATGGTGAGGTGGAACGTGGTGAGATTGGACATGGTGAGGTGGGACATGGTGAGATGGGACCTGGTGAGATGGGACATGGTGAGTTGGGACATGGTGTGGTGGGACATGGTGAGGTGGGACATGGGACATGGTGAGGTGGGACGTGGTGAGGTGGGACGTGGTGAGGTGGGATGTGGTGAGATGGTATGTGGTGAGGTAGGACGTGGTGAGATGGGACGTGGTGAGGTGGGACATGGTGAGGTGGAACGTGGTGAGGTGGGACATGGTGAGGTGCGTGGTGGGACATGGTGAGGTGGGACATGGTGAGGTGGGACATGGTGAGGTGGGATGTGCTGAGGTGGGACATGGTGAGGTGGGACATGGTGAGGTGGGACATGGGACATGGTGAGGTGGGACATGGTGAGGTGGGATGTGCTGAGGTGGGACGTGGTGAGGTGGGACGTGGTGAGGTGGGACATGGGACATGGTGAGCTGGGACATGGGACATAGTGAGGTGGGACATGGTGAGGTGGGACATGGTGTGATGGGACATGGTGAGGTGGGACATGATGAGGTGGAACATGGTGAGGTGAGACGTGGTGAGGTGGGACGTGGGACATGGTGTGATGGGACATGGTGAGGTGGAACATGGTGAGGTGAGACGTGGTGAGGTGGGACATGGTGAGGTGGGACGTGGGACATGGTGTGATGGGACATGGTGAGGTGGGACATGGTGAGGTGGGACATGGTGAGATGGGACATGGTGAGGTGGGACTTGGTGAGATGGGACATGGTGAGATGGGACATGGTGAGGTGGGACGTGGTGAGGTGGGACGTGGTGAGGTGGGAGGTGGGACGTGGTGAGATGGGACAAGGTGAGGTGGGACATGGTGAGATGGGACATGGTGAGATG
The DNA here is from genome assembly GCF_044704955.1 of Pristiophorus japonicus. Lineage (NCBI taxonomy): Eukaryota > Metazoa > Chordata > Chondrichthyes > Pristiophoridae > Pristiophorus > Pristiophorus japonicus. Next base: position 123,065,854 of record NC_091992.1, read on the forward strand.
GGACATGGTGAGGTGGGATGTAGTGAGGTGGGATGTAGTGAGGTGGGACATGGTGAGATGGGACATGGTGAGGTGGGACATGGTGAGATGGGACATGGTGAGGTGGGACATGGTGAGGTGGGACGTGGTGAGGTGGGACATGGGAAATGGTGAGATGGGACATTTGGAGGTGGGACATGGGACGTGGTGAGGTGGGACATGGGACATGGTGAGGTGGGACATGGTGAGGTGGGACATGGTGTGATGGGACATGGTGAGGTGGGACATGATGAGATGGGACGTGGTGAGGTGGGACATGGTGAGGTGGGACATGGTGAGGTGGGACGTGGGACATGGTGTGATGGGACATGGTGAGGTGGGACATGGTGAGGTGGGACGTGGTGAGGTGGGACATGGTGAGGTGGGACATGGTGAGGTGGGACGTGGTGAGGTGTGTGATGGGACATGGTGAGGTGGGACGTGGTGAGGTGGGACATGGTGAGATGGAACTTGGTGAGGTGGGACATGGTGAGGTGCGTGGTGGGACATGGTGAGGTGCGACATGGTGAGGTGGGACGTGGTGAGGTGGGACATGGTGAGGTGGGACGTGGTGAGGTGGGACGTGGTGAGGTGTGACGTGGTGAGGTGGGAAATGGGACATGGTGAGGTGGGACATGGTGAGGTGGGACATGGTGAGGTGGGACATGGGACATGGTGAGGTGGGACATGGTGAGATGGGACATGGTGAGGTGGGACATGGTGAGGTGGGATGTGGTGAGGTGGGACATGGGACATGGTGAGGTGGGACATGGTGAGGTGGGACATGGGACGTGGTGAGGTGGGACATGGTGAGGTGGGACGTGGGACATGGTGAGGTGGGACATGGCGAGGTGGGACCTGGCGAGGTGGGACGTGGCGAGGTGGGACGTGGCGAGGTGGGACGTGGCGAGGTGGGACGTGGTGAGGTGGGACGTAGCGAGGTGGGACGTGGCGAGGTGGGACGTGGTGAGGTGGGACGTGGTGAGGTGGGACGTGGTGAGGTGGGACGTGGTGAGGTGGGACATGGTGAGGTGCATGGTGGGACATGGTGAGGTGGGATATGGGACATGGTGAGGTGGGACGTGTTGAGGTGGGACATGGGACATGGTGAGGTGGGACATGGTGAGGTGGGACATGGGACATGGTGAGGTGGGACATGGGACATGGTGAGGTGGGACATGGTGAGGTGGGACATGGTGAGGTGGGACATGGGACATGGTGAGGTGGGACATGGTGAGGTGGGACATGGGACATGGTGAGGTGGGACATGGTGAGGTGGGACATGGTGAGGTGGGACATGGGACATGGTGTGGTGGAACATGGTGAGGTGGGACGTGGTGAGGTGGGACATGGGACATGGTGAGGTGGGACATGGTGACGTGGGACATGATGAGGTTGGACATGGGACATGGTGTGATGGGACATGGTGAGGTGGGACATGGTGAGGTGGGACATGGTGAGATGGGACATGGTGAGGTGGGACTTGGTGAGATGGGACATGGTGAGATGGGACATGGTGAGGTGGGACGTGGTGAGGTGGGACGTGGTGAGGTGGGAGGTGGGACGTGGTGAGATGGGACATGGTGAGGTGGGACATGATGAGATGGGACATGGTGAGGTGGGATGTAGTGAGGTGGGATGTAGTGAGGTGGGACATGGTGAGATGGGACATGGTGAGGTGGGACATGGTGAGATGGGACATGGTGAGGTGGGACATGGTGAGGTGGGACATGGTGAGGTGGGACGTGGTGAGGTGGGACATGGGAAATGGTGAGATGGGACATTTGGAGGTGGGACATGGGACGTGGTGAGGTGGGACATGGGACATGGTGAGGTGGGACATGGTGAGGTGGGACATGGTGTGATGGGACATGGTGAGGTGGGACATGATGAGATGGGACGTGGTGAGGTGGGACATGGTGAGGTGGGACATGGTGAGGTGGGACGTGGGACATGGTGTGATGGGACATGGTGAGGTGGGACATGGTGAGGTGGGACGTGGTGAGGTGGAACATGGTGAGGTGGGACATGGTGAGGTGGGACGTGGTGAGGTGTGTGATGGGACATGGTGAGGTGGGACGTGGTGAGGTGGGACATGGTGAGATGGAACTTGGTGAGGTGGGACATGGTGAGGTGCGTGGTGGGACATGGTGAGGTGCGACATGGTGAGGTGGGACGTGGTGAGGTGGGACATGGTGAGGTGGGACGTGGTGAGGTGGGACGTGGTGAGGTGTGACGTGGTGAGGTGGGAAATGGGACATGGTGAGGTGGGACATGGGACATGGTGAGGTGGGACATGGGACATGGTGAGGTGGGACATGGTGAGGTGGGACATGGTGAGATGGGACATGGTGAGGTGGGACATGGTGAGGTGGAACGTGGTGAGGTGGGACATGGTGAGGTGGGATGTGGTGAGGTGGGACATGGGACATGGTGAGGTGGGACATGGTGAGGTGGGACATGGGACATGGTGAGGTGGGACATGGGACGTGGTGAGGTGGGACATGGTGAGGTGGGACGTGGGACATAGTGTGATGGGACATGGTGAGGTGGGACATGGCGAGGTGGGACGTGGTGAGGTGGGACGTGGCGAGGTGGGACGTGGCGAGGTGGGACGTGGTGAGGTGGGACGTGGTGAGGTGGGACATAGTGAGGTGTGTGATGGGACATGGTGAGGTGGGACGTGGTGAGTTGGGACATGGTGAGGTGGGACGTGGTGAGGTGGGACGTAGTGAGGTGGGACGTGGTGAGGTGGGACGTGGCGAGGTGGGACATGGTGAGGTGGGACGTGGTGAGGTGGGACGTGGTGAGGTGGGACGTGGTGAGGTGGGACATGGTGAGGTGCGTGGTGGGACATGGTGAGGTGGGACATGGGACATGGTGAGGTGGGACGTGTTGAGGTGGGACATGGTGAGGTGGGACATGGTGAGGTGGGACGTGGTGAGGTGGGACGTGGGACATGGTGAGGTGGGACATGGTGAGGTGGGACATGGGACATGGTGAGGTGGGACATGGGACATGGTGAGGTGGGACATGGTGAGATGGGACATGGTGAGGTGGGACATGGTGAGGTGGGACATGGTGAGGTGGGACATGGGACATGGTGAGGTGGGACATGGTGAGGTGGGACATGGGACATGGTGAGGTGGGACATGGTGAGGTGGGACATGGGACATGGTGTGGTGGAACATGGTGAGGTGGGACATGGTGAGGTTGGACATGGGACATGGTGAGGTGGGACATGGTGACGTGGGACATGGGACATGGTGAGGTGGGACATGGTGAGGTGTGAGGTGGGAGGTGGGACGTGGTGAGATGGGACATGGTGAGGTGGGACATGGAGAGATGGGACATGGTGAGATGGGACGTGGTGAGGTGGGATGTGGTGAGGTGGGACATGGTGAGATGGGACATGGTGAGATGGTATGTGGTGAGGTAGGACGTGGTGAGATGGGACATGGGACATGGTGAGGTGGGACATGGTGAGGTGGGATGTGGTGAGATGGGACATGGTGAGGTGGGACATGGTGAGGTGGGACATGGTGAGGTGGGACGTGGTGAGATGGGACATGGTGAGGTGGGACATGGTGAGGTGGGACATGGTGAGGTGGGATGTGGTGAGATGGGACATGGTGAGGTGGGACATGGTGAGGTGGGACATGATGAGGTGGGACATGGTGAGATGGGACATGGGATATGGTGAGGTGAGACATGGTGAGATGGGACATGGTGAGGTAGGACTTGGTGAGGTGGGACGTGGTGAGGTGGGACATGGTGAGGTGGGACATGGGACATGGTGAGGTGGGACATGATGAGGTGGGACGTGGTGAGATGGGACGTGGTGAGGTGGGACGTGGTGAGGTGGGACGTGGTGAGGTGGGACGTGATGAGGTGGAACGTGGTGAGGTGGGACGTGGTGAGGTGGGACATGGGACATGGTGAGGTGGGACATGGTGAGGTGGGACGTGGTGAGGTGGGACATGGTGACGTGGGACATGGGACGTGGTGAGGTGGGACATGGGACGTGGTGAGGTGGGACGTGGTGAGGTGGGACATGGTGAGATGGGATGTGGTGAGGTGGGATATGGTGAGGTGGGACATGGTAAGGTGGGACATGGTAAGGTGGGACATGGTGAGATGGGACATGGTGAGGTGGGACATGGTGAGGTGGGACATGATGAGGTGGGACATGGTGAGATGGGACGTGGTGAGGTGGGACGTGGTGAGGTGGGACGTGGTGAGGTGGGACGTGGTGAGGTGGGACGTGGTGAGGTGGGACGTGGTGAGGTGGGACATGGTGAGGTGGGACATGGGACGTGGTGAGGTGGGACATGGTGAGGTGGGACATGGTGAGATGGGATATGGTGAGGTGGGATATGGTAAGGTGGGACATGGTGAGGTGGGACATGGTGAGGTGGGACATGGTGAGATGGGACATGGTGAGGTGGGACGTGGTGAGGTGGGACGTGGTGAGGTGGGACGTGGTGAGGTGGGACATGGTGAGATGGGATATGGTGAGGTGGGATATGGTAAGGTGGGACATGGTGAGGTGGGACATGGTGAGGTGGGACATGGTGAGATGGGACATGGTGAGGTGGGACGTGGTGAGGTGGGACGTGGTGAGGTGGGACGTGGTGAGGTGGGACATGGGACGTGGTGAGGTGGGACATGGTGAGGTGGGACGTGGGACATGGTGTGATGGGACATGGTGAGGTGGGACGTGGGACATGGTGAGGTGGGACGTGGTGAGGTGGGACGTGGTGAGGTGGGACATGGGACGTGGTGAGGTGGGACATGGTGAGGTGGGACATGGTGAGATGGGATATGGTGAGGTGGGATATGGTAAGGTGGGACATGGTGAGGTGGGACATGGTGAGGTGGGACATGGTGAGATGGGACATGGTGAGGTGGGACGTGGTGAGGTGGGACGTGGTGAGATGGGACATGGTGAGATGGGACATGGTGAGGTGGGACGTGGTGAGGTGGGACGTGGTGAGGTGGGACGTGGTGAGGTGGGACGTGGTGAGGTGGGACATGGTGAGATGGGATGTGGTGAGGTGGGATATGGTGAGGTGGGACATGGTAAGGTGGGACATGGTGAGGTGGGACATGGGACATGGTGAGGTGGGACGTGGTGAGGTGGGACATGGGACATGGTGAGGTGGGACGTGGTGAGGTGGGACGTGGTGAGGTGGGACGTGGTGAGGTGGGACGTGGTGAGATGGGACGTGGTGAGGTGGGACGTGGTGAGGTGGGACGTGGTGAGATGGGACGTGGTGAGGTGGGACATGGTGAGGTGGGACATGGTGAGGTGGGACATGGTGAGATGGGACGTGGTGAGGTGGGACATGGTGAGGTGGGACATGGTGAGGTGGGACGTGGTGAGGTGGGACATGGTGAGGTGGGACATGGTGAGGTGGGACATGGGACATGGTGAGGTGGGACATGATGAGGTGGGACATGGTGAGATGGGACGTGGTGAGGTGGGACGTGGTGAGGTGGGACGTGGTGAGGTGGGACATGATGAGGTGGAACGTGGTGAGGTGGGACGTGGTGAGGTGGGACATGGTGAGGTGGGACATGGTGAGGTGGGACGTGGTGAGGTGGGACATGGTGACGTGGGACATGGGACGTGGTGAGGTGGGACATGGTGAGGTGGGACGTGGTGAGGTGGGACATGTGAGATGGGACGTGGTGAGGTGGGACATGGGACATGGTGAGGTGGGACATGGTGAGGTGGGACGTGGTGAGGTGGGACATGGTGACGTGGGACATGGGACGTGGTGAGGTGGGACATGGGACGTGGTGAGGTGGGACATGGTGAGATGGGATGTGGTGAGGTGGGATATGGTGAGGTGGGACATGGTAAGGTGGGACATGCTGAGATGGGACGTGGTGAGGTGGGACATGGGACATGGTGAGATGGGACATGGTGAGGTGGGACATGGTGAGATGGGACGTGGTGAGGTGGGACGTGATGAGGTGGGACGTGGTGAGGTGGGACGTGGTGAGGTGGGACATGGTGAGGTGGGACGTGGTGAGGTGGGACGTGGTGAGGTGGGACATGGTGAGGTGGGACATGGGACGTGGTGAGGTGGGGCATGGTGAGGTGGGACATGGTGAGGTGGGACATGGTGAGATGGGATGTGGTGAGGTGGGATATGGTAAGGTGGGACGTGGTGAGGTGGGACGTGGTGAGGTGGGACGTGGTGAGGTGGGACGTGGTGAGGTGGGACATGGTGAGGTGGGACATGGTGAGGTGGGACATGGGACGTGGTGAGGTGGGACATGGTGAGGTGGGACGTGGGACATGGTGAGGTGGGACGTGGAGAGGTGGGACGTGGTGAGGTGGGACGTGGTGAGGTGGGACATGGGACGTGGTGAGGTGGGACATGGTGAGATGGGATGTGGTGAGGTGGGACATGGTAAGGTGGGACGTGGGACATGGTGTGATGGGACATGGTGAGGTGGGACGTGGTGAGGTGGGACATGGTGAGGTGGGACGTGGTGAGGTGTGTGATGGGACATGGTGAGGTGGGACGTGGTGAGGTGGGAAATGGTGAGGTGCGTGGTGGGACATGGTGAGGTGGGACATGTGACATGGTGAGGTGGGACATGGTTGAGGTGGGACGGGGTGAGGTGGGACATGGTGAGGTGGGAAGTGGTGATGTGGGACGTGGTGAGATGGGACATGGTGAGGTGGGACGTGGTGAGGTGGGACATGGTGAGGTGGGACATGGTAAGGTGGGACATGGTGAGGTGTGACATGGGACATGGTGAGGTGGAACATGGGACATGGTGAGGTGGGACATGGTGAGGTGGAACGTGGTGAGATTGGACATGGTGAGGTGGGACATGGTGAGATGGGACCTGGTGAGATGGGACATGGTGAGTTGGGACATGGTGTGGTGGGACATGGTGAGGTGGGACATGGGACATGGTGAGGTGGGACGTGGTGAGGTGGGACATGGTGAGGTGGGATGTGGTGAGATGGTATGTGGTGAGGTAGGACGTGGTGAGATGGGACGTGGTGAGGTGGGACATGGTGAGGTGGAACGTGGTGAGGTGGGACATGGTGAGGTGCGTGGTGGGACATGGTGAGGTGGGACATGGTGAGGTGGGACATGGTGAGGTGGGATGTGCTGAGGTGGGACATGGTGAGGTGGGACATGGTGAGGTGGGACATGGGACATGGTGAGGTGGGACATGGTGAGGTGGGATGTGCTGAGGTGGGACGTGGTGAGGTGGGACGTGGTGAGGTGGGACATGGGACATGGTGAGCTGGGACATGGGACATAGTGAGGTGGGACATGGTGAGGTGGGACATGGTGTGATGGGACATGGTGAGGTGGGACATGATGAGGTGGAACATGGTGAGGTGAGACGTGGTGAGGTGGGACGTGGGACATGGTGTGATGGGACATGGTGAGGTGGAACATGGTGAGGTGAGACGTGGTGAGGTGGGACATGGTGAGGTGGGACGTGGGACATGGTGTGATGGGACATGGTGAGGTGGGACATGGTGAGGTGGGACATGGTGAGATGGGACATGGTGAGGTGGGACTTGGTGAGATGGGACATGGTGAGATGGGACATGGTGAGGTGGGACGTGGTGAGGTGGGACGTGGTGAGGTGGGAGGTGGGACGTGGTGAGATGGGACATGGTGAGGTGGGACATGGTGAGATGGGACATGGTGAGGTGGGATGTAGTGAGGTGGGATGTAGTGAGGTGGGACATGGTGAGATGGGACATGGTGAGGTGGGACATGGTGAGATGGGACATGGTGAGGTGGGACATGGTGAGGTGGGACGTGGTGAGGTGGGACATGGGAAATGGTGAGATGGGACATTTGGAGGTGGGACATGGGACGTGGTGAGGTGGGACATGGGACATGGTGAGGTGGGACATGGTGAGGTGGGACATGGTGTGATGGGACATGGTGAGGTGGGACATGATGAGATGGGACGTGGTGAGGTGGGACATGGTGAGGTGGGACATGGTGAGGTGGGACGTGGGACATGGTGTGATGGGACATGGTGAGGTGGGACATGGTGAGGTGGGACGTGGTGAGGTGGGACATGGTGAGGTGGGACATGGTGAGGTGGGACGTGGTGAGGTGTGTGATGGGACATGGTGAGGTGGGACGTGGTGAGGTGGGACATGGTGAGATGGAACTTGGTGAGGTGGGACATGGTGAGGTGCGTGGTGGGACATGGTGAGGTGCGACATGGTGAGGTGGGACGTGGTGAGGTGGGACATGGTGAGGTGGGACATGGTGAGGTGGGACGTGGTGAGGTGGGACATGGTGAGGTGGGACGTGGTGAGGTGGGACGTGGTGAGGTGGGACGTGGTGAGGTGGGACGTGGTGAGGTGTGACGTGGTGAGGTGGGAAATGGGACATGGTGAGGTGGGACATGGTGAGGTGGGACATGGTGAGGTGGGACATGGGACATGGTGAGGTGGGACATGGTGAGATGGGACATGGTGAGGTGGGACATGGTGAGGTGGGATGTGGTGAGGTGGGACATGGGACATGGTGAGGTGGGACATGGTGAGGTGGGACATGGGACGTGGTGAGGTGGGACATGGTGAGGTGGGACGTGGGACATGGTGAGGTGGGACATGGCGAGGTGGGACCTGGCGAGGTGGGACGTGGCGAGGTGGGACGTGGCGAGGTGGGACGTGGCGAGGTGGGACGTGGCGAGGTGGGACGTAGCGAGGTGGGACGTGGCGAGGTGGGACGTGGTGAGGTGGGACGTGGTGAGGTGGGACGTGGTGAGGTGGGACGTGGTGAGGTGGGACATGGTGAGGTGCATGGTGGGACATGGTGAGGTGGGATATGGGACATGGTGAGGTGGGACGTGTTGAGGTGGGACATGGGACATGGTGAGGTGGGACATGGTGAGGTGGGACATGGGACATGGTGAGGTGGGACATGGGACATGGTGAGGTGGGACATGGTGAGGTGGGACATGGTGAGGTGGGACATGGTGAGGTGGGACATGGGACATGGTGAGGTGGGACATGGTGAGGTGGGACATGGGACATGGTGAGGTGGGACATGGTGAGGTGGGACATGGTGAGGTGGGACATGGGACATGGTGTGGTGGAACATGGTGAGGTGGGACGTGGTGAGGTGGGACATGGGACATGGTGAGGTGGGACATGGTGACGTGGGACATGATGAGGTTGGACATGGGACATGGTGTGATGGGACATGGTGAGGTGGGACATGGTGAGGTGGGACATGGTGAGATGGGACATGGTGAGGTGGGACTTGGTGAGATGGGACATGGTGAGATGGGACATGGTGAGGTGGGACGTGGTGAGGTGGGACGTGGTGAGGTGGGACATGGTGAGGTGGGACGTGGGACATGGTGAGGTGGGACATGGTGAGATGGGACATGGTGAGGTGGGATGTAGTGAGGTGGGATGTAGTGAGGTGGGACATGGTGAGATGGGACATGGTGAGGTGGGACATGGTGAGGTGGGACATGGTGAGGTGGGACATGGTGAGGTGGGACGTGGTGAGGTGGGACATGGTGAGGTGCGTGGTGGGACATGGTGAGGTGCGACATGGTGAGGTGGGACGTGGTGAGGTGGGACATGGTGAGGTGGGACGTGGTGAGGTGGGACGTGGTGAGGTGTGACGTGGTGAGGTGGGAAATGGGACATGGTGAGGTGGGACATGGGACATGGTGAGGTGGGACATGGGACATGGTGAGGTGGTACATGGTGAGGTGGGACATGGTGAGATGGGACATGGTGAGGTGGGACATGGTGAGGTGGAACGTGGTGAGGTGGGACATGGTGAGGTGGGATGTGGTGAGGTGGGACATGGGACATGGTGAGGTGGGACATGGTGAGGTGGGACATGGGACATGGTGAGGTGGGACATGGGACGTGGTGAGGTGGGACATGGTGAGGTGGGACGTGGGACATGGTGTGATGGGACATGGTGAGGTGGGACATGGCGAGGTGGGACGTGGTGAGGTGGGACGTGGCGAGGTGGGACGTGGCGAGGTGGGACGTGGTGAGGTGGGACGTGGTGAGGTGGGACATAGTGAGGTGTGTGATGGGACATGGTGAGGTGGGACGTGGTGAGTTGGGACATGGTGAGGTGGGACGTGGTGAGGTGGGACGTAGTGAGGTGGGACGTGGTGAGGTGGGACGTGGCGAGGTGGGACATGGTGAGGTGGGACGTGGTGAGGTGGGACGTGGTGAGGTGGGACGTGGTGAGGTGGGACATGGTGAGGTGCGTGGTGGGACATGGTGAGGTGGGACATGGGACATGGTGAGGTGGGACGTGTTGAGGTGGGACATGGTGAGGTGGGACATGGTGAGGTGGGACGTGGTGAGGTGGGACGTGGGACATGGTGAGGTGGGACATGGTGAGGTGGGACATGGGACATGGTGAGGTGGGACATGGGACATGGTGAGGTGGGACATGGTGAGATGGGACATGGTGAGGTGGGACATGGTGAGGTGGGACATGGTGAGGTGGGACATGGGACATGGTGAGGTGGGACATGGTGAGGTGGGACATGGGACATGGTGAGGTGGGACATGGGACATGGTGTGGTGGAACATGGTGAGGTGGGACATGGTGAGGTTGGACATGGGACATGGTGAGGTGGGACATGGTGACGTGGGACATGGGACATGGTGAGGTGGGACATGGTGAGGTGTGAGGTGGGAGGTGGGACGTGGTGAGATGGGACATGGTGAGGTGGGACATGGAGAGATGGGACATGGTGAGATGGGACGTGGTGAGGTGGGATGTGGTGAGGTGGGACATGGTGAGATGGGACATGGTGAGATGGTATGTGGTGAGGTAGGACGTGGTGAGATGGGACATGGGACATGGTGAGGTGGGACATGGTGAGGTGGGATGTGGTGAGATGGGACATGGTGAGGTGGGACATGGTGAGGTGGGACATGGTGAGGTGGGACGTGGTGAGATGGGACATGGTGAGGTGGGACATGGTGAGGTGGGACATGGTGAGGTGGGATGTGGTGAGATGGGACATGGTGAGGTGGGACATGGTGAGGTGGGACATGATGAGGTGGGACATGGTGAGATGGGACATGGGATATGGTGAGGTGAGACATGGTGAGATGGGACATGGTGAGGTAGGACTTGGTGAGATGGGACATGGTGAGGTGGGACATGGTGAGGTGGGACATGGTGAGATGGGACATGGTGAGGTGGGACGTGGTGAGATGGGACATGGGACATGGTGAGGTGGGACATGGTGAGGTGGGACATGGTGAGATGGGACATGGTGAGATGGGACATGGTGAGATGGGACGTGGTGAGGTGGGACGTGGTGAGGTGGGACATGGTGAGGTGGGACATGGTGAGGTGGGAGGTGGGACGTGGTGAGGTGTGAGGTGGGAGGTGGGACGTGGTGAGGTGTGAGGTGGGACGTGGTGTGGTGGGACGTGGTGAGGTGGGAGGTGGAACATGGTGAGGTGGAACGTGGTGAGGTGGGACATGGTGAGGTGGGACATGGTGAGGTGGGACATGGTGAGGTGGGACATGGTGAGGTGGGACATTGAATTCCCCAAGGTGCTGATCTGAGCTGCACGGCCGTAGGGTGTTATCTGACAATGGAGGAGTTGCGGGACTTGTACAGAACGCCATCCCTGGACACGATTATATTAAACAGGTTAATGCCTGCGTTAAAATAATGCAGAGGGGAATTTGGTCCAAGCATGTTAAGTGAGAATAGCGCTGGCCATAATTTCTACCCTCACAATTCTAAAAATAAGAACAGAAATTGCAGGAAATACAAAGTGGATTTATCAGTCTGGGAAAGGGAAAAGGGCAGGTTAATATTTTGAATAGAGACATTTCACATATCATTCTAAAACCAGTTGAAATTGACAGCTCAGTGGCTGCATGTGCTGATAATAAAGCAGACTGAAGCTTTCAGATTTGACCCCCGGTCTGTGCAAGAATGGCCTTTGCTTCATTATCACATTCTTGGAACATTGAAATTGAATTTCAGGTGATGGCTAGTTTTTCTCTATATAAGCCATCAGTTTCAGCTATGAAACACCTTTGTCAACAATCACACAGCAGGAATTTTACAGTCCTGGACACCACCTGAGTGAATCTCCTAGAATGCTGATATTGATCATCTGAAGCTTTTCCACACTTTGGGCCGGATCTTCGGTTTTCTATTTTTTTCAGCAAAAACGGTAGCGATACGTGAAACTTACCATTTTATCTACGCTACCGTTTTTAGGCCAAACTTTCGGGTTTTACTTTTCAGTAAGAGGGGCGTTGCACAAGGATTTGCGGTGCAAAAACGCGAGTTTCGACAAATTTAGTCTGGGGCCGGGAGCGTGCGAGAGAAGCCATGGGGGAATTCAAAAAACATTCAAAAAACATTTACAAGACACTTATCTGTCGAATCGCTGAAAAAACATTAATAAAAACTTTAACTTACCTTTTTTGCAGGTTTTCATATTTACCGCTGCTGGCAGGGCTGCACCGACAGGTATTCTGGGCGTGGTGTAAGGATCAGGAGAGAGCCGAAAGTCCGACGGTAACGCAATCGGCGTCATTGCACAACGGCGCACCTCTCCCCGGCGGTATTTCCCATCGCCGCCGCAAATAACGAGCCAAGGATCTCGCTCCGGGCTTTGCGACCAGGTTTTTGCCGCAGAGGGTCAAACCACAGCGAAAACCCAGTCGCAAACCACGAAAATCCAGCTCTTTGGCTTTTTGTGGCTATTATGTCCAGGCCCTCCCTGTACTCTCAAAACAGTCAGATAGAGAGCCTTTTTAGAGGAGGATTCTGTCCTTTCATCTAAGCTGAATACTTTGATAGAGCTCTAGGAAATGTGTTTAGGAGAGTGAACATGAGCTGCCCATTGAGTAGTGGGTTCAAAGAAGAAAGATTGTGGGGAAACAGCTCATGACTAAGTGTCTTTTTTGGAGGCATATAGCAAGGATCAGACTTTTTGCACCTTTGATTTGGTGCACTTTATGAACAGGAGATGGAAAGTCACAAAATTGCTGCTGAAATTTCCCAATATTGTTTATATTCTGGACATATAATAACGGTCTAATAATTTTGTGGCTGAGTATGGAATATATAATTTTATCATTTAAGATCAAAGATTTCCAGTTGGTATACAAGTAGATGTGTAAAACATTGAAAAACAATTGTTTGTACAAAATGTAACCGCCATATTGCAATGGAGTACAATGTCGGTGCTTATAACTTAGTGCCCTGATGTTACGTGACTGCCCATGTTATGGTTTGTTGTGACATCTTAACTTTGCTCCAATGCCTACACTTTTCTCCCAAGAACAAACAGTAGCAATATGGCAGGATCTGCCCTCTTAAATTATCTAAAAGGTTTAAATTTAAATGATGGTAGTCAGTTTAACAGGCATTCATTGATTATGGCTCTTGACTCTGCTGTGATAAGGTACAATGGAACAGTCTGTGCTGATTATCCCCATTGATTTTGCGCTCATCACTGAGAGAAACACATAATCAGTTACTGTGCCACAAGGCTGCTTTGTTCAGTCAATATCTTTAAACACCTTCAAGAGCACCAGTGTCTACAAACCAGCATCAATTCTTGGGCACTGGTGTCCCGTATGACATTTGATCTGATTCACATCATCTCTTAGAAGTCAAACTGACCTTGGGATTTCACCAATTATATTAGGTCAACGAGATTGTCAAAGTCATAGGCAGGAATGTGGCAGAAATTTGTCAGAATTAAGGTGGATATATACAAATAATAGCTGTAGGTTAGGAGTAATGTTACAGCAGCCTCATTCTAAATATATTAGTGTTTAAATAATTTATTTTCACTTTATATCTTTTTCTCCCAGTTTGCTCCACATAATAAAAAATGTAACATTTCGACAATCAGCCACTAACGAGGAAAGATGAACATAGGAACAGGAGGAAACCATTCAGCCCCTTGAGCCTGTTCCGCCATTCAATGAGATCATGGTTGATCTGTACCCTAACTCTATTCACCCGTCTTGGCTCCATATCCCTTAATACCTTGGCCAGCAAAAATCTATCGGCCTCAGATTTAAAATGATTAATTGGGCTATTATCTTCTGGTTTTATGGGAGAGAGTCCCACACTTCTACCACCCTCTGTGTGCAGAAGTGTTTCCTCACTTCTCTCCTGAATGACCTGGCTGAGTTTAAGATTGTGTCCTCTAGACTTCCCCACTAGTGGAAAAGGTTTCTCTCTATCTACCTCATCAATTCCTTTCAACCCCCTAAAAACCTCAATCAACCTTCTATATTACAGAGAATACAAACCTAGTTTAGAGAATGAAGTCACTGGAAAGTGCAATTTTTAATTGACTATTAATATCAAGGGGACGGTCATTTATCAACAGTATCCATTTCCGTGGTCCCTGCTGCCTATCTTGGCAAGTCTGATGTATTCATATTCAGCTGTGATAGTGATATTACCGATATTAATGTCTAACTGTATGTATTACCTCGACTACGGATAGCCAGTTACAGCAATGGGTAAAGTGGTTCCCCACCATGAAGCAGGAACTTGCTGCTAATATGCTTGACATAAAGGAGTAGATTTTAACTATTGGCCGGCCGCTAACACCAACTGGGTCGATGCCCCACAGCAGCTCGCCAGCTGTGGGCAGGCGCCATATCAGATGGCCCGGAGGCCAACCCAGCGAGCAGGGAATGAGGTCATTGGCGGGGGTGGGGCAGGGGCGGAGCAGAGCACAGGGTGGCTGCAACCCATACTATTCTTCTCGTGCCTGGAGGAGCAAGCTGACACCCCACCCCCCCCAGCCCCTCAAGAATAATTTTAAACTTACTATTTTGATTGTCTCTTTTGCTGCACCATTTGCTAAAATTGGGCAGAGTTTACATGACGTACGTTCCCATCCAGTTGCCCATCAGAATTGTACCGGGTACTATGTACATCAGAGTAATATTTAAGCTTAAAGGTTACCTACGTAACCTTTGAACCTGCCCTGCAAAACCTCTGCCTCATCTCTCTCATTGTTCTGTCTCTTTCCCATTTTCCCTCACTACCCAATGTGATGTATGCACCTGTGAGTGCATATATTACACCCAAGAATCAGTCTTTCTTTCCATCTTCATTTCTCTTCCCAGGTCTCTTTCTCACACCTCTCTTTTGCCGTATTTATTTTTAACCTCACAATCTACCTCTCGCCATATCTTACTCTTTAATTTCTCTCTCCTCACTACCTTCCTTTCCCTATCTCTCTCACCAAACAGGTGGGCGCTGTGATCCAGTGTATCCCTATGTTACTTACAGTGCGAATGCTTGCAAACATAGACACACAGTAATATTTTGGACAGGAGACAATTGGTTCATCTCGCCTACCCTTCCAAACCTCCCATCACTTTACTTATTGTAATTATGAAACTATCCATTTCCTAATTGGAATGTATCCATGGCTTTTTGTTCCATCATACCTACTAGTATTCTGTTCCACAATCCATTTACCAAAAAACTTGCCTGAATGTATGATTCATGGCTGTCCTTGTACACGAATCGCTGAAAGTTAACATGCAGGTACAGCAAGCAATTAGGAAAGCAAATGGCATGTTAGCCTTTATTACAAAGGGATTGGAGTATAAGAGTGAAGAAGTCTTACTAAAATTGTATAGGGCCTTGGTGAGACGACACCTGGAGTACTGTTTGGGTCTCCGTACCCAAGGAAGGATATACTTGCCTTAAAGGGAATGCTACAAAGGTTCATTAGACTGATTCTGGGATGAGAGGATTGTCCTATGAGAAGAGATTAAGTAGACTGCACATATATTCCCTAGAATTTAGAAGAATGAGAGATGATATCATTGAAATATATAAAATTCTTAAGGGGCTTGACAGGGTAGATGCTGGGAGGATGTTTCCCCTGGTTGGGGAGTCTGGAACCAGGGGTCACATTCTCAGAATAAGGGGTTGACCATTTAGGGCTGAGATAAGAAGAAATTTCTTCACTCAAAAGATTGTGAATCTTTGGAATTCTCTACCCCAGAGGGCTGTAGATGTTCAATCGTTGAGTACAATCAGGACAGAGTTCGGTAGATTTTTGAATACTAAGGGAATCAAGGGATATGGGGATGGTGTGGGAAGGTGGAGTTAAGGTAGAAGATCAGCCATGATCTTACTGAATGGCGGAACAGGCTTGAAAAGCTGAATGGCCTACTCCTGTTTCTGTTTCTTATGTTCACACAAAAAATACAGGGACTCACACAGAAAATATTGGGATTCACATAGAAAATACTGGGATTCACATAGAAAATACTGGGATTCACATAGAAAATACTGGGACTTACACAGTAATTGACGCTGTGATTCAGGTACATTCTGACTCTCTTCCCCAAAGGGGTCTATTAGAGTAATGCAAGCATTTTTACCTGAAAACAAAAAGAATGAGACAGATTATTTGACACAGAAGATCGTAAATATTCTTTAAATATTTGTAATAAAGAGGTGTGAATGTATCACTTCTTTATATCTGTTTATTGTATTTAAATAATTTCATTCATCGGTGTAACCTTTAGTTTTCAGTTTTACAAAATGTAAGCAATAAAATTAGGGGGCTGATAATATAAAAGGGGGTGATTTACAGGCATTCTGATATAATTCAACTAATTCTGAAGATGCAGAGTCACAAAAGTCCTGTTCATATATAAATATGTCTTTAACTTAGAAACGTTATCGAAGCTTAACTGGACAACATCCAGGCTTGGGCTGATAAGTGACAAGTAACATTCGCGCCACAACACGTGCCAGGCAATGACCATCTCCAACAAGCGAGAGTCTAACCACCTCCCCAGGACATTCAACGACATTACCATCGCTGAATCCTCCACCATCAACATCCTGGGGGTCACCATTGACCAGAAACTGGACCAGCCACATATGCCGTGGCTACTAGAGCAGGTCAGAGGCTGGGTATTCTGCAGCAAGTGGTTCACCTCCTGGACACCCAAAGTCTCGAAACCACTTACAAGTCACAAGTCAGGAGTGTGATGGAACACTTTCCACTTGCCTGGTTAGGTGCAGCTGCAACAACACTCAAGAAGCTGAACATCATCCAGTCCGCTTGATCGGCAGCCCATCCAACAACTTAAACATCCACTCCCTCCACCATTGGCACAGCCTGGCTGCTGTGTGTATTATCTTGTAAAACGCATTGCATCAACTAACCTAAGGCTTCTTCGACAGTACCTCCCAAACCCACCTAGAAGGACAAGGGTAGCAGGCGCATGGGAACACCACCACCTCCAACTTCCCCTCCAAGTCACACAATCCATCCTGACTTGGAAATGTATCGCTGTTCTTCATCGTTGCTGGGTCAAAATCCTGGAACTCCCTCCCAAACAGCACTGTGGGAGCACTTTCATCACACGGACTGGAGTGACTCAAGAAGGCGGCTCACAACCACCTTCTCAATGCTAACTACGGATGGGCAATAAATGTTGGCCTTGTTAGCAATCCTCAGATCCTGAGAATGAAAAATAATAGTATCTTAGCTGGTGTGTGGTGTAAGAAAGCAAGTGACACAGGAGGTAACATCGAGGGGGTTGAAGCAAAGGAACACGGAGCAAGATCTTGCTCTGAAGACTCCTGTCATCATCATCATCATAGTTCAAAAGGAATTCATAGAATCATAGAATGGTTACGGCATGGAAGACGGCCATTTGGCCCGTCGAGCCCGTGCCGACTCTCTGCTAGTCCCACTCTCCTATTTCCTTTCCTTGTGCTGCTCCTCTTCATCACAATCATCATCTTTCTGCTCTTTATCATCATCTGCCTCCTCATTGCTGATGGATCTGCAGGGAATAAGGGCATAAGAATGGATGAGCATAACCTCCTTGGGTTCAAGGAGACGGAGAAGGATGTGGAAATTCCTGGCTGCGTGCTGCTTCACAGGGTTGCCATGGTGACTGTACAAGTGTACACCCATTAACCTGCAGTTTGCACTGTCCCATCAATCTCTCCATCTTCCATGGTTAGAGCAGAATGTCTCCCCGACGACTCCTTGGCCTCCTCCTCGGGGAGGGGGTGGGGGGAGTGGTCGAAGGTCAGCTTGCTGATTCTCCGATTCCCTGCCTTTAATAGGCATTGTGTGCGAGTTTCGCCTGCAAGATTAAAGAAATCACATGAAGGTCAGCAAATGTGGGATGTGTCCCATGTGGTCTCAGGCAGCTGGTGTAATAGATCAACTGTTAAAATAAATGAAGGGCTACAGTTCTGCATGCAAGTAAGTGCTGTTAGAGGAGATGGCAACACATACTGTAAGGTCACAAGTTAATGACCCCCGAACCATAGTGCAGTGTGACGGTTACTTATGCAGCTATTAATTTTAGAGTGTGAATAGTGTATTGGTGCCCAAGGAAGAAAAAGGACTGCAGCCAGTGTGTTACCTTGCCTGATCTTGTCAGGTCATTTAACTTTTTCTTACAACTGGTCTGCAGTTCTTGGGTGAGGCTCCGTGCCAATGCAACTTCTCGCCACATGTCACACAAGACATTTTTCTGCAATTTCCTGCCACGGCACTGGGCAATCTTTCTGAGGAACATCGGATTCTCAGTTTCATTGTCGTGTGCTTTTCTTCTCTGTGTCCTTGCAATGACCTGCTTCTTTTTACTGGGGTGCCTCTCCCAGGTTCTCCACTTGAAAACATGCTTTAAAAGAGCACAAAATCACACATGGTCCTCCAGTGCAGCAACCTGATAATCAACTTAATGTGTGAAACACTCTTATATTTACCCGCTGGACTACCCAGCCTGCTGCTGCAACCTTCAGCCATTCTTGACTTTTTAAAGGCTGCACTCTTAATTTCCAAGCACCCACCAGCACTTTACTTCCATTTTACATGGGGTTTAATCTACTCAACTGACAATAATTATTTAAATGGGCTGACTCCAGAAGTAGTGGTTATCAACGGGTATGAAACAAAGCTGGGTAAATGGAGTTAAGGCACAAATCAGCCACGATCTAATTGAATGGTGGAACGGGCTCATTCCAGTTCCTGCATACAGCGTTATGCACATCGTCCGCATGCCCGATACGAGACTTCCAAAACAAGCGCTCTACTCGGAGCTCCAACACGGCAAGCGAGCCCCAGGTGGGCAGAGAAAACACTTCAAGGACACCCTCAAAGCCTCCTTGAAAAAGTGCAACATCCCCACCGACACCTGAAAATCCCTGGCCCAAGACCACTCAAAGTGGAGGAGAAGCATCCAGGAGGGCGCTGATCACTTCAAGTTTCTTCGCCGAGAGCAAACGGAAAACAAGCGCAAAGAGCAGAAGGAGCGCATGGCAACCCAAGCACCCGGCCCACTCCTCCCTTCAACCAACATCCCTTCAACCATCAACCACCATCTGCCTCACCTGTGACAGAGACTGTAGGCCCCGCATCGGACTCATCACCTGAGAACTCATTTTTAGTGTGGAAGCAAGTCATCCTCGACTCCGAGGGACTGCCTAAGAAGAAGAAGAATGGGTAAGAGTCCCATCTCAAGTCACAACGCACCTCAAGGTGCCCTCCATATTTTAATGCTCTTCTCATTCTTCTGTCAATTTCATTCCCACGGTCACTCTCCAGTACCTCACCCAAACTGGCCACTGTTCATTTCTCAGTCGAGATGCTAAACGTTGGCATTGCCTTCAACTATGAAGTGGGCATCACTGCCATGGTCCAGTCTTCACCTCAAGTCCAAGCACATATACCTAAAGCAGGGGTCACAGGCAATGGTGGTCCCGGTCGATTCTTTGTGCTACTGTTGAGGCCAAATGTAGTGTCCCTGCCGCTGGTCAAGGTGCGATCAGCTAATTCAACAGACTGGTGAAAAAATCTAAAGCCTTCCTATAGCTCCAGTTGGGGTGGAGTGTAGAATGTTTCAGTGTAAGGGGTGTCGCAGTTGTGTGGGGCAGACTGGTTGGGCTTGGTGCTCTTTACCATTCCGCCACTGTTCATTGTTCCTACGTTTATATGTAACCTTCAGGGCTGCTGACCGAGGGCCATGCGGCTCTTTGTTGGCCGGCGTGGACACGATGGGCCGAAATGGCCTCCTTCTGCGCTGTAAATTTCTATGTTTCTATATTTCTATCTGCTCACTGCCTTAACCAGCTGAGAAAATGGATGGGGGTTAGAATTTAAGCTTTTTATCACAATATTTAGATATTATAATGATATCTGACCAATTACAGCTACATCAAAGTATAACAGGGCAGTTCAATGAGCCAGTCATTCCAGTGTCATTGACTCAACAAGAGGGAATGAACTCTAAGATATCATTAATTTAAGATAAATTATACATACAATAGTTACCCGCATATTCGATTAAGATTAAATGCGGTCAGAATAAGCGCCTTGTTCAAAATTTGTTTATGATGTTCTGCCTCATAGATCTTGATAATGAAAGTATTTTGCATGGCACCTTGAGGGTAAGCTATCTCAGAAATAAATTAAGCCATAAAATATTTAATCATTTGTCATCTCAGTAAACGACCAGGAAAAGAAAGCTGTGTTTAATAAAATCTCAAGCAAAACAGGGACACTCAAACAGGAAAGAAAGTATGTGATCTGCATTTAAAAGTACTTTACCGGGTTGTTTACCGATAAAATTGAATATTATAGGGATACCGTGATCTAAATAAACAGACATATGTGGCTCATAGCAGAGTATTACTCAGTAATTCACTACAGTGAGAAATAGTGTAATTTAAAGCATCATGTTAGGTGAGGTGTTGTGCATTGTGTTATGCAGCACTAACTACCAAACCATCACTTCCCATTACTGTGGGAAAAGCAGTACAGCATAGAGAATTACCATTTTATCACTTTTGGGTCATGAAACATATTTTAAGTTTTGTATCTTTTTTAGATTTATTAAAGACACATGAAGAACGCTAATGGGAGTTGTGTACAGACCACCAAACAGTAGTAGTGAGGTTGGGGACAGCATTAAACAAGAAATTAGGGATGCATGCAATAAAGCTACAGCAGTTATCATGGGCGACTTTAATCTACATATTGATTGGGCTAACCAAACTGGTAGCAATACGGTGGAGGAGGATTTCCTGGAGTGTATTATGGATGGTTTTCTAGACCAATATGTCGAGGAACCAACTAGAGGACTGGCCATCCTAGACTGGGTGATGTGTAATGAGAAAGGACTAATTAGCAATCTTGTTGTGCGAGGCCCCTTGGGGAAGAGTGACCATAATATGGTAGAATTCTTTATTAAGATGGAGAGTGACACAGTTAATTCAGAGACTAGGGTCCTGAACTTAAGGAAAGGTAATTTCGATGGTGTGAGATGTGAATTGGCTAGAATAGACTGGCGAGTGATACTTAAAGGGTTGACGGTGGATTGGCAATGGCAAACATTTAAAGATCACATGGATGAACTTCAACAATTGTACATTCCTGTCTGGAATAAAAATAAAACGGGGAAGGTGGCTCAACCATGGCTAACAAGGGAAATTAAGTACAGTGTTAAATCCAAGGAAGAGGCATATAAATTGGCCAGAAAAAGCAGCAAACCTGAGGACTGGGAGAATTTTGTAATACAGCAGAGCAGGACAATGGGTTTAATTAGGAGGTGGAAAATAGAGTATAAGAAGAAGTTTGCTAGGAACATAAAAACTGACTGCAAAAGCTTCCATGCATATGTGAAGAGAAAAAGATTAGTGAAGACAAACATAGATCCCTTGCAGTCAGATCCAGGTGAATTTACAATGGGGAACAAAGAAATGGCGACAAGTTAAACAAATACTTTGGTTCTGTCTTCACGAAGGAAGACACAAATAACCTTCCGGAAGTACTAGGGGACCGAGGGTCTAGTGAGAAGGAGGAACTGAAGGAAATCCTTATTAGGCGGGAAATTGTGTTAGGGAAATTGATGGGATTGAAGGCCGATAAATCCCCAGGGCCTGATAGTCTGCATCCCAGAGTACTTAAGGAAGGAGCCCTAGAAATAGTGGATGCATTGGTGATCATTTTCCAACAGTCTATCCACTCTGGATCAGTTCCTATGTACTGGAGGGTAGCTAATCTAACACCACTTTTTAAGAAAGGAGGGAGAGAGAAAACGGGTAATTATAGACCGGTTAGCCTGACATCAGTAGTGGGAAAAATGTTGGAATCAATTATTAAAGATGAAATAGCAGCGCATTTGGAAAACAGTGACGGGATCAGTCCAAGTCAGCATGGATTTCTGAAAGGGAAATCATGCTTGACAAATCTTCTGGAATTTTTTGAGGATGTAACTGGTAGAGTGGACAAGGGAGAACCAGTGGATGTGGTGTATTTGGACTTTCAAAAGGCTTTTGACAAGGTCCCACACAAGAGATTGGTGTGCAAAATTAAAGCACATGGTATTGGGGGTAATGTACTGACATGGATAGAGAACTGGTTGGCACACAGGAAGCAGAGAGTCGGGATAAACGGGTCCTTTTCAGAATGGCAGGCAGTGACTAGTGGAGTGCCGCAGGGCTCAGTGCTGGGACCCCAGCTATTTACAATATACATTAATGATTTGGATGAAGGAATTGAGTGTCATATCTCCAAGTTTGCAGATGACACTAAGCTGGGTGGCGGTGTGAGCTGAGAGGAGGGCGCTAAGAGGCTGCAGGGTGACTTGGACAGGTTAGGTGAGTGGGCAGATGCAGTATAATGTGGATAAATATGAGGTTATCCATTCTGGGGGCAAAAACACGAAGGCAGAATATTATCTGAATGGGGGCAGATTAGGAAAAGGGGAGGTGCAACGAGACCTGGATGTCATGGTACATCAGTCATTGAAACTTGGCATGCAGGTACAGCAGGTGGTGAAGAAGGCAAATGGTATGTTGGCCTTCATAGCTAGGGAATTTGAGTATAGGAGCAGGGAGGTCTTACTGAAGTTGTACAGAGCCTTAGTGAGGCCTCACCTCGAATATTGTGTTCAGTTTTGGTCTCCTAATCTGAGGAAGGACGTTCTTGCTATTGAGGGAGTGCAGCGAAGGTTCACCAGACTGATTCCAGGATGGCAGGACTGACATATGAGGAGAGATTGGATCGACTGGGCCTGTATTCACTGGAGTTTAGAAGGATGAGAGGGGATCTCATAGAAACATATAAAATTCTGACTAGACTGGACAGGTTAGATGCAGGAAGAATGTTCCTGATGTTGGGGAAGTCCAGAACCAGGGGACATAGTCTTAGGATAAGGGGTAAGCCATTTAGGACTGAGATGAGGAGAAACTTCTTCACTCAGAGAGTTGTTAACCTGTGGAATTCCCTCCCGCAGAGAGTTGTTGATGCCAGTTCATTGGATATATTCAACAGGGAGTTAGTTATGGCCCTTACGGCTAAAGGGATCAAGGGGTATAGAAACATAGCAACATAAAAAATAGGTGCAGGAGTAGGCCATTCGGCCCGTCGAGCCTGCACCGCCATTCAATGAGTTCATGGCTGAACATGCAACTTCAGTACCCCATTCCTGCTGTCTCGCCATACCCCTTGATCCCCCTAGTAGTAAGGACTACATCTAACTCCTTTTTGAATATATTTAGTGAATTGGCCTCAACAACTTTCTGTGGTAGAGAATTCCACAGATTCACCACTCTTTGGGTGAAGAAGTTTCTCCTCATCTTGGTCCTAAATGGCTTACCCCTTATCCTTAGACTGTGACCCGCTGGTTCTGGACTTCCCCAACTTTGGGAACATTCTTCCTGCATCTAACCTGTCTGAACCCATCAGAATTTTAAACGTTTCGATGAGATCCCCTCTCATTCTTCTGAACTCCAGTGAATACAAGCCCAGTTGATCCACTCTTTCTTGATATGTCAGTCCCGCCATCCTGGGAATCAGTCTGGTGAACCTTCGCTGCACTCCCTCAATAGCAAGAATGTCCTTCCTCAAGGCGTGGCCTCACCAAGGCCCTATACAACTGTAGCAACACCGCCCTGCCCCTGTACTCAAATCCCCTCGCTATGAAGGCCAACATGCCATTTGCTTTCTTAACCGCCTGCTGTACCTGCATGCCAACCTTTAATGACTGATGTACCATGACACCCAGGTCTCATTGCACCTCCCCTTTTCCTAATCTGTCACCATTCAGATAATAGTCTGTCTCTCTGTTTTTACCACCAAAGTGGATAACCTCACATTTATCCACATTATACTTCATCTGCCATGCATTTGCCCACTCACCTAACCTATCCAAGTCACTCTGCAGCCTCATAGCATCCTCCTCGCAGCTCACACTGCCACTCAACTTAGTGTCATCCGCACATTTGGAGATACTACATTTAATCCCCTCGTCTAAATCATTAATGTACAATGAAAACAGCTGGAGCCCCGGCACAGAACCTTGCGGCACCCCACTAGTCACTGCCTGCTGTTCTGAAAAGTACCCATTTACTCCTACTCTTTGCTTCCTGTCTGCCAACCAGTTCTCAATCCATGTCAGCACACTACCCCCAATCCCATGTGCTTTAACTTTGCACATTAATCTCTTGTGTGGGACCTTGTCAAAAGCCTTCTGAAAGTCAAAATACACCACATCAACTGGTTCTCCCTTGTCCACTCTACTGGAAACATCCTCAAAAAATTCCAGAAGATTTGTCAAGCATGATTTCCCTTTCACAAATCCATGCTGATTTGGACCTATTATGTCACCTCTTTCCAAATGCACTGCTATGACATCCTTAATAATTGATTCCATCATTTTACCCACTACTGAGGTCAGGCTGACCGGTCTATAATTCCCTGTTTTCTCTCTCCCTCCTTTTTTAAAAAGTGGGGTTACATTGGCTACCCTCCACTCCATAGGAACTGATCCAGAGTCAATGGAATGTTGGAAAATGACTGTCAATGCATCCGCTATTTCCAAGGCCACCTCCTTAAGTACTCTGGGATGCAGTCCATCAGGCCCTGGGGATTTATCGACCTTCAATCCCATCAATTTCCCCAACACAATTTCCCGACCAATAAGGATTTCTCTCAGTTCCTCCTTCTTACTAGACCCTCTGACTCCTTTTATATCCGGAAGATTGTTTGTGTCCTCCTTAGTGAATACCGAACCAAAGTACTTGTTCAATTGGTCCGCTATTTCTTTGTGCCCCGTTATGACTTCCCCTGATTCTGACTGCAGGATGCCTACGTTTGTCTTTACTAACCTTTTTCTCTTTACATATCTATAGAAACTTTTGCAGTCCGTCTTAATGTTCCCTGCAAGCTTCCTCTGCTGAGTTCTAAATTTCTCCCAGTCCCCGGGTTCACTGCTATTTCTGGCCAATTTGTATGCCACTTCCTTGGCTTTAATACTATCCCTGATTTCCCTTGATAGCCACGGTTGAGCCACCTTCCCTTTTTTATTTTTACGCCAGACAGGGATGTACAATTGTTGTAGTTCATCCATGCGGTCTCTAAATGTCTGCCATTGCCCATCCACTGTCAATCCCTTAAGTATCATTCGCCAATCTCTCCTAGCCAATTTACACCTCATAGCTTCAAAGTTACCCTTCTTTAAGTTCTGGACCATGGTCTCTGAATTAACTGTTTCATTCTCCATCCTAATGTAGAATTCCACCATATTATGGTCACTCTTTCCCAAGGGGCCTCGCACAACGAGATTGCTAATTAATCCTCTCTCATTACACAACACCCAGTCTAAGATGGCCTCCCCCGAGTTGGTTCCTCGACATATTGGTCTAGAAAACCATCCCTTATGCACTCCAGGAAATCCTCCTCCACCGTATTGCTTCCAGTTTGGTTAGCCCAATCTATATGCATATTAAAGTCACCCATGATAACCTTTATTGCATGCGCCCCTAATTTCCTGTTTGATGCCCTCCTCAACATCACTACTACTGTTTGGAGGTCTGTACACAACTCCCACTAACGTTTTTTGTCCTTTGGTGTTCTGCAGCTCTACCCATATAGATTCCACATCATCCAAGCTAATGTCCTTCCTAACTGTTGCATTAATCTCCTCTTTAATTAGCAATGCTATCCCACCTCCTTTTCCTTTTATTCTATCCTTCCTGAATGTTGAATACCCATGGATATTGAGTTACCAGCTCTGATCATCCTGGAGCCACGTCTCTGTAATCCCAATCACATCATATCTGTTAACATCTATTTGCACAGTTAATTCATCCACTTTATTTCGGATACTCCTTGCATTAAGACACAAAGCCTTCAGGCTTGTTTTTTTAACACCCTTTGTCCTTTTAGAATTATGATGTAGTGTGGCCCTTTTTGTTTCTTGCCTTTGTTTACTCAGCCTTCCACTATTGCTTTTTACCTTTCTACCATCTGTTTCTGACTCCATATTACTTCACCCTATCTCGCTGCATAGGCTCCCATCCCCCTGCCATATTAGTTTAAACACTCCCGAACTGCATTAGCAAATGTTACCCCTCGGACATCAGTTCCAGTCCTGCCCTAGTGCAGACCATCCCTTTTGTACAGGTCCCACTTCCCCCAGAACTGGTTCCAATGTCCCAGGAATTTGAATCCCTCCCTCTTGCACCACTGCTCAAGCCACGTATTTATTCTAACTATCCTGGCTCCCTCTACTCTGATTAGCACGTGGCACTGGTAGCAATCCAGAGATTACTACCTTTGAGGTCCTACTTTTTAATTTAACTCCTAGCTCCCTAAATTCAGCTTGTAGGACCTCTTCCCGCTTCTTACCTATATGGAGAGAAAGTAGGAAAGGGGTACTGAGGGAATGATCACCCATACATAAGAACATAAGAATTAGGAACAGGAGTAGGCCATCTAGCCCCTCGAGCCTGCTCCGCCATTCAACAAGATCATGGCTGATCTGGCTGTGGACTCAGCTCCACTTACCCGCCCGCTCCCTATAACCCTTAATTCCCTTATTGGTTAAAAATCTATCTATCTGTGACTTGAATACCTTCAATGAACTAGCCTCAACTGCTTCCTTGGACAGAGAATTCCACAGATTCACAACCCTCTGGGAGAAGAAATTCCTTCTCAACTCGATTTTAAATTGGCTCCCCCGTATTTTGAGGCTGTGCCCCCTAGTTCTAGTCTCCCCCACCAGTGGAAACAACCTCTCTGCCTCTATCTTGTCTATCCCTTTCATTATTTTAAATGTTTCTATAAGATCACCCCTCATCCTTCTGAACTCCAATGAGTGAAGACCCAGTCTACTCAATCTATCATCATAAGGTAACCCCCTCATCTCCGGAATCAGCCTAGTGAATCGTCTCTGTACCCCCTCCAAAGCTAGTATATCCTTCCTTAAGTAAGGTGGCCAAAACTGCACGCAGTACTCCAGGTGCGACCTCACCAATACCCTATACAGTTGCAGCAGGACCTCCCTGCTTTTGTACTCCATCCCTCTCGCAATGAAGGCCAACATTCCATTCGCTTTCCTGATTACCTGCTGCACCTGCAAACTAACTTTTTGGGATTCATGCACAAGGACCAATTGTGCAGCAGTGGAGGCGTGTCCTGCACAGTTGGAGCTGTGAGCAGTGAGTGGAGCTGCTAGCAACTTGAGCTCCTGCCTGGAGAGCCCTGAGACCAGCCCAGGAATAGAAGGAAGGAAGGGGCTTCAACACCACTTTTACCCAGAGGGAGAGGAGGAAAAAGCAGACAACTTTAAACATCTTTACCATTCTGCAAAGAGTTGGAGAGAGGGGGAAAAGACAAACAACCATCCAGTGTGGAAGGAGGGAGACTCAACTACTCTACAGGTGGGTGTGGGTGCATTTCCCCAAACAGACTTTGTTGTATCGGTGGGGGGAGGAAAGAAGACCACTGAGGGCCGGAACATCGCGGGGGGTGTGTGTGTGTGTGGTAGTGTGCGTGGGGGCCTTGCTTACAACTAGGCCCCCCCCACAATTGGAACCCCCCCCACCCCCCACATTTGCCTAGCCTGGGATAGCTGGAGCTACCAGGCTGAAGATTGTCATCAATCACCCAATTAAAGATCGTTAGGAGTGCCTGGTGGCTCCAGCTACCCCAGGTGAAGACATCTTCTCCCCCCACCTGAAGACCACCCCAAAGACTTGTGTTTTGCCATCTGGGGAGTGCACCCACCCACAGCTGCGAGGGGAGACCTGCCCTCGCAGTCCCCCCCTTCCCACCCCCCCTCTCTCTTTCTCTGTTACTCTGTTTCTCCCCTCTCTCTCTGAGAGCCTCTTTCTTCCAAATTTAATTTAAAAAAAAAAAAAAAAAAAAAAAAAAAAAAAAAAAAAACATTTAAGACAACTGAGCAGAGGGAGCAAGGCCCCTCCCCAATTGCCAACTAGGGGAGAGGTACCTCATTAAGGGCTCCTCTGCTCAGTCAATCTACAAGAGGCCTAATAAAGACCATTAAGGCCTGTGACTTTGGGGTGGGTGTAGCCCTTAAAGGGACCCCGTGATGGCGACCCCATCCACGCCGGTGGCAGGGCCAGCAAGGTCGTATGCGCAGGCGGTGTCCACATCCACGGCACCTCCTGCGCCAGCCGCTGCCCTGCCACCTTTCAGACTAATAACAAAAAAACACGGGGTCAAGAGCTACACTCACCCCACAATGAGCATCGAGGAGTGCGTGCGGGCGATGGCTGGGGTAGTCGGCCCCTCGGCCATTGTCGCAGCCTCCAAGATGTCTGGGAAGGCCGTGTTCTTCCTGGGGTCGGAGCGGGCGGTGTCCCTGGCCCTTGAAAAGGGGCTCACGGTGGGCGGGACGTTCCTGCCGGTGGACCCTCTCGAGGCCACCGCGCAGAGGGTCATCATTTCAAACGTCCCGCCCTTTGTTCCCGCTGAGCTCCTCCTCCCTCACCTACACCAACTGGGGGAGGTAAGGTCGGGGATCAACCCCATACCGCTCGGCCTCAGGGAGAGCAGCCTGCGCCACGTGTTCTCCTTCCGCCGCCAGCTCTTTGTCCGGCTGGCGCGGGAGGAGACGACGGAGGGGAGCTTTAATGTGGTGCACGAGGGGACTGCCTACCGCGTCTTCTGGACGTCGGACGGCGTGCGGTGCCATGCCTGTAGGGAGGTGGGGCATGTTCGTAAGAACTGCCCCGCCTCCAAGGCCGCCAAACCACCGAAGGCGGCCAAGGCTGGCACCGCCGCCACCCCTCCCCCTAGTTGCGTCCGCGTGCCGGGAGCCATGGGTGCGCGGGCATCGTCGGAGGCCTTTGTTTTCAGGGCCTCCGGCGGGGGGGAGGGAGAGCGTTCGACCGGAAAGAAGGCGCGGAAGAAGGCGAAACATCTCGAGGCGGGTCCCCTCGGTGCGCCGGAAAGTCTGACCACCGCGCTCAGCCCAACCCAGTCACCGGCGAGCGCGGGGTGCCCCGAGCCCGTGCCCGGGCCCTTGAACAACACCACAGAGGGGCCCAGGCGCGGGCAAGAAAAGGAAAAGGGGGGGGCGGAGCGGGAGGCCTCGGCAGACATGGAGGTCTCCCTGACTCCGCGCGCCCCCAGGAACAAAAAGAGGCACCGCCCCAATGAGGCGGAGGGGGAACAACATCCCTCCGCGGAGGAGTCGGTGCCCGCCGCGTGTCCCGCGTCCCCCACCAGCGCCCCCAAATTGCGCTGCAGGCGCGAGGAGTCTTTCCCCGGGGAGGGTGAGACAGTTGAGGCTGCCCAGCCTCTGCCTCCCGGGGATGGAGTGGAAGATCTGCCTGTCGTGGGGGGCGTGGGGACCGCGGAGGAATGCGTAGCCGCCGGGCCGGGCGTCCCGGGGACTGAGGCGGGCGAGGCCGAAAAGGCCGAACCTGAGCCCGCCCAGCTATTACCCAACTTCCCCCGGGAGACGCTCGACCCGGCAGAGAATGAAACAAATAATTATGACACTGTAGATGCTGGGCCGGGGGGTGGCAGCGGGGAGGGGGAGGAACACCCACCCTCGCCCCTTACTTTGGAGCTGGAGCACTTGGAGGGCCTGGGGATTTCCTATGGCCGGGTCTCTCCTTGTTCTCCGGTTCCTGGGGCGGAGGGGGAACCCCTTCCGCTGTCATTTCCCGACCCAGCACCATTTTTAAAAGAGCCCAGTGGGGACTCCTCTGCCGACGATCCTGGGGGTGGGATCGGGGCAGTGCCAGGGCCGGTTGGAGCGGCCGGTTCATTTGCCGTACCTTGTGCGGTCGATGGGCCGGCTGCTGGCGGCCACCTCCCGGAGGAGGACGGGAACTCGGTGGGGGACGCGGGTGAAGACCTAGAGACCACCGCCAGTGAGGCGGTGGATCTGCTCGCGGCCGCCGCTGAGGCCCTCCTCGTTCCTGCAAAGGAACTCCGGGACTTTTTGGCCCAGAGCCGGGGTCGCCGCGACCAAGCCCGACTGGCCCTGGAAAAATGGTCCGAGCCGGAGCTGATCAAGGGGTCCGTCCGCGCCGCCGTTAAAACCTTGGCCGCGGGCGGGCCCTTGACAAAGGAGCAGCACCTTGAGCTGCGCGAGCTCGAGGGACTCCTCGCTGGGCTGCGGAGGGAGCGGAGTTCAACAAAAGACTCCGCTCCCTCCCCCACAATAGGTTAAGGTAGAGGTTGCACTATGCTTTTGTCATGAAGATAACCATAGCCAGCCTCAACATCAACGGCGGCAGAGGGGCACGCCGTAGATTTGACAATTTTTCGCTCCTGCGGGAGGGGAAATATGCGGTGTGCTTCCTGCAAGAAACCCACACCGTTCCGGGAGACGAAGCCACGTGGCTCCTGGAATGGCAAGGAGAGGTCCGCATGAGCCACCTCACCGCCATTTCTAGTGGGGTGGCCATCTTGCTGGGCCCGCATTTTCAGCCGGAGATCTTGGGGGTCGAGGAGCCCGTGCCAGGCCGCTTGCTGCACGTAACGGTTCGCCTGGGGGACGTGCCGCTCCATCTCGTGAACGTGTACGCCCCTCATCCCGGCCCGCAGCAGACGCGCTTCTTTGAAGAGGTGTCCGCTCTTCTTGGCTCCGTCGACGTCGGCGACTGCATTGTCCTCGGGGGGGATTTTAACTGCACCCTCGAGGCGAGGGACCGCTCCGGTGCCCCGCAGTGCATGACGGCGATGGAGAAGTTGAGGGACCTGGTCGGGTCCTTCGACTTGGTGGACGTCTGGCGAAATCTCCACCCCGACTCCAGCGCCTTTACTTGGGTGAGGCCTGGAGTTGGATGGTCTAGAGTCGACCGCCTTTACGTGTCTCGGGCGTACGTTTCCTGCGTCCCGGCGGCCTCCATGCGGCCGGTGCCGTGCTCGGACCACCACCTGGTGTGGGCGGAGCTCGCTTCGCTCCGCGCGAGGACGGGGTCCGCGTACTGGCACTTTAACAACCGGCTGCTGGAGGACGTGCGGTTCCAGGACTCGTTTCGTCGATTCTGGTCCGACTGGAGAAGGAAGCAGGGGGGCTTCCCCTCCTTGAGGCTATGGTGGGACGTGGGCAAGGCTCACGTCCGCGTCTTCTGTCAAGAGTACGCGAGGGGGTCGACCAAGAGGCGGGCGGCCAGAGTCGGGCGCCTAGAAAAAGAGGTGCTCGACCTGGAAGCCCGTCTCGGTCAAGTCGTCCAGGACCCGGCCCTGCGGACGGTGTACGAAGCGAAGAAGGCCGCGCTGAAGGACCTGCAGCTCGTCGGGTCCCGAGGCGCGTTCGTGAGGTCGCGGATCCGGTTCCTGCGGGATCTGGACCGCGGCTCCCCCTTCTTCTACTCGCTGGAAAAAAGGCAGAGTGTCCGTAAGCAGCTCTTGACGCTGCTGGCCGACGACGGCTCTCTCGTCTCGGATCCGGAGGGCGTCAACAACAGGGTCCGTGAATATTACGGGGCTCTGTTCTCTCCGGATCCGTCCAGCGAGGAAGCGCGTAGAGTTTTGTGGGAGGACCTGCCGAAGGTCGGCCCGGAGGGCGCCGAAAATCTGGAAGCTCCGCTAAGCCTGGCGGAGCTGACCGGTGCCCTCGCCCGGCTCTCGAGGGGAAAATCCCCGGGGCTGGACGGGCTGACCGTGGAGTTCCACAGGGCGTTCTGGGACGTCCTGGGGGGCGACTACGCGCGGGTCCTGGGGGAAAGTCTGGCGACCGGGGAGATGCCCCTCTCTTGGCGCAGGGCAGTCATCGTCCTGCTGCCTAAGAAGGGCGATCTCCGCCTCCTTAAGAACTGGCGCCCGGTCTCCCTCCTCAGCACGGACTACAAAATCTTCGCCAGGGCGATGTCTGCTCGCCTTGGTGCCGTGCTGGACCACATGATCCACCCCGACCAGTCATACACGGTCCCGGGCCGGACAATCCACGACAACATCCATCTGGTCCGGGACCTCATCCATTGTTCCCAGGAGGCTGGTCTGTCGGTCGCCTTCCTATCCCTCGACCAAGAGAAGGCGTTCGACAGGGTGGATCACGACTATCTGCTCGGAACTCTGCGCGCTTTCGGGTTCGGGACGCATTTCGTCGCCCGGATCCGACTTTTGTACGCCGCCGCGGAGTGTCTGATTAAGGTTAACGGGTCCTTGACGGCGCCCCTTCGCTTTAGGAGAGGGGTGCGCCAGGGATGCCCCATGTCCGGCCAGTTATACGCCGTTTGCGTGGAGCCTTTCCTGCGCCTCTTGCGGACGAGGTTGACGGGACTGGCTCTGCAAGGGCCGGGCGTGGAGGTCGTCCTCTCGGCTTACGCCGATGACGTGCTCCTCGCGGTAGAGGATCCCGCTGACCTGCGGAGGATGCGTGAGTGCCAGGAGATTTACTCGGCCGCGTCCTCCGCCAGGATCAACTGGGAGAAATGTTCCGGACTCCTGGTGGGTCAGTGGCGGGTGGACTCCCTGCCGGAGGAGCTCAGGCCTTTTGCCTGGAGCACGACCCATCTCCTCTATCTGGGAGTCTACCTTAGCCCCGACGAGGAAGCCTGGCCGGCGAACTGGCAGGAGCTGGAGGCCAAGGTCGCCGCTCGCCTAGGGCGCTGGACAGGACTGCTCCGAGTGCTGTCCTACAGGGGTCGAGCGCTAGTCATAAACCAGCTGGTGGCCGCAATGCTGTGGTACCGGCTGGTCACTTTGACCCCTCCCCCTGCGTTTGTCGCCAAGATACAGAAGAAGCTGGTGGACTTCTTCTGGAACAACAGGAAGCACTGGGTCTCTGTCGCGGTCTTGAGTCTCCCGCTTGAGGAGGGCGGTCAGTCGTTGGTGTGCGTCAGCGCCCAGCTCGCGACTTTCCGTCTTCAGACCCTGCAGAGATACCTTTACGTCGAGCCCCCTCCTAGGTGGTGTGCTCTGGCGAGGTATTTCTTCCGCCAGCAGCTCGACCTCAATTATGACACGCAGCTCCTGTTTGTGAACTTGGGGGGTGCCAGGACCGCCCTCCGGGAGCTGCCTGTCTTTTACAGGGAACTCATCAGGGTCTGGAACAAAGTCTCCACCAAGCGCAGCTCTCCGCCGGCTGGAGTGGCGGCCATCCTGCAGGAGCCGCTGCTCGGGAATCCGTACCTCCACGGCCGAGGTTTTATGTGGCGGTCGGAAGAGAGGGCTGTGGCTGGTGAGGTGACCAGGGTCAGGGACCTGCTCGATGGCGGAGGAGCGGGCTGGATGGCGCCAGTCACGCTGGCGCGGCGCCTAAATTCTGCCAACGTCCGCCGCGCGGCCGATGCCATCGAGTCGCTAAAAACAGCTCTGGGCCCTGACTCCGTTAGGTGTATCGAGGAGGCTCAAGCACGTGGGGAGATCCCGTCCGAACTGACCCCCGTCCGGACGGAATTCCTCATCGGCGCCAAACCCCGGAACCTCCCTCGGGGGCCGGCGCCTCACAACTTGAGCCGCCTCGGGGAAATCCCCTCCGTGCCTTTCAGTTCCGCGCGGAGGGGTTTCCTGTACGGGCTGCTCCTGCACACCCTCAACTTTGCCATCCTCGCCGGCCGTCCGGACACGCCATGGCGTACCATCTTGCCGTCCGGAGGAGGCGGGGGTCCCCGATGGAGGGCACTCTACGCAGGGGTCCTCCCACTATTCATCGGGGACTTGGCCTGGAGGGTGGTGCACGGAGCAGTGCCGTGCAATAAATTTTTAAGCCGGTTCACGGACTCCCAGGCCGCCTGCAATTTCTGCGGTCTGGAGGAGTCCGTGTTCCATGTTTTTATTGAATGCACGAGGTTGCAGCCCCTGTTCCACTATTTGAAGGGGCTGCTCCTGAAATTCTGGCTGCACTTCAGTCCCACTCTCCTGATCTTTGGGCACCCTGTGCGGAGGGGAGCGGGTAGGTCCGAAGGCCTCCTCGTAGGACTGCTCCTGGGCACGGCCAAGGGTGCCATCAGCCGGTCCAGGCAGCGGGCGGTCGAGGGGGTCGTTCAACCTGACTGCCTGCCTCTCTTCCGCTCTTACATCCGGTCCAGGGTGTCCTTGGAGATGGAGCACGCGGTGTCCACCGGTACGCTCGCGGCCTTCCGCGAGAGGTGGGCACCGGAGGGACTGGAGTGCATCATCACGCCCGGCAACCAAATTTTAATTTGATTTTACGTTTTAAAGTTAATTTGTTTTAATTGCCGGTGCTTTTAGTGTCCCCTTCCCTTTTATAGGGGGCACTGGGGAAAAATTGTGATTTTAGTGCCCAAAAAAAAAAACAAAAAAAAAAAGAAAAAACACAAAAAAAAACACAAAAAAGGGGGAAAAAAAAAAAATGGGCCTTGTAAATGTCTGGAGTGTCACCCAGGTCGGGTGGCACCGTTTAATGTTTTATGTTTTCACAGATAAACTCAAAAGAGTTTCATGCACAAGGACCAATTGTGCAGCAGTGGAGGCGTGTCCTGCACAGTTGGAGCTGTGAGCAGTGAGTGGAGCTGCTAGCAACTTGAGCTCCTGCCTGGAGAGCCCTGAGACCAGCCCAGGAATAGAAGGAAGGAAGGGGCTTCAACACCACTTTTACCCAGAGGGAGAGGAGGAAAAAGCAGACAACTTTAAACATCTTTACCATTCTGCAAAGAGTTGGAGAGAGGGGGAAAAGACAAACAACCATCCAGTGTGGAAGGAGGGAGACTCAACTACTCTACAGGTGGGTGTGGGTGCATTTCCCCAAACAGACTTTGTTGTATCGGTGGGGGGAGGAAAGAAGACCACTGAGGGCCGGAACATCGCGGGGGGTGTGTGTGTGTGTGGTAGTGTGCGTGGGGGCCTTGCTTACAACTAGGCCCCCCCCACAATTGGAACCCCCCCCACCCCCCACATTTGCCTAGCCTGGGATAGCTGGAGCTACCAGGCTGAAGATTGTCATCAATCACCCAATTAAAGATCGTTAGGAGTGCCTGGTGGCTCCAGCTACCCCAGGTGAAGACATCTTCTCCCCCCACCTGAAGACCACCCCAAAGACTTTTGTGTTTTGCCATCTGGGGAGTGCACCCACCCACAGCTGCGAGGGGAGACCTGCCCTCGCAGTCCCCCCCTTCCCACCCCCCCTCTCTCTTTCTCTGTTACTCT
Organism: Pristiophorus japonicus; assembly: GCF_044704955.1. Taxonomy (NCBI): domain Eukaryota; kingdom Metazoa; phylum Chordata; class Chondrichthyes; family Pristiophoridae; genus Pristiophorus; species Pristiophorus japonicus. The sequence goes on from NC_091992.1 coordinate 123,101,264, forward strand.
GTTTCTCCCCTCTCTCTCTGAGAGCCTCTTTCTTCCAAATTTAATTTAAAAAAAAAAAAAAAAAAAAAAAAAAAAAAAAACATTTAAGACAACTGAGCAGAGGGAGCAAGGCCCCTCCCCAATTGCCAACTAGGGGAGAGGTACCTCATTAAGGGCTCCTCTGCTCAGTCAATCTACAAGAGGCCTAATAAAGACCATTAAGGCCTGTGACTTTGGGGTGGGTGTAGCCCTTAAAGGGACCCCGTGATGGCGACCCCATCCACGCCGGTGGCAGGGCCAGCAAGGTCGTATGCGCAGGCGGTGTCCACATCCACGGCACCTCCTGCGCCAGCCGCTGCCCTGCCACCTTTCAGACTAATAACAAAAAAACACGGGGTCAAGAGCTACACTCACCCCACAATGAGCATCGAGGAGTGCGTGCGGGCGATGGCTGGGGTAGTCGGCCCCTCGGCCATTGTCGCAGCCTCCAAGATGTCTGGGAAGGCCGTGTTCTTCCTGGGGTCGGAGCGGGCGGTGTCCCTGGCCCTTGAAAAGGGGCTCACGGTGGGCGGGACGTTCCTGCCGGTGGACCCTCTCGAGGCCACCGCGCAGAGGGTCATCATTTCAAACGTCCCGCCCTTTGTTCCCGCTGAGCTCCTCCTCCCTCACCTACACCAACTGGGGGAGGTAAGGTCGGGGATCAACCCCATACCGCTCGGCCTCAGGGAGAGCAGCCTGCGCCACGTGTTCTCCTTCCGCCGCCAGCTCTTTGTCCGGCTGGCGCGGGAGGAGACGACGGAGGGGAGCTTTAATGTGGTGCACGAGGGGACTGCCTACCGCGTCTTCTGGACGTCGGACGGCGTGCGGTGCCATGCCTGTAGGGAGGTGGGGCATGTTCGTAAGAACTGCCCCGCCTCCAAGGCCGCCAAACCACCGAAGGCGGCCAAGGCTGGCACCGCCGCCACCCCTCCCCCTAGTTGCGTCCGCGTGCCGGGAGCCATGGGTGCGCGGGCATCGTCGGAGGCCTTTGTTTTCAGGGCCTCCGGCGGGGGGGAGGGAGAGCGTTCGACCGGAAAGAAGGCGCGGAAGAAGGCGAAACATCTCGAGGCGGGTCCCCTCGGTGCGCCGGAAAGTCTGACCACCGCGCTCAGCCCAACCCAGTCACCGGCGAGCGCGGGGTGCCCCGAGCCCGTGCCCGGGCCCTTGAACAACACCACAGAGGGGCCCAGGCGCGGGCAAGAAAAGGAAAAGGGGGGGGCGGAGCGGGAGGCCTCGGCAGACATGGAGGTCTCCCTGACTCCGCGCGCCCCCAGGAACAAAAAGAGGCACCGCCCCAATGAGGCGGAGGGGGAACAACATCCCTCCGCGGAGGAGTCGGTGCCCGCCGCGTGTCCCGCGTCCCCCACCAGCGCCCCCAAATTGCGCTGCAGGCGCGAGGAGTCTTTCCCCGGGGAGGGTGAGACAGTTGAGGCTGCCCAGCCTCTGCCTCCCGGGGATGGAGTGGAAGATCTGCCTGTCGTGGGGGGCGTGGGGACCGCGGAGGAATGCGTAGCCGCCGGGCCGGGCGTCCCGGGGACTGAGGCGGGCGAGGCCGAAAAGGCCGAACCTGAGCCCGCCCAGCTATTACCCAACTTCCCCCGGGAGTCGCTCGACCCGGCAGAAAAACAATTTGTTGATTTTAATGAAACTGTAGATGCTGGGCCGGGGGGTGGCAGCGGGGAGGGGGAGGAACACCCACCCTCGCCCCTTACTTTGGAGCTGGAGCGCTTGGAGGGCCTGGGGATTTTCTATGGCCGGGTCTCTCCTTGTTCTCCGGTTCCTGGGGCGGAGGGGGAACCCCTTCCGCTGTCATTTCCCGACCCAGCACCATTTTTAAAAGAGCCCAGTGGGGACTCCTCTGCCGACGATCCTGGGGGTGGGATCGGGGCAGTGCCAGGGCCGGTTGGAGCGGCCGGTTCATTTGCCGTACCTTGTGCGGTCGATGGGCCGGCTGCTGGCGGCCACCTCCCGGAGGAGGACGGGGACTCGGTGGGGGACGCGGGTGAAGACCTAGAGACCACCGCCAGTGAGGCGGTGGATCTGCTCGCGGCCGCCGCTGAGGCCCTCCTCGTTCCTGCAAAGGAACTCCGGGACTTTTTGGCCCAGAGCCGGGGTCGCCGCGACCAAGCCCGACTGGCCCTGGATAAATGGTCCGAGCCGGAGCTGATCAAGGGGTCCGTCCGCGCCGCCGTTAAAACCTTGGCCGCGGGCGGGCCCTTGACAAAGGAGCAGCACCTTGAGCTGCGCGAGCTCGAGGGACTCCTCGCTGGGCTGCGGAGGGAGCGGAGTTCAACAAAAGACTCCGCTCCCTCCCCCACAATAGGTTAAGGTAGAGGTTGCACTATGCTTTTGCCATGAAGATAACCATAGCCAGCCTCAACATCAACGGCGGCAGAGGGGCACGCCGTAGATTTGACAATTTTTCGCTCCTGCGGGAGGGGAAATATGCGGTGTGCTTCCTGCAAGAAACCCACACCGTTCCGGGAGACGAAGCCACGTGGCTCCTGGAATGGCAAGGAGAGGTCCGCATGAGCCACCTCACCGCCATTTCTAGTGGGGTGGCCATCTTGCTGGGCCCGCATTTTCAGCCGGAGATCTTGGGGGTCGAGGAGCCCGTGCCAGGCCGCTTGCTGCACGTAACGGTTCGCCTGGGGGACGTGCCGCTCCATCTCGTGAACGTGTACGCCCCTCATCCCGGCCCGCAGCAGACGCGCTTCTTTGAAGAGGTGTCCGCTCTTCTTGGCTCCGTCGACGTCGGCGACTGCATTGTCCTCGGGGGGGATTTTAACTGCACCCTCGAGGCGAGGGACCGCTCCGGTGCCCCGCAGTGCATGACGGCGATGGAGAAGTTGAGGGACCTGGTCGGGTCCTTCGACTTGGTGGACGTCTGGCGAAATCTCCACCCCGACTCCAGCGCCTTTACTTGGGTGAGGCCTGGAGTTGGATGGTCTAGAGTCGACCGCCTTTACGTGTCTCGGGCGTACGTTTCCTGCGTCCCGGCGGCCTCCATGCGGCCGGTGCCGTGTTCGGACCACCACCTGGTGTGGGCGGAGCTCGCTTCGCTCCGCGCGAGGGCGGGGTCCGCGTACTGGCACTTTAACAACCGGCTGCTGGAGGACGTGCGGTTCCAGGACTCGTTCCGTCGATTCTGGTCCGACTGGAGAAGGAAGCAGGGGGGCTTCCCCTCCTTGAGGCTATGGTGGGACGTGGGCAAGGCTCACGTCCGCGTCTTCTGTCAAGAGTACGCGAGGGGGTCGACCAAGAGGCGGGCGGCCAGAGTCGGGCGCCTAGAAAAAGAGGTGCTCGACCTGGAAGCCCGTCTCGGTCAAGTCGTCCAGGACCCGGCCCTGCGGACGGTGTACGAAGCGAAGAAGGCCGCGCTGAAGGACCTGCAGCTCGTCGGGTCCCGAGGCGCGTTCGTGAGGTCGCGGATCCGGTTCCTGCGGGATCTGGACCGCGGCTCCCCCTTCTTCTACTCGCTGGAAAAAAGGCAGAGTGTCCGTAAGCAGCTCTTGACGCTGCTGGCCGACGACGGCTCTCTCGTCTCGGATCCGGAGGGCGTCAACAACAGGGTCCGTGAATATTACGGGGCTCTGTTCTTTCCGGATCCGTCCAGCGAGGAAGCGCGTAGAGTTTTGTGGGAGGACCTGCCGAAGGTCGGCCCGGAGGGCGCCGAAAATCTGGAAGCTCCGCTAAGCCTGGCGGAGCTGACCGGTGCCCTCGCCCGGCTCTCGAGGGGAAAATCCCCGGGGCTGGACGGGCTGACCGTGGAGTTCCACAGGGCGTTCTGGGACGTCCTGGGGGGCGACTACGCGCGGGTCCTGGGGGAAAGTCTGGCGACCGGGGAGATGCCCCTCTCTTGGCGCAGGGCAGTCATCGTCCTGCTGCCTAAGAAGGGCGATCTCCGCCTCCTTAAGAACTGGCGCCCGGTCTCCCTCCTCAGCACGGACTACAAAATCTTCGCCAGGGCGATGTCTGCTCGCCTTGGTGCCGTGCTGGACCACATGATCCACCCCGACCAGTCATACACGGTCCCGGGCCGGACAATCCACGACAACATCCATCTGGTCCGGGACCTCATCCATTGCTCCCAGGAGGCTGGTCTGTCGGTCGCCTTCCTATCCCTCGACCAAGAGAAGGCGTTCGACAGGGTGGATCACGACTATCTGCTCGGAACTCTGCGCGCTTTCGGGTTCGGGACGCATTTCGTCGCCCGGATCCGACTTTTGTACGCCGCCGCGGAGTGTCTGATTAAGGTTAACGGGTCCTTGACGGCGCCCCTTCGCTTTAGGAGAGGGGTGCGCCAGGGATGCCCCATGTCCGGCCAGTTATACGCCGTTTGCGTGGAGCCTTTCCTGCGCCTCTTGCGGACGAGGTTGACGGGACTGGCTCTGCAAGGGCCGGGCGTGGAGGTCGTCCTCTCGGCTTACGCCGATGACGTGCTCCTCGCGGTAGAGGATCCCGCTGACCTGCGGAGGATGCGTGAGTGCCAGGAGATTTACTCGGCCGCGTCCTCCGCCAGGATCAACTGGGAGAAATGTTCCGGACTCCTGGTGGGTCAGTGGCGGGTGGACTCCCTGCCGGAGGAGCTCAGGCCTTTTGCCTGGAGCACGACCCATCTCCTCTATCTGGGAGTCTACCTTAGCCCCGACGAGGAAGCCTGGCCGGCGAACTGGCAGGAGCTGGAGGCCAAGGTCGCCGCTCGCCTAGGGCGCTGGACAGGACTGCTCCGAGTGCTGTCCTACAGGGGTCGAGCGCTAGTCATAAACCAGCTGGTGGCCGCAATGCTGTGGTACCGGCTGGTCACTTTGACCCCTCCCCCTGCGTTTGTCGCCAAGATACAGAAGAAGCTGGTGGACTTCTTCTGGAACAACAGGAAGCACTGGGTCTCTGTCGCGGTCTTGAGTCTCCCGCTTGAGGAGGGCGGTCAGTCGTTGGTGTGCGTCAGCGCCCAGCTCGCGACTTTCCGTCTTCAGACCCTGCAGAGATACCTTTACGTCGAGCCCCCTCCTAGGTGGTGTGCTCTGGCGAGGTATTTCTTCCGCCAGCAGCTCGACCTCAATTATGACACGCAGCTCCTGTTTGTGAACTTGGGGGGTGCCAGGACCGCCCTCCGGGAGCTGCCTGTCTTTTACAGGGAACTCATCAGGGTCTGGAACAAAGTCTCCACCAAGCGCAGCTCTCCGCCGGCTGGAGTGGCGGCCGTCCTGCAGGAACCGCTGCTCGGGAATCCGTACCTCCACGGCCGAGGCTTCATGTGGCGGTCGGAAGAGAGGGCTGTGGCTGGTGAGGTGACCAGGGTCAGGGACCTGCTCGATGGCGGAGGAGCGGGCTGGATGGCGCCAGTCACGCTGGCGCGGCGCCTAAATTCTGCCAACGTCCGCCGCGCGGCCGATGCCATCGAGTCGCTAAAAACAGCTCTGGGCCCTGACTCCGTTAGGTGTATCGAGGAGGCTCAAGCACGTGGGGAGATCCCGTCCGAACTGACCCCCGTCCGGACGGAATTCCTCATCGGCGCCAAACCCCGGAACCTCCCTCGGGGGCCGGCGCCTCACAACTTGAGCCGCCTCGGGGAAATCCCCTCCGTGCCTTTCAGTTCCGCGCGGAGGGGTTTCCTGTACGGGCTGCTCCTGCACACCCTCAACTTTGCCATCCTCGCCGGCCGTCCGGACACGCCATGGCGCACCATCTTGCCGTCCGGAGGAGGCGGGGGTCCCCGATGGAGGGCACTCTACGCAGGGGTCCTCCCACTATTCATCGGGGACTTGGCCTGGAGGGTGGTGCACGGAGCAGTGCCGTGCAACAAATTTTTAAGCCGGTTCACGGACTCCCAGGCCGCCTGCAATTTCTGCGGTCTGGAGGAGTCCGTGTTCCATGTTTTTATTGAATGCACGAGGTTGCAGCCCCTGTTCCACTATTTGAAGGGGCTGCTCCTGAAATTCTGGCTGCACTTCAGTCCCACTCTCCTGATCTTTGGGCACCCTGTGCGGAGGGGAGCGGGTAGGTCCGAGGGCCTCCTCGTAGGACTGCTCCTGGGCACGGCCAAGGGTGCCATCAGCCGGTCCAGGCAGCGGGCGGTCGAGGGGGTCGTTCAACCTGACTGCCTGCCTCTCTTCCGCTCTTACATCCGGTCCAGGGTGTCCTTGGAGATGGAGCACGCGGTGTCCACCGGTACGCTCGCGGCCTTCCGCGAGAGGTGGGCACCGGAGGGACTGGAGTGCATCATCACGCCCGGCAACCAAATTTTAATTTGATTTTACGTTTTAAAGTTAATTTGTTTTAATTGCCGGTGCTTTTAGTGTCCCCTTCCCTTTTATAGGGGGCACTGGGGAAAAATTGTGATTTTAGTGCCCAAAAAAAAACAAAAAAAGAAAAAGAAAAAACACAAAAAAAAACACAAAAAAGGGGGGAAAAAAATGGGCCTTGTAAATGTCTGGAGTGTCACCCAGGTCGGGTGGCACCGTTTAATGTTTTATGTTTTCACAGATAAACTCAAAAGAGTTTCATGCACAAGGACCCCCAGGTCCCTCTGCACCACAGCATGTTGTAATTTCTCCCCATTCAAATAATATTCCCTTTTACTGTTTTTTTTCCCAAGGTGGATGACCTCACACTTTCCGACATTGTATTCCATCTGCCAAACCTTAGCCCATTCGCTTAACCTATCTAAATCTCTTTGCAGCCTCTCTGTGTCCTCTACACAACCCACTTTCCCACTAATCTTTGTGTCATCTGCAAATTTTGTTACACTATACTCTGTCCCCTCTTCCAGGTCATCTATGTATATTGTAAACAGTTGTGTCCCAGCACCGATCCCTGTGGCACACCACTAACCACCGATTTCCAACCCGAAAAGGACCCATTTATCCCGACTCTCTGCTTTCTGTTAGCCAGCCAATTCCACATCCATGCTAATCCATTTCCTCTGACTCCGCGTACCTTTATCTTCTGCAGTAACCTTTTGTGTGGCACCTTATCGAATGCCTTTTGAAAATCTAAATACACCACATCCATTGGTACACCTCTATCCACCATGCTCGTTATATCCTCAAAGAATTCCAGTAAATTAGTTAAACATGATTTCCCCTTCATGAACCCATGCTGCGTCTGCCTGATTGCACTATTCCTATCTAGATGTCCCGCTATTTCTTCCTTAATGATAGTTTCAAGCATTTTCCCCACTACAGATGTTAAACTAACCGGCCTATAGTTACCTGCCTTTTGCCTGCCCCCTTTTTTAAACAGAGGCGTTACATTAGCTGCTTTCCAATCCACTGGTACCTCCCTGGAGTCCAGAGAATTTTGGTAGATTATAACGAATGCATCTGCTATAACTTCCGCCATCTCTTTTAATACCCTGGGATGCATTTCATCAGGACCAGGGGACTTGTCTACCTTGAGTCCCATTAGCCTGTCCAGCACTACCCCCCTAGTGATAGTGATTGTCTCAAGGTCCTCCCTTCTCATATTCCTGTGACCAGCAATTTTTGGCATGGTTTTTGTGTCTTCCACTGTGAAGACCGAAGCAAAATAATTGTTTAAGGTCTCAGCCATTTCCACATTTCCCATTATTAAATCCCCCTTTTCATCTTCTAAGGGACCAACATTTACTTTAGTCACTCTTTTCCGTTTTATAAAACTGTAAAAGCTTTTACTATCCGTTTTTATGTTTTGCGCAAGTTTACCTTCGTAATCTATCTTTCCTTTGTTTATTGCTTTCTTCGTCATTCTTTGCTGTCGTTTAAAATTTTCCCAATCTTCTAGTTTCCCACTAACCTTGGCCACCTTATACGCATTGGTTTTTAATTTGATACTCTCCTTTATTTCCTTGGTTATCCACGGCTGGTTATCCCTTTTCTTGCCGCCCTTCTTTTTCACTGGAATATATTTTTGTTGAGCACTATGAAAGAGCTCCTTAAAAGTCCTCCACTGTTCCTCAATTGTGCCACCCATGATCTTATTGAATGGCAGTGCAGACTCGAAGGGCCGAATGGCCTACTCCTGCACCTATTTTCTATGTTTCTATGTAGTTTTTCTTTTCTTTCCTAGTTAGATCATTATAAGCCTCAGTTGTTGTTGTACAATGCCATCAGCTATCATGGCTGTGGTCAGTCATGATGTATAATAACTGGACATGTTAAAGAAAGATTTACATTTATATAACGCCTTTTACAATCTCAGGATATCCCAAAGCGCTTTAGAGCTGATTAAGTACTTTTGAAGTGTAGACACTGTTGTATTGCAGGACTGTCAATTTGCGCACAGCAAGCTCCCACAAACAGCAATGTGATAATGACTAGATAATCTGCTTTTGTTATGTTGATTGAAAGATAAATATTGGCCTGGACACCGGGGATAACTCACCTGCTTCAAAATAGTGGCATGGGATCTTTACGTCTCATCTGAAAAACTGCACCTCCAACAGTGCAGCACTCCCTCAGCACTGCACTGGAGTGTCAGCCTAGTTTTTAGTGCTCAAGTCAACAGCACCTTTTTCAACAGCACCTCCTGAACCCGCGACCTCCGGCACCTAGAAGGACAAGGGCAGCAGGCACATGGGAACACCATCACCTGCAAGTTCCCCTCCAAGTTATACACCATACTGACTTGGAAATATCTCGCCGTTCCTTCATCGTCGCTGGGTCAAAATCCTGGAACTCCCTCCCTGACAGCACTGTGGGAGTACCTCACCACACGGACTGCAGCGGTTCAAGAAGGCGGCTTACCACCACCTTCTCAAGGGCAATTAGTGATGGGCAATAAATGCCGGCCTTGCCAGTGATGCCCACATCCCGGGAATAAATAAAATAAAAGTCTCTGGGGTGGGACCTGAACCTACATCATCATCATCATCATAGGCAGTCCCTCGGAATTGAGGACGACTTGCTTCCACTCTTAGCATGTTCTTAGGTGGCTGAACAGTCCAATACGAGAACCACAGTCTCTGTCACAGGTGGGACAGATAGTCATTGAAGAAAAGGGTGAGTGGGACTGGTTTGCCGCACGCTCTTTCCGCTGCCTGCGCTTGATCTCTGCATGCTCTCGGCGACGAGACTCGAGGTGCTCAGCGTCCTCCCGGATGCACTTCCTCCACTTAGGGCGGTCTTTGGCAAGGGACTCCCAGGTGTCAGTGTAGATGTTGCACTTTATCAGGGAGGCTTTGAGGGTGTCCTTGTAACGTTTCTGCTGCCCACCTTTGGCTCGTCTGCCGTGGACGAGTTCTGAGTCGAGCGCTTGCTTTGGGAGTCTCGTGTCTGGCATGCGAATGATGTGGCCTGCCCAGCAGAGCTGATCAAGTGTGGTCAGTGCTTCAAAGCTGGGGATGTTGGCCTACAACCTTCTGACTCAGAGGCAAGAGCGCTACCCACTGAGCCACGGCTGACATCGGACATGTTAATTTGAAGAGCCCACTTGTTCAGCACCTCACTTTATATTAATGACCCACTTCTAGTACAAAATATTCTGTAATATGCGAGGGCTCTCAATGCTATGAAACTTATGCCATTTACACTGCAAGGTCGATTCCATAGCACCGGCAGCATCAGACAGACAATAGCACAAACGCAAGGGTCCCTCTTCAGATGGTTCTTCACTCGTCCAAAGGCAGTAGCCCTGCTCCCCGTACATTGCTGCATTTCCACTGGAGTTGGGGAAGCACTGTAATGTAAAGGGGATGTAAGGTAGTTGACCCATATATGAATATCAATGACTTGGATGAAGAATTAGAGAGTTGTATATCCAAGTTTGCAGATGATGCTAAGTTAGGAGGCATCTGTAGATGGGAGCAGGAAGTTATAAAGGGACATAGACAAATGAAATGAATGTGGCAGATCGAGTTCAATGTGAGCTCATCCAGGATCCAGAAAAGACAAATCAGAATATTTTCTCAATGACGAGAGACTAGGAATTGTGGAGGAGCAAAAAGGTTTGGGTGTCCAGGTACACAACTCACTAAAAGCTTGTGCACAGGTACAAAACGTAATCAAATAGACTAAAGGAATGTTGTCCTTTATCTCAAGGGGTTTGGAATACAACAGAGGAAGTTATGCTTCTGTTGTATATAGTCTTAGTGAGGCCCACATTTTAAATGTAGAGGCTGCTTGGCAGAGCCAGGTTGGTTTAACAAGCCCCAAGGGCAGGCAAGGATACTGGTGGACTTTAACCAGCTAAAACCCACAGCCAACCAGCGCAGAGCACTGCCTCGCTCAGGTATCGGACTACAAAAATCTGCTGTAGACGATTGATTTGGTTCCTAACTTCTGTCAGCAGATCTGTTATCTTGGAAACACACTGACCCCATCGAGACTCTGCTTGCTTTTCCCACAAGGAAGATATGGTCTAGACTTTCCAGTTCACATCGCCCATATATTGCCCAAAACGGCCTTCTATCGCCCATTTTGACAAAAAAGTGAAAATTCAGGCTGGATCATCACCGAAAAATTATCACCCTGACTTTCGGCTCACATCGCCGAGCTGATCGCTGAGGTGATTGCCCACACATCGCCCAGTCTAACTTTCGGCACATTGCCGGCACGTCTCCGGGCTGATCGCTCGCCGACAACATCGCTGGAGAATAGTTGCTTTCTCCTGGCCTTCCTCACAGAACTCGGCACTACGGACGCCATTTTGAACATCGGAGGAAGGGAGAAGGCTGCTCAAACAAGGGGCTTATAATTTGTGAGTTATTTAACATCTTTTTACTGATAGATCCACTCACATTTATACTTATATTTATGTGTATATTTGTTAATATTTATATATTTTTGTAGTACCAATGGCATTTATAACAACAGTGATAGTGATAGTGATAAAAGATGTGACAGTGATGGGACGGAAACCCCGTGGGAGTTACGCGGCTGCAAAGCTGTTGTGCCAGCAGCTCATAAATGAACGCTTTGCGTGAACTTAAATTGATGACAGTCACAGTTACAGTTATGGTTATACAGCAGTTGCATTTGCGTTGAGTTACGCTTTAACCTTGAGTGCTCTGGCCTGACCTGGCCATTGTTGTACAACAGTTGCATTAACGTTTTAATTTAACTTTACTTACGTTATTAAAAGACAATGCACAACAATTGTAAGATGCAATAACGTTTTATTATTAACAATTTCAATTTTAAACACCCCCCCCCACCCCACCGCAACCCACCACCCAGCCCCCACCGAACCCCCGCCCCCCCCCCCCCCCCGCCAACAGCAACAGTAACAAGAACAACAAGAAAAACATGAACAACAATAACAAGCCCCTTCCTACCTGCGGCCATGTTTCCCTCCAGATCCTGGACCCCCCCCACCGTGTCCTAGCTCCACCCACCCGTTTTGGTCCTCTGGTACCGAGACGACGTGGGCATGCAACGGGCAACGGCAAGACTTCCTGCTGTGGTGGGGGTGATGGTGGCGTGATCGGCTGTTGGAGGGGGGGTGTTGGACGGGAAGACGAAACACGGGCAGGAGCATCGTCTTCCAAGTCAGAAGGAAGTGCTTCCTCCTGACTCGCTTGTGTGCTGGGGGTTGTGCTTCGATCGATCACGGCACCTTGCAGCACCGTGCTCAGCCAGCAACGCATACCGCAGTGCATTGGTGGCAGTGGTCTGTGCACGCAACTTCTCCAGCGTCTGCTGCATTGCCTCCGCTTGGGCAGCAGAAATCCGGGAAAATTCCTGCGCGAACCGCACAAACGCCTGGAGATGCTCGCGATCTATGGCGACCGTCTCCTCGCACAGGGAGATCAAGCCCGCTATCCGATCGTCCACTGCAGGCGAGTGCTGAGCTCGCTGACCCGACCTCTGTGGGGTCGGCGTGTGTGCCCTATAACGCGCCTTGACATTGCCGGCTGCACGCCGCTTGGTCCCGGTGTCTCTTCAGTCGCAATCGCAACTTCCACGGTGGCTGCAGGTTCATCCCCCTCTGTGGCTTCCTCCATTTCTTCCTCGTCCTCCTCCTCTGGCTCGGTCGTATCCTCCACCTCCTGTGTGGCCTCCACTTGCGCCTCTGGTTGACCTTCAAAGCACAATTGAGCCTATTGAGCTTATTAGAACAGAAGGGTGCACATTACAGACAAGACTTTACATATTAATGTATCATGTGGATTTAACTGCCCCAGGAAACCTGCCGCAGCTGCATCAGTCACAGATGGACACGGGTTTATGGGGAGCGCACAGAGAAGGGGACAGTTGGCCAGATGACCTTCCCCTGTTCTCATTGCTTATGTTCTTATGTTGTCAACCTGAGAGTAGCACAAAGGCTGCATTCATGACATTACATCATCCGTACATTGCATTTTAATTAAATGATGTTACATTACTTTAAAACTGTTTCACACATTACTCACATGACGCATGGGAGGGTCCTGCAACACCACAGGTGGTGGCCGAGCGACTGGTGGTCCCCACCAGCGATGTTGCACGCTCCTCCAGTTCACTTAAAGTCTGAATGTAAGTAAGGCCCCCTCCAGTGCACCTCCGCTGCGCCCTGTTGTTAGATATCTTCTTCTGCAAACGTGAAAAGAACATGGCATAAGCTAATTGACTGGGTAGTTTCATGGAAAGAGAACAGCTTCAAATGTTACATGCAAATGAGATCCACAATTGATGCACGGTTATAACAAAGATCAGCGTGTTTTGAATCTACATATGTATATATGTGTATGTCTGTATGTATGTAAGAATTTACAAAATGTAATTCAATCCAGGAGATTTACTATTACAGTTTTAATTACAATCTTCATCAATACAATATAAAATCTGTACTTGCTCTAGCTGATGCCACAAGGTTGTTCCGGCACTTCCGGCACTGGTCGGGCCCCCTCACCTCGTGGGACGCTGAGGAGATGATGTTTGCAATCTCGGAACCACAGCTTCCTGTACGCTCGGCGCGGAGGTTTGTTCTTAGCACCCCGGGTAAGTTCTGCCCACCTGGAGTGGACCTCCTCGACGAGGGCCTCGTTGGCCAGATCCAAAAATGGCTTTGCCCTTTTCCGACCCCCATCCACGCTCTCGGACGATGATGATGACATCTCTACAATTTATCCAAATCTCCAACTCTCCAACGGCAAAAAACAAGTTATCCAAATCTCCAATGGCAAAAAACTCCACAAATCTCCTCTCTTCAACTCCAACAACTCTCTCCTTTATCTCTCCACTCTCTCCCCCCAACGGCCTTTTGCGCATGTGTGGATGACCCCTGACCTCCCGAAAGGCGCAAAATGCTATCAAACGAAAAAAAATGGAAAATCGCATGCGCAGAAGGCCGTTGCTAGAGAAGCTTTTGCCTTCCACATCGCTGGTCGTTCGTTGGGCGAGCGTCACATTGCTGACCTTTTGCCTCGCCCATTTGACATCGCTGACCTATCGCTGAGTGGAAAATCGCCATCCAAAAAAATGGGCGATGAGCCAGCGATCGGTAAGGCTGGGACATCGAACATCGCTGGAACATCGCCCATTTTTGGGGTGATAGACAGCAAAGTGGAAATTCTAGCCCATAGACACTAGATAGCCTGGGACCTTTTCATGCACCTCCTGGTGGCCAGTGTCAAAATGTATTGGTTGAGGCAGAAGAACAGGGCACCTGCCCGGCCTCTGAGCTAGTCTTGGTGTGTGATGCAGGGCAATCCAACCAAAGAAGAAAGGCTCACAGACACTCAAAGGAACGTAGTTTCACAGTCAAAATAAGAATATAAAAGTAGAGCATGAGAATTTTTAGGGACAGGAAAGTAACATTAAATTCAAACAAGCCCAATCCTTTTAAAGGCTTTTTGACCTTTTCCCTCAAATCTTCTTCTCCAGAAATGCATTGGGTAGTCTATTATCAGTACTTTATAACAGGACAGGAGAAGCAAAGATTGATAGAGCAGTCAGGAACACCATTTATGTAAGTTGTGCTTCGGAGTGAATCTGAAATGGAGTCAGCTCTATAGTAAATGGCCCATGTCAAAACCTCTCACCAGAGTGCCACTAGAACAAAGCAGGGCACTTCAGATATGGGGTTTATACTGACAAACTATCGCAGAGTAATACTAGTGACCCTCTGACAACAACTTGCATTTACATAGTGTCTTTATCGTAGTAAAACGTCCCACGGCGCTTCACAGGAGCGTTATCAAACAAAATTTGACACAAAGCCATATAAGGAGATATTAGGATAGATGACCAAAAGCTTGGTCAACGAAGTAAGTTTTAAGGAGCATCTTAAAGGAGGAGAGGTGGAGGTTTAGGGAGGGAATTTCAGAGTTTAAGGCCTAGGCAGCTGAAGGCACAGCTGCCAATAGTGGAGCGATTAAAATCAGGGATTCCCAAGAGCTCAGAATTAGAGGAGCGCAGAGATCTCGGAGGGTTGTAGGGCTGGAGGAGGTTACAGAGATAGGATGGGGCGAGGTCATGGAGAGATATGAAAACAAATGCAGCAACGAAGAGCCACAGAGGCGCCATGGTAACATCCTTTTGGTCATCTGTCCTAATATCTCCTTATCCAGCGCATGGGCACTTGGATGAATGCATTCAAAAGTACCACATCCCATGCAGTACAAACACTGCAGGCTTCATACCTTTGTTCCAGGAGCAGGCCATACTGTTACCAGCAACACAATGTAAATCTGGCTTGTGGGGAGTGGTGACATGATCCAATATTGTTGCCAGCTCTGCACAAATGCAGTAACAATTGTCAATTGATACTGTTCCTGAATCACTTACTCTCCGTTTTTCACAATAATTAAGTGGTTATCAATTATGGATTTTTTTATTATAAAAGATCGTGCATTTATGACGTCTTTGCCATGCGCAGCGCACCGTTTTCACCCCGCGGCGGAATTGGGCAGCACCCCGTGAGGCGGCCACGGACGATGTCAGCGCCAGCCTTGCGGGTTGCAAACCGGGCCGCACTCCGCTCGCGGGGCGAAATTTAAAGGCAAGGTGCGCGGCATCATTTTGATTTTTCGCCCGACTTACCAGTCCGGCCCTCCGTGATATATTTTGCGGGTTCCGTGCTGCGATGGTGCAGCCCTGCACTCTGCTTCTGTGCCGGGCTGCGGCCACGGCACCCCGCATCCCCGGTGACCGAGTGGAGGCCCCTTCAAAACCACTGCAGAGCTGGCAGCGTCTGCTCCCCTTTAACAGAAGGGAAGGGCTCTATGATCGCGTCAGCGCTGCGCAGAGGGGCCGCGTAGCGCTCCGACATTGCCGAGGTTAGCATCCCACAACCGCCCCCGAGAGGACGTGGAGCGCACGACATTGCGTTCCACTTCCTCTCGGGCGCAGGAAGGCCCGCCTCGCCAAGGTTACCACCCCAAACGGGACGATATGCAATTTCAGCCCCATAAATTGTTTACAAATAATAGTGTGTTAAAGAAATAATTACGCTTCACTAGAAGAACAGAAATGCACCAATGACTGACTTCTTACTGGATCATAGATGGTTAACAATCCAAATTTTGTGACAGTCAGATTCGGAATCCAAAATCTGAATGAATATGAATCGTTATACCTCATCAGGAAGAGATCAGTTTAACTGAGCAATTTTAGATTTGTAGACTATTAAAGTGGTACAATTGTATTTTGCTGTTGGACTAAGTTTTAATGCAATGGTATATGGTATTTATCTGATATTACACTGTAACGTACTTTGATACTGGCCAGTATCAGACAACGACAAATTGCACAAATTCAATACACATTTTCACAGAAACACAGTGTACAAATTTAACAACTGCATGTTAAACTGCTTATGTGTTTTTCAAACTGAAAGACTGAATGTTCTCATCTTCAAAACGTTTGATATTTAATATACTGCAATAAACTCAACAAATTGCATGCTGATTCTTTAAAAAATGTAATTGAAAAAGAAATAGCTAACAAAACATTTGAAAAATTCTACCATATGCCAATCAATTTTCAAAAAAAGTCAGCGGCTTAAAATGAGAGTTTGCAATGTCATTGAATCTTTGTACATTTCTGGGTATAATGTGTTTCATTAATCTCTTCATGCCACAAATTTTAAATTGCTTTTCTTCCTCTCCAACTAAAGAAGCACCCAAAGTTCAAAGTGCTTTGGTTCAATAATTTATTGAGCGATTGAGCAGAAATTGCCCAGGGTGTTTGTGCATTCACAGATAAAAAAATGCTATGTTCTTGCTGATTGCATTGGGTGGTTTTGTTAAGTTGCACACTTGCAAGCACACATTTGTTAAGCAGCATTTGTCCATTATATAACTAAAAGGCAACTTTGAGATAATCTGTCAATCTTGACTTCAAAGGAATTGAGCGGTTAAAAATAGGAGATTGCTTTTGTTCATTCGTTCTGACCAATTCTGTTGTTGGAATAAATGGGTGTGTGTCCCTTCTTATCTGAGACACTGCTCAGTGTATTGTGCTATGTTATTTTACCCCAATACTGAGAGCAGCACGAGAAAATTTAACGATTGAATCAGTTTCGCTAGTAATCAAGACTTTATTGTTTTAAAATAGAGAGGATTATTCTATTTCTTTAGAAATAAGTGCTCACTAATGGTAACTGACCCAGACAGACTTTTCTCAATATGTGTCTATTTATATTGTACTACAGTATATTAATATTCATCGAACTTCATGTGCTTCATGGTTCCATTTAGCTATAAATTAATGTATTCGTTGTTTAGCCTGTCAAATCTGATCTGAGTGTAATTTCTGCCATTCCCAAGGGAGTGCGATATTGTACATTTAATTTGATCTATAGCTCACTGCTATTGTTAACTCTTCAGGTCACAGTACTCTGCAAAGGCACATTATATAAAAGTACAGCTTTAGGACCATGGGGACAATGAACAATTATTGGAACTTTCACAAAACCACTGAGAGAAAATTGTTCCATAAAAGCCTAAAATTGTAACACTTTGTAAATGATTTAATCTGCTCCACTTCTGTTTCTAGGCTTCTTAATTACAAATCCCATTCAACCGGAGAGATTTTGAAAGTGCAAAATGTACTTATCCTTTCATTAAACCCAACAAGACCAGTTATTGATCAGAGCCACAATAAATGAGTCATTTTAGCTTTTTGAAATTTGGACATTTTGTCCCTGTGAGAATTGATATTAATTTGGCACATTTTGTCTGTGTGAATAGGTTTTGTCAGTCTCTTTTAACTAAGCAGCTCGATCCCAGCTATGCCAACTTCAGACGTTTGAAGAATCAAGTTGAACTGGCCCAATTTTCACTGGTAATTTCCAGAGATTCTTCCAATCACCTGCTGTAACTTAGGCGAAAGCTTGGTGGAAACCTTAGCCAAACGGCATAAGTCCCTACATGACTGGAATTTGGTATTTTTGAACCATTGTATGTCTCAGCTGCAATCAATACTTGAAAATGACTGAACTCTTCTAACATTACCAATGAATCTCATGACCTTACTCACAGGTAGTCTTGCATTTGTAACACAGTTGTGATGATTAACTGCAAACTTGGTTTGTTCCTCGAAGGATACTGCTGTTAAATGTTCAAACAGTTAAGTGTTAAAAAACTCATCTAGTTCACTAATGTTCTTAGGTAAGGAAATCCACTGTTCTTACCTGTTCTGGCTGAAATTGTGATTCTAGTCCCATACTAATGTAGCTCTTAACTGCCCTCTGAAATGGCCAAGTAAGCCACCCAGTGGTATCAAACCGCTATAAAAAAGGATAAGAAGAATAAAACCGGACAGATCACTCACCTTCGACCTTGGCATCAGATTTGGACATGATGAAGGCACACCCAGCCCAGTCGACCCTGCAAAGTCCTCCTCTCTAACATCTGAGGACTGGTCCCAAAGTTGGGAGAGCTGTCCCACAGACTAGTCAAGCAACAACCTGACATTGTCATACTCTCAGAATCATATCTATCCACAACAACAACAATTTTAGCGTAGTAAAATATCCCAAGGTGCTTCACAGGAGCAGTATAAAACAAAATTTGACACCGAACCTCATAAGGGGAAATTAGGGCAGATGAGCAAAAGCTTGGTCAAAGAGGTAGGTTTTAAGTAGTGTCTTAAAGGAGGAAATAAGGTAGAGAGGCGGAGAGGTTTAGGGAGGAAGTTCCAGAGCTTAGGACCTAGGCAACAGAAGGCACAGCCACCAATGGTGGAGCGATTAAAATCAGGGATGTTCAGGAGGCCAGAATAAGAGGAGCATAGGTATCTCCGGGGGTTGTGGGGCTGGGGGAAATTACAGAGATAGGGAGGGGCGAGGCCATAGAGGGATTTGAAAACAAGGATGAGAATTTTAAAATTGAGGTGTTGTTTTACCAGGAGCCAATGATTGTCAGGAAGCACAGGGGTGATGGGTGAGTGGGACTTGTTGCGAGTTAGGACATGGGCAGCCGAGTTTTGGGTGATCTTAAGTTTACATAGGGACATCAGCCAATGTCTCAGACACTTCCATCACCATCACTGGTGATGTCCTGTCCCAGCAGGATAGACCCACCAGAGGTGGGGACACAGTGGTATACAGTTGGATTGGTGTGTACCTGGAAGTCTTGAACATTGACTCCTGCCGCCCTCCTTCAGCTGATGAATTATTATTCTTCCATGTTGAACACCACTTGGAGGAAGCACTGAAACTAGCATGGGCACAGAATGTACACTAGTTGGGAGACTTCAAAGTCCATCACCAAGAGTGGCTCGGTAGTACCACCACTGAGCGAGCTGACTGAGTCCTGAAGGACATAGTTGCCAGATTGGATTTACGGGAGGTGGTGAGAGAACTAACATGAAGGAATAACCTACTTGACCTCGCCCTCACCAATCTACCCTTCGTAGATGCATCTGTCCATGACAGTATTGGTAGGTGTGACTACTGCACAGTCCTTGTGGAGCCGAAGTCCCGTCTTCATACTGAGGACACTCTCCATCGTGTTGTGTGGTATGACCACCATCCTAAATGGGATAGATTGAGAACAAATCTAGCAGCTCAAAACTAGGCATCCATGAGGCGCTGTGGACCATCAACAGCAGCAAACTTGTATTCCACCCCACAATCTGTAACCTCATGGCCCGGCATATCCCTCACTCTACCATTACCATCAAGCCAGGGGACCAACCCTGGTTCAGTGGTGTTGTGGAATATTTCAAAATATTCCACACAAGTCTGACATCGAGAGTTCAAACAGTCTTTAATCGCACGTATGGGGAAACAACCTGCTTTCGGACCTTAGCCAAGTCTCTCCAAATTGGTTCAGAAATTTACAGATATTTATACTCATAAATGACACATTGTACAATGTCCCCGTCTACTTTCTAGATTGCATCATTAGTCTTAATTTCTGTTTACTACCAGATGTTCACCTTAGTTTCGATAACAGTTAGACAGTCAGCAGTTGCAGTCAGCATTTTATAACACTTAAATAGTCACTTCATAAACAGTTGTGTTCAGCAGTAAGTCTGACCTATGACACACATTGTTGCAACTGATTTACTACTGGCAATTGGGGTCAGCAGATTTAGCTTAATCACAATTTGCTTTATCTTGTCTATTGTTTTACCACTCACGCTATTGTCCAAGATATCTTTAGTTTTCCTGCCACACAAGCTATTCCCAGGCTCCCCTTTCAAATGAAGAGTGGAGAAGAACATGCCAGGAGCAGCACCAGGCACACCTGAAAATGAGGTGCCAACCTAGTGAAGCTACAACACAGGACTGCATGCGTGCTAAACAGCAGAAGCAGCATGCAATAGACAGAGCTAAATGATCCCACAACCAATGGATCAGATCAGAGCTCTGCAGTCCTTCCGCATCCAGTCGTGAATGGTGGTGGACAATTAAACAATTAAGACAGAAGTGCGGAGTGGATGATCCTTACCGGCCTCCTCCAGAGGTTCCCCACCACCCCGGAGTCAGACTTCAGCCAATGTGATTCACTCCATGGGATATCAAGAAATGGCTGAACGCACTGGATACAGCAAAGTCTACGGGTCCCAACAAGACGGCTGTCGCGCTGAAGACCTGTGCTTGAGAACCAGTCAAGCTGTTTCAGTACAGCTATAACACTGGAATCTACTCCCAAATGTGGAAAATTGCTGATGAATGTCCTGTCCACAAAAAGCAGGACAAATCCAACCCGGCCAATTACCGTCCTGTGAGCCTACTCTCAATCATCAGCAAAATGATGGAAGGAGTCATCGACAGTGGCACTTACTCACAAATAACCTGCTCACCAATGCTCAGTTTGTCTTCCGCCAGGACCACTTGGCTCCAGACCTCATTACAGCCTTGATCCATATATGGACAAAAGAGTTTAATATCAGAGAGTGACTGCGCTTGACATCAAGGCAGCATTTGACCGAGCGTGGCACCAAGGAGCACTAGTAAAACTGAAATCAATGGGGATCAAGGGGAAAACTCTCCACTGGCTGGAGTCATACCTAGCATGAAGAAAGATGGTTATGGTTGTACAAGCATTTCAGCCCCAGGACATAGCTGGTCCCTGAGGAACTCCTGCAGCGATGTTCAGCTGCTTCATCAATGACCTTCCTTTCATCATAGAGTCCGAAGTGGGGCTCTTCGCTAATGATTGCACAGTGTTCAGTTCCATTCGCAATTCCTCAGATAATGAAGCAGTCCATGCCCGCATGCAGCAAGACCTGGATGACAGTCAGGCTTGGGCTTATAAGTGGCAAGTAACATTCACACCACACAAGTGCCAGACAATGACCATCTTCAACAAGCAAGTGTCTAACCACCTCCCCTTGATAATCAACAGCATTACCATCGCTGAATCCCCCACCAACATCCTGGGGGTTACCATTGACTAAAAACTCAACTGAACCAGTCATGCAAATGCTGTGGCTATTAGAACGGGTGAGACGCTCACTTCACAACTCCCCAAAGCCTTTCCACCACCTACAAGGCACAAGTCAAGAGTGTGATGGAGTACCTCCACTTGCTGGGATGAGTACAACACTCAGGAAGCTGGGCATCATTCAGGACCAAGTGGTTTGCTGGATCGGCAGTCATCCACCACCTTAAACATCCGCTCCCTCCACCACCGGCACACCCTGGCTACAGTGTCACCATCTATATGATGCACTGCAGCAACTCGCCAAAGCTTCTTCAACAACACCTCCCAAACCCATGACCCCCACCATCTAGACGGATAAGGACAGCAGGTATATCGGAACACTATCACCTCTAAATCCCCTCCAAGTCACACACCAACCTGACTTGGACATATTTTGCTGTTCCTTCATCGTCGCTGGGTCAAAATCCTGGAACTCCCTACTAACAGTATCTTCACCACACGAACTATAGCGGTTCAAGAAGGCAGCTCATCATCGCCTTCTCAAGGGCAACTAGGGATGGGCTGGCCTTGCTAGTGATGCCCATATCCCAAGAATGATTAAAAAGGGGAACAAAATGGAAAATCTGGATAACTTTAGCTACTTATAAGGTGCTGAGGTCAGGGTGCAATTGTCATTCCTTGGTTAAAATTGTAAATTTCAGGATCCAGGTCAATTACTGTCTTTTTTTCCCCTTTATATTCTGCAGGATTTTGTCACCTTGTCACGTTCCATTAATACTGGTATTCTCGTCCTCGTTACCATCCATTAATGCTAGAGTTCTCCATCCAATCATCCTCCCCCATTAATGCTAGAGTTCTCCATCCAATCATCCTCCCCCATTAATGCTAGAGTTCTCCTTCTAATCACACCGCCGCCCCCCTCCTCAGTAATGTCGGTACTGTCTCCTTTTTCTCCACCCCTCGGTTAATGCTGAACCTGTCTTCCACAAATATTGCTGCTCCCAGCTTCCCACGCTCCTGAACCTCTGTTCCCAATTTCTCCACCTTCCTCGGTGATGCAACTGGCTTTCCCCCCCCCCACCAAACTACTGCACCCCTCTATGTCCCCCATCAAATTGCTTCTCTCGATTCTCCTACCTCTCTACTTCCCTGAAGAATGGTGTCTTTAGCTTTTCGCCCCTGTCTCCCAGCACTGCCTGCAGCTTGTACCCATTGGCACTCCTGCGGTGATTGACAGCTCTGCATTCTGGGGTGGAATTCCCAGTTCCACAGAGTGCAGCAGCAGCATCAATTACTCACAGCAAGGAGTGCCGCATGTTCAGAGCCCCAGAGTAGTGGGCAGGGTCAATTGATTTTCAGTGGTGAATGTAGACAGTGTCTTCAAAATCCCAAGTGTCCATGTCAAATGCGAATGGTTGCCATGTAGCAGCAGCATGTGTTAATGAGGCTTTAAAACACAGTACAGTCCAGTAATACAGTACATCTTCAAGATCAGTGCTATTTTATACATCCCAAAACGCAGAAGGTAGACAAAGTAAACAACATCATCATCATCATAGGCAATCCCTCGTATCGAGGATGACTTGCTTCCACACCAAAAAGGGATGAATTCACAGGTGTTTCAATGAAGGAGCTGATATTCCAGATCCCAAACTACATGTTGAAGTGTGAAAGTGTGAATTTTTTTTAACGTGTGGTGGCCGTTGCACACCAGTCACCACACGGGCTTGACAGAGCTAGGTCTTGGTCCAGTGGCAAGGGTCAATCAAGATGACTGAAGACCCGCTCTGCTGAAAAGTATACAACAAAATTAAATCAACTACTCATATCTCATTGAAATCTTTTGAGTGCCAGATAAAATGTAGCACTCAGCCTTAATCGTCAACTGATTGATTCAACCAAGTACAGTGACAATGGTTTCTCTCTATCCTTCACATCTACATGGGGACATTACTGAAAATACCTTTGAAGTAATTATAGTCGGTAACTATAGTGCTGTTCATGAGCATTGTTGTCACAATTTTTCTGAGCAAACAACAGATGAGCGATATAAATGCATCATGTCATCAATATTAGGCTGTATTCCTAATGCACACATTTAGCCTGTTCACTCATCAGCATTCTTAATTGAGTTTGCTAATGTCTATGTGCCCAACTCCCATACTTTGCATGAAACAGCAAGAGTAAAATTACTGTTAGGATCGCACTGTTGCATTTATATAGTGCCTTTAATGTAGAGGAAGATGACAAGTAGTTTCACAAAGGAGTAATCAGACAATAATGGACAGCAGCTATTAAGAGGAGTGATCAAAATATAGTCAAAGAAGTGGATCTTAAAGGAGAAAAGGTGGAGAGACAGAAGGGTTGCGGGAGGGAATTGCAGAGCATGTAGCCATCAATCTCCGCAAACACTCCCTCCCCTCTGTATTTGATGCCCTTGTCCCAAGTAAAACCTTTACTCTCACCCATCCTGGTCATTCTGCCTGCTTTGGCCCTCATCACTCCCTCAATTCCAAAGGGTGCAGACTTGAGTGTATCTGTCACACAACTGGTTTAGCCATCCATCAGAGATGTTAGATGGGATGACCAAAAGCTTGATCAGCAAAGGTCTTAAAGGAGGATAGAGTGATGGAGACGTTTAGGGAGGGTATCCAGAGGGTGGGGCCTTCTTCTGCAGCAGTTGATCTGCTAAACCACTCCCTCTCCTCCACCTCTGTCCTTAAAACTACTGCCCATCTTCAACCTCCTTTTCCTTTCCAAAACCTTGACTGTGTTGTTGCCTCCCAAGTTATGCCCATCTTGCTTGCAACTCCATGTTTGAACCTCTCCATTCAGGTTCTCTTCCCACCACTGCACTGAAACAGTCCTAATTAAAGTCACAAGTTACATCCTCTGTGACTGTGGTGCACTATCCCTTCTCATCCTCCTCAACCTCGCTCATGCCTTTCATGTTGTCAACTACACCATCCTCCACCAGGCCTCCCCTCCATTATCCAGCTCCATGGGACTACCTTCACTTGTGTCCACTATCACCTATCTAATTGTAGCCAAATCATTTCAAGCAATGACTTCTGTTCGCCACCTCTGCAGCATTATGTCTGGAGTCCCCCAAGGATCTCTTCTTGATTTTGTCCTCATCTGATGACACCTAGCTCTACCTCTATAGAATCATAGAATGGTTACAGCAGAGGAGGCTATTCAGCCCGTCGAGCCTGTGCCGGCTCTCTGCAAGAGCATTTCAGCTAGTCCCACTCCCCCGCCCTTTCCCTGTAGCCCTACATTTTTTTTGCCTTCAGGTACTTATCCAATTACTTTTTGAAAGCCACGATTGAATCTGCCTCCACCACCCTTTCAGGCAGTGCATTCCAGAACCTAAACACTTGCTGTGTAAAAACATTTTTCCTCATGTCACATTTGGTTCTTCTGCCGATCACTTTAAATCTGTGTCCTCTGGTTCCTGACCCTTCCACCAATGGGAACAGTTTCTCTCTATATACTCTGTCTAGACCCCTCATGATTTTGAACACCTCTTACAAATCTCCTCTCAACCTTCTCTGCTCTAAGGAGAACAGCCCCAGCAACCCTTCCACTGCCTCTTTGCTATCAGAATGCTTGTCTGACATCCAGTCTTGATTGAAGACTCTATGAAAGAGAGGCGAGGGGAGGGGAGAGGAGTGGGTGAGAGAGTGAGAGTGAGAGAGAGAAAGAGAGATGTAATGTAGGGAAAATTAGAGACTATATTAACCTAGTGAATCATGTTTGCCTTTCTATGAGAAGAAAACAAAGATGATTGGCACTTAGACATTTAAATCATTCTGCTGTTGCTATAACAATATATGTTATGTTTACAGGAGAGGCAGAAACATTGCTTTTAACATGATTCAAGTAGCAACCATTGACACAATGAATGTTTGTGATTATCACCGCACATACCCCAACCTGCGAGAGACCATCAGCGACAGGCCGGGGCCATAAAAGGAGCGGCGAGCGGCGGCCATGGGCAGCGTGGCGGCGTACCACGGCAAGGTACAGCGCGAGCTGGTGCAGGAGGGCGACGGCAGCGAAGAGTGATGTCATCAAGGTCCAGGTCAGTGATTGGAGCGTGGGCAGATACAGCAGGAGAGGTCGGGGCAAAGGAGCAGCGAGAGAATGTCGAGGGATGTGATCAGGACCCGGGAGAGGCGTGAGTTTGGGGCCAGCAGAGGCGAGGGCCCAGGGGCAGCACGGGCCCAGCCCACACTGCGATATGTGTGCACACTAGGCCTGTGCAGCAGAGCAGGTCTCCAGTCGTCTTGGCTAATCCTTGCCACTGGACCAAGACCTAGCTCTGTCAAGCCCGTGTGGTGGCTGGTATGCAACGGCCACCACACAGGCATCTTCCACTCTTCAAAATGTAGTCTGCGATCTAGAATATTAGGTCCTTCATTGAAAGACCTGTGAACTCATCCCTTTTTGGCGTGGAAGCAAGTCATCCTCATTTCAAAGGACTGCCTATGATGATGACATACCCTGAGTATTTGGACCACCATAAATAATCTGTATCACCTAATCTCACCTGATGATGTCCTTTATGGCATCCTCCGCAGTTAATGTGAATTGTTGCCTGTTGAACCCTGACCTTTTCTTCAAGGCAGTGAAGGGTACACCACATATGGATTGCTATGCATAAGCATGACAAAGTGAAATTCCTCAATAGCTACAAATCCTGAACCAGAGACTCTCCTATATTTCTATTCATGAAAGATCCTCATTACCTATCTTGTCTTCTGCACTTGCACTATTGAATGGATAACATTTATCTGTTTAATGAAACTATTCATTGAACCATCTTTTACTTCCTTTATTGCTATTGGTATCAATAGCAACTTATTTGTATATAGCGCCTTTAATGTAGTAAAATGTCCCAAGGCGCTGCACAGGAGCGTTATCAAACAAAATTTAATATCGAGCCACATGAGGCGATATTAGGAGAGGTGACCAAAAGCATGGCCAAAGAAGTAAGTTTTAAGCAGCGTTTTAAAGGAGGAAAGAGAGTTAGAGAGGCGGAGAGGTTTAGGGACAGAATTCCAGAGCTCAGGGCCTTGGCAGCTGAAGGCACGGCCACCAATGGCGGAGCGATTAAAATCGGGGATGAGCAAGAAGCCAGAATTAGAAGAACGCAGGTATCTCCGGGTTGGAGGAGATTACAGAGATAGACAAATTTGTGCTATACTCATATGTCATGTTTTGGGCTTTCTGGTCAAATGTTTTCTTCTTCACAGAAAGGGTTTTGCAATTGAGTTGTGTTTAAGTGTTTTGATTTGAATCAAAATGACCTCTCACAGGTTTGAAAAGGGGGAAACTGGAGACATCGAAGGTGTGTACTGAAACCGGAGACATCGGCGAGTTCGGCGAGAGGCGGGAGTTCCGGGGATCGGAGAGGCCTACAAAAGGCCAGTGAGACCAGGAGCAGCGCGAGTTCGGCGAGAGGCGGGAGTTCCGGGGATCGGAGAGGCCTACAAAAGGCCAGTGAGACCAGGAGCAGCGCGAGTTCGGCGAGAGGCGGGAGTTCCGGGGATCGGAGAGGCCTACAAAAGGCCAGTGAGACCAGGAGCAGCGCGAGTTCGGCGAGAGGCGGGAGTTCCGGGGATCGGAGAGGCCTACAAAAGGCCAGTGAGACCAGGAGCAGCGCGAGTTCGGCGAGAGGCTTGTGCAGCTACAGGGAGAAGGCAAAAAAGTAGAAAGAAACAGAAAGATGACATCACAGCCAAGGGGGTAAGTGATTGGCTGGTGGTTAGTGAGTAGTTTTTCTTTTTTCTCTTCTAGAATAGCGAGTAAATTTTAGCATTGTTGTTGCCAATTTAAGTGTATCTAAGGTTAAGTCATGGCAGGAGAGCTCGGTCACGTGATATGCTCCTCCTGTACCATGTGGGAACTCAGGGACACTTCCGGTGTCCCTGACGACTAAGTGTGCACGAAGTGTATCCGCCTCCAGCTGCTGACGGAATTAGAGCTGAGGGTGGATTTACTCTGGAGCATCTACGATGCTGAGAATGACGTGAGTAGCACGTGTAGCGAGTTGGTCTTACCGCAGGTGAAGGGTCCACAGCCAGATAGGGAATGGAAGACCAGCAGGAAGAGCAGTGCAAGGAAGGTAGTGCAGGGGTCCCCTGCGGTCATCCCCCTGCAAAACAGATACACCACTTTGAGTACTGTTGAGGGGGATGACTTATCAGGGGAGGGCAGCAACAGCCAAGTTCATGGCACCATGGGTGGCTCTGCTGCACAGGAGGGCAGGAAAAAGAGTGGGAGAGCGATAGTGATAGGGGATTCAATTGTAAGGGGAATAGATAGGCGTTTCTGCGGCCGCAACCGAGACTCCAGGATGGTATGTTGCCTCCCTGGTGCAAGGGTCAAGGATGTCTCAGAGCGCGTGCAGGACATTCTGAAAAGGGAGGGTGAACAGCCAGTTGTCGTGGTGCACATTGGTACCAACGATATAGGTAAAAAAAGGGATGAGGTCCTACGAGACGAATTTAAGGAGCTAGGAGCTAAATTAAAACGTAGGACCTCAAAAGTAGTAATCTCGGGATTGCTACCAGTGCCACGTGCTAGTCAGAGTAGGAATCGCAGGATAGCTCAGATGAATACGTGGCTTGAGCAGTGGTGCAGCAGGGAGGGATTCAAATTCCTGGGGCATTGGAACCAGTTCTGGGGGAGGTGGGACCAGTAGAAACCGGATGGTCTGCACCTGGGCAGGACCGGAACCAATGTCCTAGGGGGGGAGTGTTTGCTAGTGCTGTTGGGGAGGAGTTAAACTAATATGGCAGGGGGATGGGAACCAATGCAGGGAGACAGAGGGTAACAAAAAGGAGACAAAAGCAAAAGACAGAAAGGAGATGAGTAAAAGTGGAGGGCAAAGAAACCCAAGGCAAAAAACAAAAAGGGCCACAGTACAGCAAAATTCTAAAGGGTCAAAGTGTAATAAAAAGGCAAGCATGAAAGCTCAGTGCCTCAATGCAAGGAGTATTCAGAACACAGGAGAGGGGGATCTGAGCTAGTTAGAATGGGTGAGAGCGCAGATGAACAGGACCCCAAGAAAGAATGCAAAAGGCAGGAGGCAACAGAGCCAAGTAGCACTGGGGTAAGTGTAAACCACAAAGTGACAGGAAGAGACAATATGTATGAATATAAAGAGGCTGCAGGAGGGGTCAAAACTAAAAATCATGGTTTAAAAACTAGTATTAAAACATTCTACCTAAACGCACGCAGCATTCGAAATAAAGTAAATGAGTTGACGGCACAAATCATTACAAATGGGTATGATTTGGTGGCCATTACAGAAACGTGGTTGCAGGGTGGCCAAGACTGGGAATTAAACATACAGGGGTATCTGACAATTCAGAAGGATAGACGAGAAGGGAAAGGAGGTGGGGTAGCTCTGTTAATAAAGGAAGATATCAGGGCAGTTGTGAGGGATGATATTGGCTCCAATGAACAAAATGTTGAATCATTGTGGGTGGAGATTAGAGATAGTAAGGGGAAAAAGTCACTCGTGGGTGTAGTTTATAGGCCCCCAAATATTAACTTCACGGTGGGGTGGACAATAATCAAGGGAATAATGGAGGCATGTGAAAAAGGAACGGCAGTAATCATGGGGGATTTTAACCTCGATATCGATTGGTCAAATCAAATCGCACGGGGTAGCCTGGAGGAGGAATTCATAGAATGCATATGGGATTGTTTCTTAAAACAGTATGTTACAGAACCTACAAGGGAGCAAGCTATCTTAGATCTGGTCCTGTGTAATGAGACAGGAATAATAAACGATTTCCTAGTGAAAGATCCTCTCAGAATGAGTGATCACAGTATGGTTGAATTGTAATACAGATTGAGGGTGAGGATATAGTGTCTCAAATGAGCGTACTATGCTTAAACAAAGGGGACTACAGTGGGGTGAGGGCAGAGTTGGCTAAAGTAGACTGGGAACACAGACTAAACGGTGGCACAATTGAGGAACAGTGGAGGACTTTTAAGGAGCTCTTTCATAGTGCTCAACAAAAATATATTCCAGTGAAAAAGAAGGGCGGTAAGAGAAGGGATAACCAGCCGTGGATAACCAAGGAAATAAAGGAGAGTATCAAATTAAAAACCGATGCGTATAAGGTGGCCAAGATTAGTGGGAAACTAGAAGATTGGGAAAATTTTAAACGACAGCAAAGAATGACTAAGAAAGCAATAAAGAAAGGAAAGATAGTTTACGAAAGTAAACTTGCGCAAAACATAAAAACAGATAGTAAAAGCTTTTACCGATATATAAAATGGAAAAGCGTGACTAAAATAAATGTTGGTCCCTTAGAAGATGAGAAGGGGGATTTAGTAATGGGAAATGTGGAAATGGCTGAGACCTTAAACAATTATTTTGCTTCGGTCTTCACAGTGGAAGACACAAAAACCATGCCAAAAATTGCTGGTCACGGGAATGTGGGAAGGGAGGACCTTGAGACAATCACTATCACTAGTGGGGTACTGCTGGACAGGCTAATGGGACTCAAGGTAGACAAGTCCCCTGGTCCTGAAGAAATGCATCCCAGGGTATTAAAAGAGATGGCGGAAATTATAGCAGATGCATTCGTTATAATCTACCAAAATTCTCTGGACTCTGGGGAGGTACCAGTGGATTGGAAAGCAGCTAATGTAACGCCTCTGTTTAAAAAAGGGGGCAGACAAAAGGCAGGTAGCTATAGGCCAGTTAGTTTAACATCTGTAGTGGGGAAAATGCTTGAAGCTATCATTAAGGATGAAATAGCGGGACATCTAGATAGGAATAGTGCAATCAAGCAGACGCAACATGGATTCATGAAGGGGAAATCATGTTTAACTAATTTACTGGAATTCTTTGAGGATATTACGAGCATGGTGGATAGAAGTGTACCGATGGATGTGGTGTATTTAGATTTCCAAAAGGCATTCGATAAGGTGCCACACAAGAGGTTACTGCAGAAGAGAAAGGTACGAGGAGTCAGAGGAAATGTATTAGCATGGATAGAGAATTGGCTGGCTAACAGAAAGCAAGGAGTCGGGATAAATGGGTCCTTTTCGGGTTGGAAATCGTTGGTTAGTGGTGTGCCACAGGGATCGGTGCTGGGACCACAACTGATTACAATATACATAGATGACCTGGAAGAGGGGACAGAGTGTAGTGTAACAAAATTTGCAGATGATACAAAGATTAGTGGGAAAGCGGATTGTGTAAAGGACATAGAGAGGCTGCAAAGAGATTTAGATAGGTTAAGCGAATGGGCTAAGGTTTGGCAGATGGAATACAATGTCGGAAAATGTGAGGTCATCCACCTTGGGAAAAAAAACAGTAAAAGAGAATATTATTTGAATGGGGAGAAATTACAACATGCTGCAGTGCAGAGGGACCTGGGGGTCCTTGTGCATGAATCCCAAAAAGTTAGTTTGCAGGTGCAGCAGGTAATCAGGAAGGGGAATGGAATGTTGGCCTTCATTGCAAGAGGGATGGAGTACAAAAGCAGGGAGGTCCTGCTGCAACTGTATAAGGTATTGGTGAGGCCGCACCTGGAGTACTGCGTGCAGTTTTGGTCACCTTACTTAAGGAAGGATATACTAGCTTTGGAGGGGGTACACAGATGATTCACTAGGCTGATTCCGGAGATGAGGGGGTTACCTTATGATGATAGATTGAGTAGACTGGGTCTTTACTCGTTGGAGTTCTGAAGGATGAGGGGTGATCTTATAGAAACATTTAAAATAATGAAAGGGATAGACAAAATAGAGGCAGAGAGGTTTTTCCACTGGTCGGGGAGACTAGAATTAGGGGGCACAGGGGGAGCCATTTTAAAACTGAGTTGAGAAGGAATTTCTTCTCCCAGAGGGTTGTGAATCTGTGGAATTCTCTGCCCAAGGAAGCAGTTGAGGCTAGCTCATTGAATGTATTCAAATCACAGATCGATAGATTTTTAACCAATAAGGGAATTAAGGGTTATGGGGAGCGGGCGGGTAAGTGGAGCTGAGTCCACGGCCAGATCAGCCATGATCTTGTTGAATGGCGGAGCAGGCTCGAGGGGCTAGATGGCCTACTCCTGTTCCTAATTCTTATGTTCTTATGTTCTTCTACATCGAAGGTGTGTATTCAAACCAACGTAAGTATACAGCATTAGCACAAGGGATACAATGAGAGATGGGACAGAGATTAGACTCCAAACTTTCAACATCAAGACATTAAGAACTAGAAAAAGGAAACTAGAACTTTGGTTACATAATTAGAACAACCGATAGAGGTCATCCTTAGGCTTTATAATGCACAGGTCAGATTTCAGTTGAATATTGTGTGCCATTCTGGTCACTGCATATAAAAAGGCAAATACATGCATTGATGAGGAATAAGAATGAACCCAGCTGGTGGGGGCGGGGGGGGTGGATAAGCTACGAGAATTGATCAGCGAAGATTAAACTCTACATAAGAACACAAGAAATAGGACAAGCAGGCCATACGGCCCCTCAAGCCTGCTCTGGCACTCTAGAGAAGTGAATATGTGACTTCTATGAAGTATTAAATGGTATACACAAGGTGACCCAGAATATGACTGCGATCAGTTAGGCCACTAGAATGAGATGACTGAAATTTACATTGATGAAAAGTACATTTCTTCTTCTTCTTCTTAGATAGACCCTCGAAGACAAGGATGACTTGCTTCCACACTAATGAGTTCTCAGGTGACTGATGAGTCCGATGCAGAACCTACAGTCTCTGTCACAGGTGGGGCAGACAGTGGTTGAGGGGACGTTGTTTGAAGGGCCGGTTGGTTGGGGTGCTTGGGTTGTCGTGCGCTCCTTCCGTTGTTTGGACTCGGTTTCCGCTTGCTCCCGGCGAAGAGGCTCGAGGTGTTCAACGCCTTGCCGGATTTTTCTCTTCCACTTTGAGTGGTCTGGGGCCAGGGATTCCCAGGTGTACTATGTTGCTCATTCTTTCTTCCACCATGCAGTGCTTTGTAGCTCTGTGTTTATTTTAATTTGCCATTAATCTGACCAATTCCATAACGGATCCAAATCTTTATGCAAAAATTGAACTGTATCCTTGATTTCTACTGCACTCACTGCACTAGTGGATTCTATAAATAATAAACAAGGGCCAAAATACTGAACTCCCATTTCATCCTTTAAAAAAAAATCTGATTTCCATGGACCATTTCATTTAGTTTTTTGTTGAACGCTGCTTAGAAGCGCAGATAAATTACATTGTAGGGTCTTCCATTATTTATTTTATTTATAATGTCCTCAAAAGTCAGGAAATGTGCAGGTCTTTTTAGCTGATGGACTACAGAAAATGTACTTTTCAAAAATTTGCTGGACCAACAGTAATGTGATTCAGCTAGCTTAAAACATTTAAGTGTAATGAGAAGTGATGTGGATAGTATTAATGTCAGAGAGCAACGCACACGTAAGGCAACCTGTTAAATTGCTACCCAGTGTTTGATGAAATAACTGGCACTTTCCTGTAAGCGATAATAACTGCGATTGCATTGGCTGCATGTGGTTGATGAGATCGTTCTAAAGCACGATGACTCTGCACCCGCTGTGATTAGGTGTTGACTGATTGTTTGCCCAAGACCAGACTTGGCCATCAGCAGATTGATTTGACCGTCTGACTTCTCATAGCTGTTATAAACTGTGGTGTGTGAGCTTGGGCTACCCAGTCACTGCTCTATGTATATCCTATAGCACATTTTCTCAGTGAGTGTGCATGCAGCATAATGATGGTATTTTGGGTCTCTGATTCAGTTGTAGAATTTTCTTTGGACAGCTTTGAATCTACCGATGTCATGATGCTCTTGGCGTTGCAATATCGGAAATATTTTTTCAAATGTTGTTCTCGTTCGGTGGGTGACACGGGTAGACCATATTTCTTGCCCATTCCTAGTTGCTCTAAGAAGACAGTGGTGGGTATTCTCCTTGAACCGCTGCAATCCTTGTGGTGTTGATAGGGAATTCCCACAATATTGACTCCGTACTGCTGAAGGAATAGCGATATATGCCCAAGTCAGAATGTTATGTGACCTGGAGGGGAACTTGGAGGTGATGGTGTTCCCACAACATTGTTGAACTTGTCCTTTGATGATAGAGGTCACAGGGGAGTGAAGTACTGTCGGAGTACCCTTGGTGAGTTGACGCAGTACATCTTATCGATCGCACATGCTGCAGCCATGGTGTGCCTGTGATGGAAGGGTTGGATATTGAGCCTGGTGTCAAGCAAGCAAACTGCTTTCTTCTGGTTGATATTGAGTTTCTGTGGCCCCGCGGCCTGCGAGAGAACAGCTCCGCAGGTCAGGCCATAAAAGAGCTGGAGCGGCATATCACTTCAATCTCCAGCGTGAGCTGCTCCAAGTGTGCGATGTTTTTGAGATGGGCGACTGGGTGACATCATCAAAACCCTGGTTGCCGTTTTGGAGTGTGGGCAGGAACATCAGCAGGGCCCAGGTAGAGGAGTGGGAAGGTCGGGGCGGATGACCGGTGAGTGTTTGTGACGAGATGCGGTGAATGTTTATGGTGAAGGAGCAGCGAGAGGTCGTGGCGGAGGTGCGACAGATGAGGGTATGGGACCCAGAAGAGCCGAGGGCCCAGGGGCAGCACGGACCAGCCCACACTGCGATATGTGTGCACGCTAGGTCTGTGCAGCAGAGCAGGTCTCCAGTCGCCTTGGTTAATCTTTGCCACTGGACTAAGACCTAGCTCTGTCAAGCCCGTGTGGTGACTGGTGTGCAATGGCCACCACATGTTAAAAAAATTAATGCACAGGCATCTTCCACCCCCTCAATTGGAGTTCAGGACTGGAACATCGGGTCCTTCATCGAAACACCTGTGAACTCGTGGAAGCAAGTCATCCTCGTTCGAAGGACTGTCTATGATGATGATCTACTGAAACCAGATAGGCCAGTTTGTGAAATGTTTCAGCTCACTATCTGCTTCCAACTGATACAATAAGGGTCAATTGTCTGTTGGGAACATTGTGGGGAGGGGCCATAGCCAGTTTTATTGCCAGGGCTGCTGGCACATCACTAAGGTGAGGAAATCAGGATCTCAGCCCTCCTCTTGGCTGGGGACACAAGGCGCTGGATGGGCAGGTAGGTTTTAAGCAAAGCGACTGTGGCACAAAGCATTGGGCATGGAGCTGGAGGATTAAAATGCTGCTGGTCAGGCTTTGCAGTTAGAAGTACTCTGAAAGAAAGGTAATGTCACAAACAAGCATTTTAGTGCACATGGATGGAATGTGTGGTTTGCTATTTCTTTTTCCATTTTTTTCAAAGAGAGAATTAGCAATTCATGTCTGTACTCGTCTCACCAAGTGTTAGTTTGCTATGAAAAGATTGCAGAGACCCACCTCGGGGCATGTGCAAAAAATCCCGTTCAGATCACCTGGTAATCATACTGTTACACTCCGAGGTTACGCTACTGTATTATACAGGCACACTGTTGAATACAAGATGATCAGATCACGAACGGGCGTGCCCAATACTACTCTAACCGAGACATTATCTAAGGCAAGACCCAAAACTTGTAACATAATATGGTTATGTAAGATAAGACCATATACTGCGAGGTAAGGTAATTATCCTTCAGACCTATATACATTGCTAAAAATAAAAGGAAATCATGACCTAAACTCGTGTTTAAAACTTTTCTTTCAATTGGAATCCTTCCTTATAAGAGTATGAAACACAGCATTGACTCTGGTGGCAAATAACTCCCATGACAGTTGGATCTGCTATTTTTTTGTTGGATAGATTTCAGACCTGTAAAGACTTTCCTATTTTCCCTCATGCAGTGACTATAATCTGCAGGAGATCAGCAGTAAAACTGTCCATTTGTGCTTTGATCTCTCCATTGCTATTCAAATTTGCTCACTGCACAACCATATTTGCTCACTGTATGCTATTTTTTTAGTCTCAGTTGTACAGGTGAAAAATGAGTTATTGATTTTACAGTAGCTGTTATTAATTTGGCTGCTCTGTTCTGCATTAGTACTAGTACATTAGGTCACAAGGCAAGTACAGTGAGTACCGTTGCGTGGAAATGGGCACGTGTTACAAAACAGGAGGTACAATTAAGTCTAACTTAACACACATTCTCTGCATTACAAATACATCAGACCCCTAATGGTTACCTAACTCTCATTCAATCACTGTAGCTGTGCCTTGTTCAAACTTTCCTCTATGGAAGCAAATGGATTCTGGTGCCCTCACCTCAAACAAGCCACGTTCAACCCTTGTACTGCAAGTAGTACGATCCAGCCCAGTATCAATGGATTGTGTGCTCAGGTGCCTTCTAGAGATTCTGATAGCCATGATAAACTGGCTGTGTGGGTTCATTCCACTCCCTCCTCTGAAGAACGTTGACCAATGAAGATGGAGAGAATTGCTCCATCAGTTAATTGTATTATTTTCAGATTGCATTTGAATAATTCCTTGACTCAGGCTGACTCCAAAATTCATTTGTGACTACATTAGTGAAACATTTTGCTCCACAGGTACCCTAGATTAATGCATTTATTATGTGATATTCAATGGTCTTGTACCTAACTAGAATCTACCCAGTCATTTACTAAAGAGTATTGGAGCTTATGTTACAGTGTGAATATTTCTCTGAAGGCGTGTGGCTTTCAGGCTTAGTAGTCATCATTTAATGTCAGCGCCCTTCATTTTGGGCAGTTTGAAGTGCTGGAGTTGGGACATAAGAATCTGTCGACTTTACCACAAGTGCATATTGGTGACGAGACCATGACTAAATAAGTGTTTGAATAGGAAGAGCTTAATAGCAGGGCAGGGAAATGGTATCAAATAGCTCGACTTGAACTAGATCTTGCCCTTGTTCTTTTTAGAATTTATTCAGAGTGATCTCCTGGTATTTTCATCAACTATTTGACTTCTGGCTTCCTCTTACTAAACAGATACTTCAGCCAAACAGGTTTACTTATTTATTAAAGGGTGAGATAAATGAGTGTCCTTTTAATTTTATTGATCAGAGTACACTGAGTGCAGCCAGTCAGTTAAATATATTCTCAAAGCTACCATTTGTATCTTTTTTTTTAAGGCATATGAATTACAATGGAGAAATGTACCTATTTGTCACAGTGCAATTGCCAGGATGCTACATACAAGTAATTTAGTTTAGAAGGAGTTTAGAAGACTGAGTTCGGGGCGTTGGTGAGGCCTATAAAGGCCCAGCGGCAGAGGAGAGGCGGTGGTAGTCGGAGAGGCGGGAGTTCGGGGCGTTGGTGAGACCTATAAAGGCGGAGCTAGTGCAGCTGCAGCAGGGAGAGAAAGCAAAAAAGAAGTAAAAAGAAATCGAAAGGTGACGTCACAGCCAAGGGGGTAAGTGATTGGTAAGTAGCTTTTCTTTTTTCTTTTCTTTATCAGTAATTAACCTTTAGCATTGTTGTTGCCAAATTAAGTTTATCTAGGGTTAAGTCATGGCAGGACAGCTCGGACGCGTGTTATGCTCCTCCTGTACTATGTGGAAAGTCAGGGACGCTTCCAGTGTCCCTGACGACTACATGTGCGGGAAGTGCATCCGCCTCCAGCTCCTGATGGACCGCATTGCGGCACTGGAGCTGCAGGTCGATGAACTCTGGAGCATCCACGATGCTGAGAATGACGTGAATAGCACCTTTAGCGAGTTGGTCTTACCGCAGGTAAAGGGTACACAGCCAGATAGTAAATGGGTGAGCAACAGGAAGAGCAGTGCAAGGAAGGTAGTGCAGGGGTCCCCTGTGGTCATCCCCCTGCAAAACAGATGCACCGCTTTGGGTACTGTTGAGAGGGATGACGCATCAAGGGGAAGCAGCAGCAGCCAAGTTCATGGCACCTTGGGTGGCTCTGCTGCACAGGAGGGCAGGAAAAAGAGTGGGAGAGCTGTAGTGATAGGGGATTTGATTGTAAGGGGAATACATAGGCGTTTCTGCGGGCGCAACCGAAACTCCAGGATGGTATGTTGCTTCCCCGGTGCAAGGGTCAAGGATGTCTCGGAGCGGGTGCAGGACATTCTGAAAAGGGAGAGTGAACAGCCAGTTGTCGTGGTGCATATAGGTACCAACAATATAGGTAAAAAACGGGATGAGGTCCTACAAGACGAATTTAGGGAGCTAGGAGCTAAATTAAAAAGTAGCACCTCAAAAGTAGTAATCTCAGGATTGCTACCAGTGTCACGTGCTAGTCAGAGTAGGAATCGCAGGATAGCTCAGATGAATACGTGGCTTGAGGAGTGGTGCAAAAGGGAGGGATTCAAATTCCTGGGACATTGGAACCGGTTCTGGGGGAGGTGGGACCAGTACAAACCAGACGGTCTGCACCTGGGCAGGACCGGAACCAATGTCCTGGGGGAGTGTTTGCTAGTGCTGTTGGAGAGGAGTTAAACTAACATGGCAGGGGGATGGGAACCTATGCAGGGAGACAGAGGGAAATAAAATGGAGGCAGAAGCAAAAGATAGAAAGGAGAATAGTAAAAGTGGAGGGCAGAGAAACCCAAGGTAAAAAACAAAAAGGGACACATATAGCAAAATTCTAAAGGGGCAAAGTGTGCTAAAAAGACAAGCCTGAAGGCTCTTTGCCTTAATGCGAGGAGTATTCGGAATAAGGTGGACGAATTAACTGCGCAGATAGCAGTTCACGGATATGATGTAATTGGCATCACGGAGACATAGCTCCAGGGTGACCAAGGCTGGGAACTCAACATCCATGGGTATTCAACATTTAGGAAGGATAGGCAGAGAGGAAAAGGAGGCGGGGTGGCATTGCTGGTTAAAGAGGAAATTAATGCAATAATAAGGAGGGACATTAGCCTGGATGACGTGGAATCAGTATGGGTGGAGCTGCAGAATACCAAAGGGCAGAAAACGCTAGTGGGAGTTGTATACAGACCACCAAACAGTAGTAGTGAGGTTGGGGACAGCATCAAACAAGAAATAAGGGATGTGTGCAATAAAGGTACAGCAGTTATCATGGGGGACTTTAATCTACATATTGATTGGGCTAACCTAACTGGTAGTAATGCGGTGGAGGAGGATTTCCTGGAGTGTATTAGGGATGGTTTTCTAGACCAATATTTCGAGGAACCAACTAGAGAGCTGGCCATCCTAGACTGGGTGATGTGTAATGAGAAGAGGCTAATTAGCAATCTTGTTGTGCGAGGCCCATTGGGGAAGTGTGACCATAATATGGTAGAATTCTTTATTAAGATGGAGAGTGACACAATTAATTCGGAAACTAGGGTCCTGAACTTAAGGAAAGGTAACTTCGACGGTATGAGGGGTGAATTAGCTAGAATAGACTGGCAAAGGATACTTAAAGGGTTGACGGTGGATAAGCAATGGCAAACATTTAAAGATCACATAGATGAACTTCAGCAATTGTACATTCCTGCCTGGAGTAAAAATAAAACGGGGAAGGTGGCTCAACCGTGGCTAACAAGGGAAATTAAGGATAGTGTTAAAGCCAAGGAAGAGGCATATAAATTGGCTAGAAAAAGCAACAAACCTGAGGACTGGGAGAAATTTAGAATTCAACAGAGGAGGACTAAGGGTTTAATTAAGAGGGGGAAAATGGAGTACGAGAGGAAGCTTGCAGGGAACATAAAAAATGACTGCAAAAGCTTCTATAAATATGTGAAGAGAAAAAGATTAGTGAAGACAAACGTAGGTCCCTTGCAGTCGGATTCAGGTGAATTTATAATGGGGAACAAAGAAATGGCAGACCAATTGAACAAATATTTTGGTTCCGTCTTCACGAAGGAAGACACAAATAACCTTCTGAATGTACTAGGGGACAGAGGGTCTAGTGAGAAGGAGGAACTGAAGGATATCCTTATTAGGCAGGAAATTGTGTTAGGGAAATTGATGCCATTGAAGGCCGATAAATCCCCGGGGCCTGATAGTCTGCATCCCAGAGTACCTAAGGAAGTGGCCCTAGAAATAGTGGATGCATTGGTGATCATTTTCCAACAGTCTATCGACTCTGGATCAGTTCCTATAGACTGGAGGGTAGCTAATGTAACACCACTTTTTAAAAAAAGGAGGGAGAGAGAAGACGGGTAATTATAGACCGGTAAGCCTGACATCAGTTGTGGGGAAAATGTTGGAATCAATCATTAAGGATGAAATAGCAGCACATTTGGAAAACAGTGACAGGATCGGTCCATGTCAACATGGATTTCTGAAAGGGAAATTATGTTTGACGAATCTTCTGGAATTTTTTGAGGATGTCACTAGCAGAGTGGTCAAGGGAGAACCAGTGGATGTGGTGTATTTGGATTTTCAAAAGGCTTTTGACAAGGTCCCGCACAAGAGATTGGTGTGCAAAATCAAAGCGCATGGTATTGGGGGTAATGTACTGACGAGAATAGAGAACTGGTTGGCAGACAGGAAGCAGAGAGTCGGGATAAAAGGGTCCTTTTCAGAATGGCAGGCAGTGACGAGTGGAGTGCCGCAGGGCTCAGTGCTGGGACCCCAGCTCTTTACAATATATATTAACAATTTATATGAAGGAATTGAGTGTAATATCTCCAATTTTGCAGATGACACTAAACTGGATGGCGGTGTGAGTTGTGAGGAGGACGCTAAGAGGCTGCAGGGTGACTTGGACAGGTTAGGTGAGTGGGCAAGTGCATGGCAGATGCAGTATAATGTGAATAAATGTGAGGTTATCCATTTTGGGGGCAAAAACACGAAGGCAGAATATTATCTGAATGGCAGCCAATTAGGAAAAGGGGAGGTGCAACGAGACCTGGGTGTCATGATTCATCAGTCATTGAAAGTTGGCATGCAGGTACAGCAGGCGGTGAAGAAGGCAAATGATATGTTAGCCTTCATAGCTAGGCGATTTGAGTATAGGAGCAGGGAGGTCTTACTGCAGTTGTACAGTTGAGGCCTCACCTCAAAAATTGTGTTCAGTTTTGGTCTCCTAATCTGAGGAAGGACATTCTTGCTATTGAGGGAGTGCAGTGAAGGTTCATCAGACTGATTCCAGGGATGGCTGGACTGTCATATGAGGAGAGACTGGATAAACTGTGCCTTTATTCACTGGAGTTTAGAAGGATGAGAGGGGATCTCATAAAAACGTATAAGATTCTGACGGGACTGGACTGGTTAGATGCGGGAAGAATGTTCCCGATGTTGGGGAAGTCCAGAACCAGGGGACATAGTCTTAGGATAAGAGGTAGGCCATTTGGGACAGAGATGAGGAGAAACTTCTTCACTCAGAGAGTTGTTAACCTGTGGAATTCCCTGCTGCAGAGAGTTGTTGATGCCAGTTCATTGGATATATTCAAGAGGGAGTTAGATATGGCCCTTACGGCTAAGGGGATCAAGGGGTATGGAAAGAAAGCAGGAAAGGGGTATTGAGGGAATGATCAGCCTGATCTTATTGGTTCGAAGGGCCAAATGGCCTACTCCTGCACCTATTTTCTATGTTTCTATTTTTCTACGAGAGGTGTTCTTATTGAAACGTATAAGATTCTGAAGGGGCTTGACAGGATAGTTGCAGAGAGGATGTTTCCCCTCGTGGGGGAATCTACAACTAGGGGGCATAGTTTCAGAATAAGGGGCCCATTTAAAATCAAAATGAAGAGGAATTTCTTCTCTCAGAGGATCGTGAATCTTTGGAATTCTCTACCCCAGAGAGCTGTGGAGGTTGGGTCATTGAATATATTTAAGGTGGAGATCGACAGATTTTTGAAAGATAAGGGAGTCAAGGGTTATGGGGAGCGGGCAGGGAAGTGGAGTTGAGGCCAAGATCAGATCAGCCGTGATCTTATTGAATGACGGAGCAAGCTCGAGGGGCCAAATGGCCTACTCCTGCTCCTATACCTTATGTTTTTATGTACTGCAAGTACATTTGAAAGAAATCTGGAGGAGAGTTTTTTTATGTCAAAAACATCAAAATTAGTGCCTTCGTTACAATCTCAACATTTAACGCACTGTTGTGTCAAGATTACCCATTGCGGATGGAATTTCTTAAAATAAAAAAAATAGATGGATAGGAGTGACTTCAATGAGAATAATCTCATGCAATGATTTAGTATGCTGCTGTGACTTACCACACCAACTGAACAACAACATCAACAATTTGCATTTATATAGCAACATTTAAGGTAGAAAAATGTCCCCAAGGTGCTTCATAGCAACGTAATAGGACAAAAATTGACACAGAGTGAAAGGAGGTATTAGGATGGGTGATTAAAAGATTGGTTAAAGGTGTAGGCTTTAAGGAGCGTCTTAAAGGAGGAGGCAGAGATGGAAAGGTTTAGAGAGCCAATTCCTGAGCTTAGAGCCTAGACGGCAGAAAGAACGACCACCATGGCTGGGCGGGGAGTTGGTGATGCACAAGAGTTGGAGGAATGCAGAGTGTTTGTCGCATTGTAGGGCTGTAGGAGGTTACAGAGATCGGGATAGGGTGCGGCCATGGAGGGATTTGAACGCAAAGATGAGAATTTTTAAATCAAGGTGTTGGTGGACTGGGCCCAGTGTAGGTCAACAAGGACAGTGGTGATGGGTAAGCAGGACTTGATGTTGGGGGGGGGGGGGGGAGGGGGGTAGGATACGGGCAGCAGAGTTTTGGATGAGCTGAAGTTTACAGAGCTTGGTGGATAGAAGGCCAACCAAGAAAGCATTGGAATAGTCGAGTCTGGAGGTGACAAAGTCATGGCTAAGGGTTTCAGCAGTAGATGGGCTGAGGCAGAGACAGATGCAAACATTACTATGGAGGTGGAAGTAGACTGTCTTTGTGATGGATAGTGTTATATCTTTAGACGTTGTGGAGTTATTCATAAGAGTATTAGTGTTGTACTTGAGCTGTTATGACTTTAGTCCCATTTATTGTAACTCCAGAGTGAGGCACAAGCATGGTGGGCAGCCTTTTATACTGGGCCCTGCACACCTATGCAGGTGACCCTCAGGTCTCCCACCACAGTGCTCTCTGGTGGCACACCTTATGTGACTATACAGTTAGGTACATGGTCTACATACATGACAGATAGGGTATGGGATAAGAATCTCAGCTCAGGGTCAAATAGGATGCCAATATTGCAAAGTGTGGTTCATGTTGAGGCAGTGGCCTGGGAGGGGGTTGGAATCAGTGGTGAGGGAGCTAAGTTTGTGTTTAATTGGAGGAAAATGTGGCTCATCCATGACTGGATTTTAAAAAAATTACTCATACAGGGGATCTGGGCATTTTTGGCAAGGCCGGCATTTATTGCCCATCCCTA
This sequence comes from Pristiophorus japonicus, assembly GCF_044704955.1. NCBI lineage: Eukaryota > Metazoa > Chordata > Chondrichthyes > Pristiophoridae > Pristiophorus > Pristiophorus japonicus. Next base: position 123,143,280 of record NC_091992.1, read on the forward strand.
ATTGCCCTTGAGAAAGTGGTGGTGAGCTTCCTTCTTGGACCGCTGCAGCCGTGTGGTGAAGGTACTCCCACAGTGCTGTTAGGGAGGGAGTTTCAGGATTCTGACCCAGCGACAATGAAAGAACAGCAATATATTTCCAAGTCAGGATGGTGTGTGACTTGGAGGGGTTCGTGGGAGTGGTGGTGTTCCCATGCATCTGCTGCTCTTGTCCTTCTAGATGGTGGGGGTTGGGGATTTAGGAGGTGGTGTCGAAGAAGCCTTGGTAAGTTGCTGCAGTGCATCTTGTAGATGATACACTCTGCAGTCATGCTGCGCCGGTGGTGGAGGGAGTGAATGTTTAAGGTGGTGGATGAGGTGCCGATCAAACAGGCTGCTTTGTCCTGGATTCTGTCGAGATTTTTTGAGTGTTGTTGGAGCTGCACTCATCCAGGCAAGTGGAGAGTATTCCAATTCACTCCTGACTTGTACCTTGTAGGTGGTGGAAAGGCTTTGGGGAGTCAGGAGGTGAGCCACTCGCCACAGAATATCCAGCCTTTTGCCTGCTCTTGTAGTCACAGTATTTATGTGGCTGGTCCAGTTAAGTTTCTGGTCAATGGTGACTGCACCCCGCCCCCCCCCCCCCCCCCGCCCCCAGGATGTTGATGGTGGGGGATTTGACAATGATAATATTATTGAATGTCAGTGGGAGGTGATTTGACTCTCTCTCTTGTTGGAGATAGTCATTGCATGGCACTTGTGTGGTGCGAATGTTACTTACCACTGATAAGCCCAAGCCTGGATGTTGTTCAGGTCTTGCTGCATGTGAGCACGGACTGCTTCAGTTTCTGTCGGGCAAGCAGTCTGACAACACAGACGCAGTGGAGGAGTCAAGAGAGGTGGTAATGAGGTCGAGCTACGTGTCATCAGTGTACATGTGGAACCTGATGTCATGTCTTCAGAGTATGTCGCCAAGGAGCAACATGTAGATGAGAAATAGGAGGTGGCCGAGGATAGATCCTTGGGGGACTCCAGACATAACAGTGTGGTACCATCTCAGTAAGGTTATTTTTATATGGTCACCGTTCAAAAAAAATCATCACCCCCAAAGCACTACATCACCATCAATGCCAGCTAGTGTTTGAAAATGTTGACTCGACACACATTAGGGAACTGCCCTCAGCTACCTCTATTGAAATAAAGCGCATCACCACTACCTCTAATTAAATGAATTTCATATTCAGATAACCGAACCCAAGTGTGTCACAGGCAGGGTTAGAAAGTAAAGGTAAGAAGTATCTCTGCTCCAACACAGTTACAGTGAGAGTACAAGAACATAGTCTGGGGAAGGGGGCAATTTTCCCCGGATAATTTAGGCACTCAAGAGCCTCCGCGGTGGTCAAGATGGGGTCTTAAGCTGAAATGCTGGACTGGCCCGCTATCTTGGTAAAGGAGTTGATGTGTGTACTGGGAATGGGCGCCTGGAGAATCATTAAGGGGTTGATTGCCACTTAAATTGTCTCCTAGCAATCGTTAAGGAGGTTGCACAGCATATTGGTGGCTAGCACTTGACCTAATGCCCTCTCCGAACAGTGACCAGTTGATTGAGAGCAAACAAGCTGCTGCAGAAGATTTCGAGTGCCACTTAAAGATATGTCTCTTTTTACTGTCACTTGCTGCAGGAGGGTGGAAAAGCACTTTTCAAACACATCGGGAGACTTTATGGGACACTTTATCAAGACTTCACCAACACTCTCTCAGCATTTATTCTGGAATTTCTGAGGACTTCACCTAAAAAGAATGTGCTGTGCCACTGTACCATATAGGAGTCAGCAGGAGTAAGGGGTTAGAGGTCTGCAGGAGGAATGGGAGGAGGACATGAGGCCAGGCAGACCAGCACCAGCAGGAGAGAGGGACAGGAGGACGAGGCGGACTCCTTCCCGACCTCTGAGTACAGAACATCTCACCTCTTCTATCATGACCTCCAGTGCCGTGTTTGAGAACCTGTACACCCTCTCACTCAGTCCCTGAGCCATCCTGAAACCTGCTGAAGTGTGTCAGTCAGCAAACTCAACACCTTCAGCGGAAGTGGGTGAGTGGAGCCCACATATACTGCTCCACAAAAATTGCATCTAATCAGCACTTGAGTGCTAAACCTGTGGGTATCTCTGATTTAACACCTCCAGGCAAGTTCAAATTAGGGTAATCAGCAATTAGGCCCAAATTTGCGCACTAAAAACAGACTTTCAAACAGGCGTGTGTTATTAGCACAACACCCATTTAGCACCTGTTTTCACGAAAATAACCCCTTGGGTCTTCATCCAAACACATCTGCAAATGTTTCAAGGGACTGACGACTCCTGGAACCATTCCCTGCTACATGAAATTTGGAAAAGTGACGAACTTTGACATCTTGGGTGTACTTCAGTGCTTTGATGCCTAGTTTTTATCTTAGTAATATTAGTTATAACTTGACAGATGGTTGCAGTTATCGCTCGCACTGAGTGAGACCGACATAAAATGGGCAGTTCTGGATCTGTTGTAGCCCATCTAACAGATGTATCGGAACCATAAACAGACTTGCAACGGGGTGCGGGAGTTAATTGGAATTCAGCTCCGATCACTCTACAGATCTAAACGTTTAATTTGTTTATTGTGCCAGTTTTAGTGCCCCCCCCCCTCTTTTAGCCGGGGGCACTTGTATAATTTGTGTGTTGGTGCCCTCAAAAGAAAAACAAGGGGGCACTTGAAAAGTTTTTGGAATGTGCCTCCCCCTTTGATCAGGGGGCACTTGATTACTGATACAACTTAAAATAGTTGTAGAGCTGTTGCATTGTGAGTGGCTTAGCCAGTCACATGGTGTTCACAAGACTCAATAAAACCCCAGTTGGGTCTAGACCAGTCATGATGACATATGTTGTGATGTTTAAAGTGCACAACTAAAATAGTTGAAATGTTTTCGACCCCCCCACCCCGTTGCAGGGGCATTTGTTTAAGGTGCACAACTAAAATAGTTGAACTGGTGCTGTGTGATTGTTAAACTTTGCGAATACTGCTACAACTACAGTGAGAGTGAAGGTGAACCCAGGACCGTGTGAGAGGAGGAAGAAAAGCTGCAGTTGTGAACCTAGTGGATGAACTGAATTGTTAAACCCTTGTTGACAGCACAAATAGATACAATACTCCTCTTTCCTCATCCGCCCTGCCCCGCCAGTCGAAGACGTTGTACTATCCCTCGCTGTTTCAGTGGAATCCAGTTGCTATTCAGCAGTAGCTGAGAACCCAAAACTTTACCATTCAAGTTGTTTTACTGCTTGCCCCCAAGCGGCTGCCCGGGGGGTCATTTTTACTCTCTCTTAAACCCGTAACAATGTGTCGCCGGTGTAAAAATAATTCTGAAGAATTATTATGGCAGCGTTGCTGCGCTGTGTGAGAGGGCAGAGCGAGGTGAATGTTTTCACAATTCTTACAGTAATGTACAGGTGGATAGAAACCGGCTCAGTATACTGGCGCCTTTCAGATGTGTATTTGCTTTGTGCGGATCCTGGCAGAGCCGTTCACCATTATTTCTGTCAGCGATTGTACAATTCTGCTCTTGATCTTGAGTAATTGCCGAGGTTCGAGATTAACACGGCGCTGGTTTTACCTTGAATTCTGTTTACATTTCTGTTCAGGAATATGTTCGCGTGTGTCTGCGGTTGCTCGTGTTTGTAAATACAAGTTGTGTGTTCATGCTGTAGAAAAGGACATTTTGATGCAAAAAGGGGAACTGTTTGAATTTCCATGTTTGAAGCTAGATGATCGTTACCCCGCAATACCTGTTGTATATATCTTTGAACCCCACACTAATTTCGGAAGACTACCGACTATTTTTTCTTCCCTTGTATCAATAGCAATGATTCCATTGCAAGTACATGGAAGAAATGGCATGACAAGTCATCACCAACTACAATGAGAAAGTGCGGCACCATATGAAGCAACTGATGGGAAGGTTTAAGGGGAAACCAATACTGAAAAACATTATATTCGACCTGTCCAAAATCTTACAAAAGGTAAAGTGCGGGTGCGATTGCGGTGACACATGATGAAACGAACAGGAGTCGCTATAACCGATTACGATAGAGTAAAAAAACAGGATTAACCCCGAAACCGTCCTCAATAGTTTATAACTTAAAATGTCTCATAATTAAGTTACAATCACTATGAAATATCGCAACTGATCAAGAATCGCTGTACCTTCGCAAATTCTCCAGAGCCCAGAATGGGAGTTTAAATCTTCCCAGTCCTCGCCGTAGTTATATCTGGAGTTTGAAACGTCGATAATGTACCAATAATCCGTGCCGATCGCTACCGCTAGAAACACGAAACTTAAGAGTCCAATTAACCCAGCGGTCACGCAGACCGTTCCAAGAGTCATCTTATTACAAATATCGCTCGCTATGTCAGGCTGATCATGGTATTGGGTTGAATCCTCCCCTTTCTGCGTGTTCCTGTCTGCGGACGGTGCTCGATTAACTGTGCGCGATTTCCTCGAACTCAATGTCCTTTCCAATCCCAAAATTCCAGTTACAAAAGATACAAAGAGATGGGAAACAAGAGCCTCCACAAACGTACATTTAAAGGGGTGGGGGAAGCTGTAGACAATTGTTAGTGGTTGGATGTTATCTCTCTCCCACCCCGAGCTTCATTTACAGGTATTTGGGCTCTTGCATTATTGTTACTCTTTATCGGGGTCACGTTCAATTTCCAAGGCTTTGGCAATCAGTTAAAATAACAAACTAAAATCCTTGGTTTTTACAGCAGGTACCTGGCAGGTGGTTAGCCCACAGCTAACTCCTGGCTGCAAACGGGTCACATGCCATGTTCTCAGTGACCATAATACATTGACTGTACCAATTGTAAATACGCCTCCTTAACCCTTGCTAGATGGAGTAGCACTAGAAAAGCTCCCGCAGCAAGCTATCCGCCACCACCTCAGTAAAACCCCAGCACTGCAGGAGGGAGAAAAAGCCATAAGACAGCTTAAGAGCAAGGCTACGGGAGGGGATGGAATCCCGGTTGGGGCATGGAAGTATGGTGGAGAGGCACTGTTGGTGCGAATACACGACCTCATCCCTCATCTGGAGGGAGGAGAGCATGCCGAGGAATCTCAGAGATGCAGTGATCGTGACCATCTTTTAAAAAAGGGGACAAGTCCAACTGCGGCAACTACAGAGGAATCTCCCTGCAATCAGCCACTGGGAAAGTCTTCGCTAGAGTCCTCCTCAACCGTCTTCTCCCTGTGGCTGAGGAGCTCTTCCCGGAGTCACAGTGCAGATTTCGTCACCTACGGAGCGCAACGGACATGATTTTTACAGTGCGACAGCTGCAGAAAAAAAATGCAGGGAACAGCACCAGCCCTTGTACATGGCCTTCTTCGACCTTACAAAAGCTTTTGACACTGTCAACCGCGAGGGTCAATGGAGCGTCCTCCTCCATTTCGGATGCCCCCAAAAGTTCGTCACCGTCCTCCGCCTGCTCCACGATGACATGCAGGCCGTGATCCTTACCAACGGATCCATTACAGACCCATTCCACATCCGGACCGGGGTCAAACAGGGCTGTGTCATCGCCCCAACCCTCTTCTCAATCTTCCTCGCTGCTGTGTTCCACCTCACAGTCAACAAGCTCCCTGCTGGAGTGGAACTAAACTACAGAACCAGTGGGAACCTGTCAACCTTCCGTCATCTCCAGGCCAGGTCCAAGACCACCACAAACTCTGTCGTCGAGTTACAGTACGCGGATGACACCAGCATCTGCGCACACACAGAGGCTGAACTCCAAGTCATAGTCAACGTATTTACTGAGGCGTATGAAAGCATAGGCCTTACGCTAAACATCCGTAAGACAAAGGACCTCCACCAGCCTGTCCTTGTCGCAAGAATTGCCCCCCAGTCATCAAGATCCACGGCGCGGCCCTGGACAATGTGGACCATTTCCCATAACTCAGGAGCCTCTTATCAACAAGAGCAGATATTGATGACGAGATTCAACACCGCCTCCAGTGTGCCAGTGCCGCCTTCGGCCACCTGAGGAAAGAATGTTTGAAGACCAGGCCCTCAAATCTGCTACCTAGCTCATGGTCTACAGGGCTGTAGTAATACCTGCCCTCCTCAGAGACATGGACCATGTACAGGAGACACATTGCTCCCTCCGCTCCCCGGCATGCTCCGATGGTGCTCGCAGGCCGGGGGCCGCGCAGACTGCTGGGCCAGCCCACACTGCGATATGTGTGCGCACTAGGTCCATGCAGCAGAGCTGGTCTCCTGTCGTCTTGGATAACTCTTGTCACTGGAACAAGACCTATCTCCATCAAGCTCATGTGGTGGCTGGTGTGCAACGGCCACCACATGTTAAAAAAATCCACGCACAGGCATCTTCCGCCCTTCAAGATTTAGTTCGTGACCTGGAATATTAGGTCCTTCAATGAAACATCTGTGAACTTTTTGGCATGGAAGCAAGTCATCCTCGACTCGAGGGACTGCCTATGATGACAGTAGACACCTCAAGTCGCTGGAGAAATACCACCAACGATGTCTCAGCAAGATCCTACAAATTCCCTCGGAGGACAGACGCTCCAACATTAACGTCCTCGACCAGGCCAACATCCCCAGCATTGAAGCACTGACCACACTTGATCAGCTCCGCTGGGCAGGCCACATTGTTTGCATGCCAGACACGAAACTCCCAAAGCAAGCGCTCTACTCGGAACTCCTTCACGGCAAATGGGCCAAAGGTGGGCAGAGGAAACGTTACAAGGACACCCTCAAAGCTTCCCTGGATAAAGTACAACATCCCCACTGACTCCTGGGAGTCCCTGGCCAAAGACTGCCCTAAGTGGAGGAAGTGCATCCGGGAGGGCGCTGAGCACCTCGAGTCTCAACACCGACAGCATACAGAAACCAAGCGCAGGCAGCGGAAAGAGCATGCAGCAAACCAGTCCCATTCACCCCTTCCCTCAACAACTATCTGTCCCACCTGTGACAGGGACTTGGTTTTCGTATTGGACTGTTCAGCCACCTAAGGACTTTTTCTTTTAAAGAATGGAAGCAAGTCTTCCTCGATTCCGAGGAACTGCCTATAATGATGTTGAGGAAAGCTGCCCCAGCCCTCAATATAACTGATTGGTAGGGATGCAGTTCTCACTTGTTGCAACTCATTTTCTTTCTTTACAGTCGTTTGGTTCTTATCTAGACAGTTAATCACTTTATTACATTTATCCAATTTTTTTGGCTCATCATCATCTCCAGGTTTTCCTTTTCAGTTTCAGTGTGTAACCTGGAGGGGAACTTGCAGGTGGTGGTGTTTCCCATGCACCTGCTGCCCTCGTCCTCCTAGGTGGTAGAGGTCGCGGGTTTTGGAGGTGTTGTCGAAGAAGCCTTGGTGAGTTGCTGCAGTGCATCTTACAGATGGTACATATTTCAGCCACGGTGCGCCGGTGGTGGAGGGAGTGAATGTTTAAGATGGTGAATGAGGTGCCAATCAAGTGGGCTTCTCAAGTGTTAATGAAGCTGCACTCATCCAGGCAAGTGGAGAGTATTCCATCATACTCCTGACGTGTGCCTTGTAGATGGTGAAAAGGCTTTGAGCAGTCAGGAAGTGAGACACATGTCTCAGAATACCCAGCCTCTGACCTGCTCTTGTAGCCACAGTATTTATGTGGCTTGCCCAGTTAAGTTTCTGGTCAATGGTGGCCCCCAGGATTGATGGTAATGATGATAAATGTAGGGGGTGGTGATTAGACTCTCTCTTGTTGGACGTAGTCATTGCCTGGCAATTGTGTGGCGCAAATGTTACTTGCCACTTATCAGCCCAAGCCTGAATGTCATCTACGTCTTGCTGCATACGGACATGGATTGCTTCATTATCTGAGGAGCCCCTCCGGGGCTGAGATGATTAGCCTCCAACAACCACCATCCTTTATGCTAGGTATGACTCCAGCCAGTGGAGAGTCCCCCCCTCCCCCGCCCCGATTCCTATTGACTTCAATTTTACTAGGGCTCCGTCAAATGTTGCCTTGATGTCAAGGCCAGTCACTCTCACCTCACCTCTGGAATTCAGCTCTTTTGTCCTGTCCATGTTTGGACCAAGGCTGTAATGAGGTGCGGTGCCAAGAGGTCCAGGCAGAATCCAAACGGAGCATCAATGGAAAGGTCATAGAAACATAGAAACTAGGTGCAGGAGTAGGCCATTCGGCCCTTCGAGCCTGCACCGCCATTCAATGAGTTCATGGCTGAACATGCAACTTCAGTACCCCATTCCTGCTTTCTCGCCATACCCCTTGATCCCCCTAGTAGTAAGGACTACATCGAACTCCTTTTTGAATATATTTAGTGAATTGGCCTCAACAACTTTCTGTGGTCGAGAATTCCACAGGTTCACCACTCTCTGGGTGAAGAAGTTTCTCCTCATCTCGGTCCTAAATGGCTTACCCCTTATCCTTAGACTGTGACCCCTGGTTCTGGACTTCCCCAACATTGGGAACATTCTTCCTGCATCTAACCTGTCTAAACCCGTCAGAATTTTAAACGTTTCTATGAGATCCCCTCTCATTCTTCTGAACTCCAGTGAATACAAGCCCAGTTGATCCAGTCTTTCTTGATATGTCAGTCCCGCCATCCCGGGAATCAGTCTGGTGAGCCTTCGCTGCACGCCCTCAATAGCAAGAATGTCCTTCCTCAAGTTAGGAGCCCAAAACTGTACACAATACTCCAGGTGTGGCCTCACCAAGGCCCTGTACAACTGTAGTAACACCTCCCTTCCCCTGTACTCAAATCCCCTAGCTATGAAGGCCAACATGCCATTTTCTTTCTTAACCGCCTGCTGTACCTGCATGCCAACCTTCAATGACTGATGTACTATGATACCGAGGTCTCGTTGCACCTCCCCTTTTCCAAATCTGTCACCATTCAGATAATAATCTGTCTCTCTGTTTTTACCAACTAAGTGGATAACCTCACATTTATCCACATTATACTACATCTGCCATGCATTTGCCCTCACCTAACCAAGTCACTCTGCAGCCTCATAGCATTATCCTCGCAGCTCACACTGCCACCCAACTTAGTGTCATCCGCAAATTTGGAGACACTACATTTAATCCCCTCGTCTAAATCATTAATGTACAACGTAAGCAGATGGGACACCAGCACGGAACCCTGCGGGACCCCACTAGTCACTGCCTGCCATTCTGAAAAGTCCCCATTTACTCCTACTCTTTGCTTCCCGTCTGCCAACCAGTTCTCAATCCACGTCAGCACACTACCCCCAATCCCATGTGCTTTAACTTTGCACATTAATCTCTTGTGTGGGACCTTGTCGAAAGCCTTCTGAAAGTCCAAATATACCACATCAACTGGTTCTCCCTTGTCCACTCTACTGGAAACATCCTCAAAAAATTCCAGAAAATTTGTCAAGCATGATTTCCCTTTCACAAATCCATGCTGACTTGGACCTATCATGTCACCTCTTTCCAAATGCGCTGCTATGACATCTTTAATAATTGATTCCATCATTTTACCCACTACCGATGTCAGGCTGACTGGTCTATAATTCCGTTTTCTCTCTCCCTCCTTTTTTAAAAAGTGAGGTTACATTGGCTACCCTCCACTCCATAGGAACTGATTCAGAGTCTATGGAATGTTAGAAAATGACTGTCAATGCATCCGCTATTTCCAAGGCCACCTCCTTAAGTACTCTGGGATGCAGACTATCAGGCCCTGGGGATGTATCGGCCTTCAATCCCATCAATTTCCCCAACACAATTTCCCGACAAATAAGGATTTCCCTCAGTTCCTCCTTATTACTAGACCCTCTGACCCCTTTTATATCCAGAAGGTTGTTTGTGTCCTCCTTAGTGAATATCGAACCAAAGTACTTGTTCAATTGGTCCGCCATTTCTTTGTTCCCCGTTATGACTTCCCCTGATTCTAACTGCAGGGGACCTACGTTTGTCTTTACTAACCTTTTTCTCTTTACATATCGATAGAAGCTTTTGCAGTCCGTTTTAATGTTCCCTGCAAGCTTCCTCTCGTATTCTATTTTCCCTGCCCTAATCAAACCATTTGTCCTCCTCTGCTGAGTTCTAAATTTCTCTTAGTCCCCGGGTTCGCTGCTATTTCTGGCCAATTTGTATGCCACTTCCTTGGCTTTAATATTATCCCTGATTTCCCTTGATAGCCACGGTTGAGCCACCTTTCCTTTTTTATTTTTACGCCAGACAGGGATGTACAATTCTTGTAGTTCATCCATGCGGTCTCTAAATGTCTGCCATTGCCCATCCACAGTCAACCCCTTAAGTATCATTCGCCAATCTATCCTAGCCAATTCACGCCTCATACCTTCAAAGTTACCCTTCTTTAAGTTCTGGACCATGGTCTCTGAATTAACTGTTTCATTCTCCATCCTAATGTAGAATTCCACCATATTATGGTCACTCTTCCCCAAGGGGCCTCGCACAACGAGATTGCTAATTAATCCTCTCTCATTACCCAACACCCAGTCTAAGATGGCCTTCCCCCTAGTTGGTTCCTCGACATATTGGTCTAGAAAACCATCCCTTATGTACTCCAGGAAATCCTCCTTCACCGTATTGTTTCCACTTTGGTTAGCCCAATCTATATGCATGTTAAAGTCACCCGTGATAACTGCTGCACCTTTATTGCATGCATGCCTAATTTCCTGTTTGATGCCCTCCCCAACATCATTGTTAAGTGCCACTTGATAGCACTGTCGACGACACCTCCCATCACTTTGCTGATGATTGAGAGTAGACTGATGGGGCGGTAATTAGACAAATTGGATTTGTCCTGCTTTTTGTCGACAGAACATACCTGGGCAGTTTTCCACATTGTCAGGTAGATGCCAGTGTTGCAGCTGTATTGGCACAGCTTGGCTAAAGGCACGGCTATTTCTGGAACACAAGTCTTCAGCATGACAGCCAAGATGTTGTCATGGCCCATAGCCTTTGCTGTATCCAGTGCGCTCAGCCGTTTCTTTCATGTGGAGTAAATCAAATTGGCTAAAGACGGGCTTCTATGATGGTAGGTACTTCAGGAACAGGTCGAGGTGGATCATAAACTCGGCAATTCTGGCTTAAATGGTTGCAAATGCTTCAGCCTTGTCTTTTGCACTTGTGTGCTGATCTCTGCCATCATTGAGGATGGAGATGTTCATGGAGCCTCCTCCTCCTGTTAGTTATTTAATTGTCCATCACCATTCACGACTGGATGTGGCAGGACTGCAGAGCTTTGATCTGATCCGTTGGTTGTGGGATCACTGAGCTCTGTTTATAGCATGCTTCTTCTGCTGTTTAGCATGCACGTAGTCCTGTGTTGCAGCTTTCTCAGGTGGGCACCTAATATTTAGGTACGCCTGGTGCTGCTCTTTGCATTCTCTTCTGCACTCCTCGTTGAACCAGGGTTCTAGACTCCCCAGTAGGAGGAAACATCCTCCCTGCATCTACCCTGTCAAGCCCTGTTAGAATTGTGTATGTTTCAGTGAGATCATCTCCCATTCTCATAAACACTAGAGAATATAGGCCTAGTCTACTCAATCTCTCCTCGTAGGAGAATCCCCATCCCAGGAATCATCCTGGTGAACCTTCGTACTCCTTCCTTAGGTATGAGACCAAAACGGTACACAATACTCCAGGTGCGGTCTCACCAGGGCCCTATATAATTGCAGTAAGATGTCTTTACTCTTATATTCAAATCCTCTTGTAATAACAGCCAACATTCCTTTTGCTTTCTTAATTGCTTGTTGTACCTGCATGTTAACTTTCAGTGCACCTCTGAACACCAACATTTCCAAATCTCACCATTTAAAAAAATACTCTGCTTCTCTATTTTTTTCTACCAAAGTGGATAACTTCACATTTCTCTACATTATATTCCATTTGCCATGTTCTTGCCCACTCACTTAGCCTGTCTATATCTCCTTGAAGTCTCTATCCATCCTCCTCACAACTTACATTCCCACCTAGCTTTGTATCATCAGCAAACTTGTATATATTACATTTGGTCCTCTCATCCAAATCATTCATATAGATTGTGAATAGCTGGGGCCCAAACATCGATCCTTGCCCCACTAGTTACAGCCTGCTAACCCAAAAATGACTCGTTTATTCCTACTCTCCTTTTTCTGTCCGTTATCCAATCCTCAATCCATGCTCGGATATTACCCCCAATCCCATGAGCCCTAATTTTATTTAATAACCTCTTGTGTGGCCCCTTATTGAATACCTTCTGAAAATCCAAATACACAACATCCACTGGTTCCCCCTTATCTATTCTACCAGCTCTAACAGATTTGTCAAACGTGATTTCTGTTATGTTCTTAATAAAGTGGTGTAACTAAGTACTATAGACGTGAGTAAGTTGATACCTTGCCATCAGTACGCTCTCCTTCGGATTTAGATGTTCCCGGACCAGCATACACAGTTCTTCATACGATTTTGTTTTTGGTTTCACCGGAGCAAGAAGATTCTTCATGAGGCCATAGGTTGTTGCCCCACAGACGGTGAGGAGGATCGCCCTTCATTTGGCAGCGTTCTTATCCCCTTCCAGCTCGTTGGCCACGAAGTATTGGTCAAGTCACTCCATGGAGGCCTCCCAATCGTCCCCTTCTGAGAATTTCTCTAGGATGCCAACAGTTCTCTGCATTTTCGCGTGATAGTTCGTTATCACGTCGCCAGTTGTTATGTTCATAATAAAGTGGTGTAACTGAGTACTGTAGATGTGAGTAAATGTGACCTTAGTTCCTTTATTCTAACTCGAGTGCTGGTACAGCATGGGAGGCCTGCTTATATACAGTGCTCCCAAGGGATGCTGGGATCCCTTGGGACTCCAACAGGTACGCCCTCAGGTGGCGGTATAATACTGATTACATAGGGTTGCATACATAACAATTTCCATTTCATAAATCAGTGTTGACTCTGCCCAATCCTATTATTCTTTTCTAAGTGCCCTGTTACCACATCCTTAATAATAGATTCTAACATTTTCCCTACTACTGATGTCAGGCTAACTGGTCTGTAATTCTCCGTTTTCTCTCTCCCTCCTTTCTTAAACAGCGGGATTACATTTGCTACCTTCCAATCTGCAGGAAACACTCTAGAATCTATGGAATTTTGGAAGATGACAATCAGTGCATCCACTATCTCCATAGCCACCTCTTTCAAAACCCTAGGATGTAGGCCATCAGGTCCAGGGGATTTATCTGCTTTCAGTCCCATTAATTTCTCCAGTACTTTTTTTTTTACTCATGAATTTCTTTCTGTTCCTCATTCTCGTTAGATCCTTGGTTTCTCACTATTTCCTGGAGGTTTTTCCTGTCTTCTGTGAAGACAGACAACCAGTATTTGTTTAATTTCTCTGCCATTTCCTTATTCCCCATTATAATTTCTCCTGTCTCAGCCTGTAGGGGACCCACATTTACTTTTGATCTTTTCCTTTTTACATACCTATAGAAGCTTTTACAGTCTGTTTTTGTCTGTTGCTAGTTTACTCTCATTCTATTTTCCCTTTCTTTATCAATTTCTTGGTCCTCCTTTGCTGAATTCTAAAATCCTCAGGCTTACTGCTATTTTTGTCAACATTATAAGTCTCTTCCTTTGATCTAATACTATTTTTTACTTCTCGATAGCCTGTGGGGCTTTTGTGCCTTAAAGTACATTTGTTGTAAATTATGTATTAATTCTTTAATACATAAAGTAGAGTGAGGGATATGCTTAGCCATAAGGTCACTGATTGTGATGGAATACAATTCTGCAGCTGCTGATGGCTCATAGCGGCTCATGGACGCCCAGTTTTGCGCTGCTAGATCTGTTCTGAATCTATGTTGAAAGCATTGGATTCCAAGTATCTTTAAGAAACCTTTTCACATTGCTGGTCATCTTCACATTCTGATTTCTCAGCCCTCTGAACTATAAATTCAATGTATTCATTGCTGAAGACACCTTTGTCATTTGTGATGGTGAGCTTCTTTTCATTTCCCAGTGTTCTTATCCACCGCAGCACATTTGCACCAATATCAAAAAGCATTTCAATTTGGGGCACATCCCATGTAGCAAGTGGAATTTCAGACAGCTTAAACTTGCTCAGCAAGTTGTTATCCATGGTCATGGCTTTTTCACCCTCATAAACCTGAATCGGCACATAAGAACATAAGAAATAGGAGCAGGAGTAGGCCATACGGCCCTTCGTGCCTGCTCCGCCATTTAATACGATCATGGCCGATCCGATCATGGACTCAGGTCCACTTCCCTGCCCAATCCCCATAACCAGTTATCGTTTAAGAAACTATCTATTTCTGTCTAAAATTTATTCAATGTCCCAGCTTCCATAGCTCTGAGGCAGTAAATTCCACAGATTTACAACCCTCAGAAGAAATTTCTCATCTCAGTTATAAATGGGCGGCCCCTTATTCTAAGATTATGCCCTCTAGTTCTAGTCTCCCATCGATGGAAACATCTTTTCTGCATCCACCTTGTCAAGCCCCCTCATAATCTTATACGTTTCAATGCAAGGAGTATTCGTAATAAGGTGGATGAATTAACTGCACAGGCAGCAATTAACAAATATGATATAATTGGCATCACAGAGACATGGTTCCAGAGTGACCAAGGCTGGGAACTCAACATCAAGGGGTATTCAAACATTCAGGAAGGATAGACAGAAAGGAAAAGGAGGTGGGGTAGCGTTGCTGGTTAAAGAGGAAATTAATTCAATAGTAAGGAAGGGCATTAGCTTGGATGATGTGGAATCTGTATGAGTGGAGCTGCGGAATACCAAAGGACAGAAAACGCTAGTGGGAGTTGTGTACAGACCACTAAACAGTAGTAGTGAGTTTGGGGACAGCATCAAACAAGAAATTAGGGATACGTGCAATAAAGGTATAACAGTTATCATGAGCAACTTTAATCTATATATAGATTGGGCTAACCAAACTGGTAGCAATACAATAGAGGAGGATTTCCTGGAGTGTTTTAGGGATGGTTTTCTGGACCAATATGTCGAGGAACCAACTAGAGGGCTGGCCATTCTAGACTGGGTGATGTGTAATGAGAAAGGGCTAATTAGCAATCTTGGTGTGCAAGGCCCCTTGGAGAAGAGTGACTATAATATAGTAGAATTCTTTATTAAGATGGAGAGTGACACAGTTAATTCAGAGACTAGGGTCCTGAACTTAAGAAAAGGTAACTTCGATGGTATGAGACGTGAATTGGCTAGAATAGACTGGCAAATGATACTTAAGAGGTTTGACGGTGGACAGGCAATGGCAAACATTTAAAAATCACATGGATGAACTTCAACAATTGTACATCCCTGTCTGGAGTAAAAATAAAACGGGGAAGGTGGCCCAACCGTGGCTAACAAGGGAAATTAAGGATAGTGTTAAATCCAAGGAAGAGGCATATAAATTGGCCAGAAAAAGCAGCAAACCTGAGGACTGGGAGAAATTTAGAATTCAGCAGAGGACAAAGGGTTTAATTAGGAGGGGGAAAATAGAGTATGAGAGGAAGCTTGCCAGGAACATAAAAATTGACTGCAAAATGGGGAACAAAGAAATGGCAGACCAGTTGAACAAATAGTTTGGTTCTGTCTTCACGAAGGAAGACACAAATAACCTTCCGGAAGTACTAGGGAACCAAAGGTCTAGTGAGAAGGAGGAACTGAGGAGGACAAAGGGTTTGATTAGGGCAGGGAAAATGGAGTACGAGAAGAAGCTTGCAGGGAACATTAAGACGGATTGCAAAAGTTTCTATAGATATGTAGAGAAAAAGGTTAGCAAAGACAAACGTAGGTCCCCTGCAGTCAGAATCAGGGGAAGTCATAACAGGGAACAAAGAAATGGCGGACCAATTGAACAAGTACTTTGGTTCGGTATTCACTGAGGAGGACACAAACAACCTTCCGGATATAAAAGGGGTCGGAGGGTCTAGTAAGGAGGAGGAACTGAGGGAAATCCTTATTAGTCGGGAAATTGTGTTGGGGAAATTGATGGGATTGAAGGCCGATAAATCCCCAGGGCATGATGGACTGCATCCCAGAGTACTTAAGGAGGTGGCCTTGGAAATAGTGGATGCATTGACAGTCATTTTCCAACATTCCATTGACTCTGGATCAGTTCCTATGGAGTGGAGGGTAGCCAATGTAACCCCACTTTTTAAAAAAGGAGGGAGAGAGAAAACAGGGAATTATAGACCGGTCAGCCTGACATCGGTAGTGGGTAAAATGATGGAATCAATTATTAAGGATTTCATAGCAGTGCATTTGGAAAGAGGTGATATGATAGGTCCAAGTCAGCATGGATTTGTGAAAGGGAAATCATGCTTGACAAATCTTCTGGAATTTTTTGAGGATGTTTCCAGTAGATTGGACAAGGGAGAACCAGTTGATGTGGTATATTTGGACTTTCAGAAGGCTTTCGACAAGGTCCCACACAAGAGATTAATGTGCAAAGTTAAAGCACATGGGATTGGGGGTAGTGTGCTGACATGGATTGACAACTGGTTGTCAGACAGGAAGCAAAGAGTAGGAGTAAATGGGGACTTTTCAGAATGGCAGGCAGTGATTAGTGGGGTACCGCAAGGTTCTGTGCTGGGGCCCCAGCTGTTTACACTGTACATTAATGATTTAGACGAGGGGATTAAATGTAGTATCTCCAAATTTGCGGATGACACTAAGTTGGGTGGCAGTGTGAGCTGCGAGGAGGATGCTATGAGGCTGCAGAGCGACTTGGATAGGTTAGGTGAGTGGGCAAATGCATGGCAGATGAAGTATAATGTGGATAAATGTGAGGTTATCCACTTTGGTGGTAAAAACAGAGAGACAGACTATTATCTGAATGGTGACAGATTAGGAAAAAGGGAGGTGCAAAGAGACCTGGGTGTCATGGTACATCAGTCATTGAAGGTTGGCATGCAGGTACAGCAGGCGGTTAAGAAAGCAAATGGCATGTTGGCCTTCATAGCGAGGGGATTTGAGTGCAGGGGCAGGGAGGTGTTGCTACAGTTGTACAGGGCCTTGGTGAGGCCACACCTGGAGTACTGTGTACAGTTTTGGTCTCCTAACCTGAGGAAGGACATTCTTGCTATTGAGGGCGTGCAGCGAAGGTTCACCAGACTGATTCCCGGGATGGCGGGACTGACCTATCAAGAAAGACTGGATCAACTGGGCTTGTATTCACTGGAGTTCAGAAGAATGAGAGGGGATCTCATAGAAACGTTTAAAATTCTGACGGGGTTAGACAGGTTAGATGCAGGAAGAATGTTCCCAATGTTGGGGAAGTCCAGAACTAGGGGACACAGTCTAAGGATAAGGGGGATGCCATTTAGGACCGAGATGAGGAGGAATTTCTTCACCCAGAGAGTGGTGAACCTGTGGAATTCTCTACCACAGAAAGTTGTTGAGGCCAATTCACTAAATATATTCAAAAAGGAGTTAGATGAAGTCCTTACTACTAGGGGAATCAAGGGTATGGTGAGAAAGCAGGAATGGGGTACTGAAGTTGCATGTTCAGCCATGAACTCATTGAATGGCGGTGCAGGCTAGAAGGGCCGAATGGCCTACTCCTGCACCTATTTTCTATGTCTATGTTTCTATGAAGGATATCCTTATTAGGCGGGAAATTGTGTTCGGGAAATTGATGCGATTGAAGGCCGATAAATCCCCGGGGCCTGATAGTCTGCATCCCAGAGTACTTAAGGAAGTGGCCCTAGAAATAGTGGATGCATTGGTGATTATTTTCCAACAGTCTATCAACTCTGGATCAGTTCCTATGGATTGGAGGGTAGCTAATGTAACACCACTTTTTTAAAAAAAAGAGGGAGAGAGAAAACGGGTAATTATAGACCGGTTAGCCTGTCATCAGTAGTGGGGAAATTGTTGGAATCAATTATTAAAGATGAAATAACAGCGCATTTGGAAAACAGTGACAGGATTGGTCCAAGTCAACATGGATTGATGAATGGGAAATCATGCCTGACAAATCTTCTGGGATTTTTTGAGGATGTAACTAGTAGAGTGGACAAGGGAGAACCAGTGGATGTGGTGTGTTTGTCTTTCAAAAGGCTTTTGACAAGGTCCCACACAAGAGATTGGTGTGCAAAATTAAAGCACATGGTATTGGGGGTAATGTACTGACGTGGATAGAGAACTGGTTGGCAGACAGGAAGCAGAGAGTCGGGATAAACGGGTCCTTTTCAGAATGGCAGGCAGTGACTAGTGGGGTGCTGCAAGGCTCAGTGCTGGGACCCCAGCTATTTACAATATACATTAATGATTTAGATGAAGAAATTGAGTGTAATATCTCCAAGTTTGCAGATGACACTAAGCTGGGTGGCGGTGTGAGCTGTGAGGAGGATGCTAAGGCTGCAGGGTGACTTGGACAGGTTAGGTGAGTGGGCAAATGCATGGCAGATGCAGTATAATGTGGATAAATGTGAGGTTATCCACTTTGGTGGCAAAAACACGAAGGCAGAATATTATCTGAATGGCGGCAGATTAAGAAAAGGGGAGGTGCAACGAGACCTGGGTGCCATGGTACATAAGTCATTGAAAGTTGGCATGCAGGTACAGCAGGCGGTGAAGAAGGCAAATGGTATGTTGGCCTTCATAGCAGGGGGTTTTGAGTATAGGAGCAGGGAGGTCTTACTGCAGTTGTACATGGTCTTGGTGAGGCCTCATCTGGAATATTATGTTCAGTTTTGGTCTCCTAATCTGAGGAAAGGCATTCTTGCTATTGAGGGAGTGCAGCGAAGGTTCACCAGACTGATTCCTGGGACGGCTGGACTGACATATGAGGAGACTGGATCGACTGGGCCTTTATTCACTGGAGTTTAGAAGGATGAGTGGGGATCTCATAGAAACATAAAATTCTGACAGGACTGGACAGGTTAGTTGCAGGAAGAATGTTCCCGATGTTGGGGAAGTCCAGAACCAGGGACGCAGTCTAAGGATAAGGGGTAAGCCATTTAGGACTGAGATGAGGAGAAACTTCTTCACTCAGAGTTGTTAACCTGTGGAATTCCCTACTGCAGAGAGTTGTTGATGCCAGTTCGTTGGATATATTCAAGAGGAGTTAGATGTGGCCCTTATGGTTAAAGGAATCAAAGGGTATGGAGAGAAAGCAGGAAAGGCGTACTGAGGTGAATGATCAGCCATGATATTATTGAATGGTGGTGCAGGCTCGAAGGGCCGAATGGCCTACTCCTGCACCTATTTTCTATGTTTCTAAGATCAGCTCTCATTCTTCTGAATTGCAATGAGTAGAGGCTTGTTATCAGATCAGGTAGTAAAGATCTGAGTTTGCTTTGTTGGAATAGTGATGTTACGCTTGATTAGTGCAGTCAAAACACTACAAGCAGTCTCACTAACCAGGGATCGAGTAACATACTGCACGTTTTCTGCCTTGGCATCAGACAGTTGCATCATATGAAACGGCCATATGATGGTGTCCTTCTTTAGATCTCTTCCAATAAATAAATCCTGGAGCAATTACTGGATTTAGGGAATCTGGTATGGATCCACCAAATAACAGTGTCATGCATTTGAATGTCGTCAAGTTTGGCATCTGGTAAGGATTTCTCTCCAGCATCAAATTTACCTCAAAATACATCATCATTGACTTCTTCAAATCATATAGGGAGTATAGAAACTAATATCCTCAGATAGATTAAATATCAATACTAACCTCTACTTGGATAACAAGGTTGTAGACAGAGCACCAGCTCTTGCCGTCATGTCGTGTATTTCCCTTTCAATTCAGTAATTAAAAGGCTGTCCAGGTGGTTGTCCAAGTTCTCATCACCAAAGATAGGTGCCAGCAGCTGTAACCTTTACTGCAAAAATACCATCTTCAGTAGTCAAAATAGAGACATCAAAAGTATCACCAGCCAAGTCAAAAAATAGTATGTCTTACAGACTCATCGTGTTCATTTCGTAAGCAATAGCAGCTCCAGTTAGTTCATTGATCATTCAATGCACATTAAGGCTAGAAATACTATGTTTTTTTGTGGCTTCTCACTGAATCATCAAAGTAGGCTGGCACTGAGATAACTGAAATTATAAGCATCTTTCCATGGTAAGCTTCAGCAATCTCTTTCATCTTAGTTAACATCATGGAAGAAACCTGGGTAAAAGTTGTTTTTTCAGATGTGTATTCAACGTCAACCTTAAGACAGCCACCATCATTTACACAAGTGAAAGACCAGTTCATCAGGTCAGGTTGAGCCTGGGTATTTTTCAATCAGCAGCGAATAAGACCATTGGCATCTAAGATGGCATTGGATGCATAAATCATCACCTAATATTCAAGGTGGCAAAATCCTATTATCAATTTCCCCCAGTAACTAAGATATATTGTTTGTGATCAATAAGAAAATTGCCACTTTTAACAAGCCTGATTCTTCTCAAAAATAACAGCAAATTTGCATTCTATTAATTAATACAGGTTGTACTTCTCCAGTCCGACAACCTCCCTGGTCCGGCATCATTCCCGCGGCATGTCCTGGGGCTGGCTGCGCGTCACCCACTGCTTCTGGTGTTCCCTCCTTGGTCAGGTCGGCATGGAGAGGGAGCAAGGCGGCTGACTGAAGCGCCAAAGCTGGGCTTGAGAAATGCTGTGCAGTATGCTTCTGCACAGCACATGCGCAGAACGCAGCCAGATCGTTGTCAGCAGTATCTGGTAAGTCTAGGGTACTGCTGACAATGCTCGGGTAGGTGTGACCTCCCGAGGTCCGGAAAATTCTCTGGTCCGGCACCGGTCAGGTCCCAAGGGTGCTGGACTGGAGAGGTACAATCTGTATCTCATTTATACTAGAAAATAGGTGCCTTAATGTAACTTCAGTCTGTCAATTTGTTATTTCTATCCTGCACATTTATCTAGTTCGATACGTATGTTTAATATATTAGTGATCATTTTTTTGTCTGAGGCATAGTTGATCACATTCCCTTACTGCTATCATCAGGCTCACAAAGACAATAGACTCCAGAGAACTGGCTGCCTCTTGGCACAAACATTGTTACAATTCACAAGACTTTAAGTATTAGAAAAACAGGAGCAGCAATATCTACAGAAAAACAATAGTTATCAACCTGAAGACAGATTTTATTAGGCTTTTTTTTTAGGAGCCTAGCCATTTTGAATAGGAACATAAGAATAGGAGTAGGTAATTCAGCCCCTCGAGCCTGTTCCGCCATTCAATGAGATCATGGCTGATCTGCGACCTAACTCCATATTCCCGCATTTGCCCCATATCCCTGAATATCTTTGGTTAACAAAAATCTATCAATCTCAGATTTAAAATTAACAATTGATCGAGCATCAATTGCCGATTGCACAAATGTAATCAAAATAATTAATGCTTTTGCTTGACCTTGATAGTCGTGAGGCACATCACCCAATTCCACAGAATAAAGCTCTGCAACTTCTGGTAAAAGGGAATCTAAAGCACGACAAACATCCAATTTCTAAGAAGGCATCTCCTGCCAATGAAGTTGCATGAAGCCAACTAACTCTTTCCAGCTTATGTAGCACTTTCAAAAGATTTTTCATCTCTCCTCAAGGCACTGTCACATACTAAGGTACACTTTTATGGGTACACAGAAACTAGGTGCAGGAGTAGGCCATTCGGCCCTTCGAGCCTGCACCACCATTCAATAAGATCATGGCTGATCATTCACCTCAGTACCCCTTTCCTGCTTTCTCTCCATACCCCTTGATCCCTTTAGTCATAAGGGCCATATCTAACTCCCTCTTGAATATATCTAACGAACTGGCATCAACAACTCTCTGCGGTAGAGAATTCTACAGGTTCACAACTCTCTGAGTGAAGAAGTTCCTCATCTCGGTCCTAAATGGCTTACCCCTTATCCTTAGACTGTGACCCCTGGTTCTGGACTTCCCCAACATCGGGAACATTCTTCCTGCATCTAACCTGTCCAGTCCCGTCAGAATTTTATATGTTTCTATGAGATGCCCTCTCATTCTTCTAAACTCCAGTGAATACAGGCCCAGTCGATCCACTCTCTCCTCATATGTCAGTCCTGCCATCCCAGGAATCAGACTGGTGAATATTCACCTCAATAGCAAAAACGTCCTTCCTCAGATTAGGAAACTAAAACTGAACACAATATTCCAGGTGAGGCCTCACCAAGGCCATGTACAACTGCAGTAAGACCTCCCTGCCCCTGTACTCAAATCCCCTAGCTATGAAGACCAACATGCCATTTGCCTTCTTCACCACCTGCCGTACCTGCATGTCAACTTTCAATGACTGATGTACCATGACACCCAGGTCTCATTGCACCTCCCCTTTTCTTAATCTGCCACCATTCAGATAAGATTCTGCCTTCACGTTTTTGCCACAAAAGTGGATAACCTCACATTTATCCACATTATACTGCATCTGCCATGCATTTGCCCACTCACCTAACCTGTCCAAGTCACCCTGCAGCCTTAGCATCCTCCTCACAGCTCACACCGCCACCTAGCTTAGTGTCATCTGCAAACCTGGAGATACTACACTCAATTCCTTCATCTAAATCATTGATGTATATTCTAAATAGCTGGAATCCCAGCACTGAGCCCTACGGCACCCCATTAGTCACTGCCTGCCATTCTGAAAGAACCCGGTTATCCCGACTCTGCTTCCTGTCTGCCAACCAGTTCTCTATCCACGTTAATACATTACCCCCAATACCATGTGCTTTAATTTTGCACAACAATCTCTTGTGTGGGACCTTGTCAAAAGCTTTGTGAAAGTCCAACTATACCACAGCCACTGGTTCTCCCTTGTCCACTCTACTAATTACATCCTCAAGCAGTCCTTCAAAACTAATTCAAGTTGGCCTTTTTCATGCAAGTCTAGATGGCTATTCATAGAATATATCAGTTTAGCCAAATCACGTCCTCACCTGCCATCTAATTTATGTACTTTCCACCAAGAGTCAATTGCTGCTTTTTCACCTCTCGCCCAAGTTGCTGAGCCGACTTGTAACATCTATAATGCAACTAGCTAGCACACAGGCCAGGGATCAAACCTGAAACCTTCTGGTCTGTATGTCTCATTACTACACCAGGCATTTAATTTATTTAGGAAGATATCAAAAAGAGCTCAAGTTCATGCAGTCCCAACTCAATTCCTATTTAGTATAGAACCCAGGATAATTTTGATTCAAGTGGTTAATCTGACAAAGGATGCAGGAATTCTGCAATAAGAAATATTGTCAGTTAAAGGGAATTGTAGGAATGAGAATAGAAGGAGTTTAACTTACCCAATACTGATAGTCATCAATACCATAAGAAACTTTGAATTTTAATTGTTGATAGTCATGAATTAAACATGCCTGCAGGTGCTAAACCACAGATCTGCAGGCTTAGCACTCAAGCGCTGATTAGACACAATTTTCCTGGAGTGGTGTATGTAGCCTCCTCACACCCACTTCCACTGAAAGTGTGGAGTGCACTGGGTGACAGACAACGGCACGAATCAGGATGACTCACGGACCAAGGGAGAGGGATCAAAGGTTCTCAGATGCAGCTTAAGGACCTAAGGAGCAAGAGTATGCTATAAGGCCTCTCAAGCCCGCTCCGCCATTCAACAAGATCATGGCTGAGCTTTTACATCAACTACACTTTCCCGCCCTGTCCCCGTATCCCTTGATTCCCTTTGTGTCCAAAAATCTATCTATCTCAGTCTTAAATATACTCATTGACTGAGCATCCACAGTCCTCTGGAGTAAAGAATATCAAAGATTCACAATGCTGAGTTAAGAAATTTCTCATCAGTCCTAAATGGCCAATCTCCTATCCTGAAACTATGACCCCTAGTTCTAGACTCTCCAGCCAAGGGAAACAGCTCCTCAGCATCTACCATCTTTCACCTTGATGAGCAAAATCAATAAGCAAGAACCGTTACAAAATCAAACAATACTGTGCCAAAGTGAAAGTGCTAGTGGGAAAGGGAAAGCGAAGAGAGTCGAGGTGTTCATACGCATTGTGGTATCGATTGAGAGTTGGATAGGGAAGAATAGATATTCTCAGCAAATTGTACAGTGGATTCCAGGCCAGAATTATCAGGCTTAAACAAAAAAAAACACACTTAAAAATGCAATTTTCTACTGATAGCAATTAAGACTTCAATTTGAGCCCCTCCTGCAAAAAAAAATACACTTTCTCTTTTTGGTACTGCATTGAAATATGACACTGGGGCTACTTGGTTCTCCACCATATTTTCTGCAATCAAATTGACCCAGGATTATTACATTTATCCATAGATAATTAGAAATTACTTGTTTTCTTGCTCTCTCCCCTACCACCATGGCCCACGGGGTAAATGTATTGATGGTGTGGCACTGAACACAAAACAGAGTTCCAGCTTGAATGTCTCATCTGGTCTTGGCAGGGGCAGCTGATCACTAACTTGTGATAGTTGCTAGAATGAGTGTTCGTGGATGTTAGAGAAGGGTAGGATCAAGCCCTGGTTTTTTCCATCAAATTGAATAGTCTACAAGGATGCACAAAGAATCCATTTTCGAAATAGTGGTGAGAGCTACCATTTCCCAGTACAAGTACCCAGCTCAAGTGCTAGGGAGAAAAATTAGAAGTTACTTTAACATTTTTCCAAATGTGGCTCTCGGGTATAAAAATGAAATGACTCCTCTGCTTGCTGAGTCTGCTTATTGGCTGGATATCCTTCAGATTGGTCAAGATGTTCCTATTCTTCATCTCACTTACCAGAACCTACAAGACATAATTAATAAAACTGGCCTTTTTGCTATCTCCATTTCTCTTCAACTTTACTCATTATAACCCTTTCCTGCCAATTGCACTGTCAAGAGAGAGCAATATTTTATAGCAGGTGTGATTAAGTTGTCTGCTCTGTTCATTAGTGTGAGCATGTCAGGTTTCAAAGATCGTGGTGAGATTTGGGCCATGTGCAACAACACAGGGTGTACAATTAAGGCTAATTTAACACACACTGCACGAGAGTATAATTAGACACCTAATAGTTACCGGTACCTACATTTCACTCACTGTACCAACTTTGCTCAATGGAAGCAAAAATAATCTGATGTCCTCACTTCAAACAAGCCAGGTGGAACCCTTGATCTGCAGAATATAATAGTGTGATCCAGCCCATTATCAATGGATTGTGTGCTTAGGTGCCTTCTAAAGATTGTTAGCCATGATAAACTGGCTGTGTGGGTTTATACCGCTCCTTCCTCAACTTAATTGACCAATGATGATGAGGATAATTGCTTAGTTGGTTAATTGTATTTTCAGATTATATTTGAATAATTTCTTGACTCAGACTGATTTCAAACTCAGTTTTTGGCTATATTAAATAATTTTGTTCTATAGGTACCCTAGCTGAACACATATACTTTAATGGTTTTGTGCATTGCTGGAATTTACCCAGTCTTCTGCAAAAGGTTTAGAATTTATGTTACCATATGAATATTTCTCTGAAGATTTGTGGCTTTTAGGCATGATAGCCCTCCTTTAATGTCAGTGCTCTTCATTGTTGGGTAGTTCATACATGCTGGAGGTGAAACTTAAGCATCTGTTAAGTGGACTTTGAGGTGGAGATCATATAATTTAAAAACGAACTGGATGAGTGCTTGAAAAGTATATGGGCAGGGAAATGGCAACAGATGTGGATTGCATTGCTTGCCATTTTAAAAAAATATAATTTATTCCTGTAGTAGTCATTTCCTCAAGTCTGTTCCACCCTTGTTAGGTCATTGCTGATCAGTAACCTACTCCATTTACCCACTTTTGCTCCATAATTCCTTGATACCCCTACCCAACAAAAATGCATCAACCTTCATCTTGAAGCAAGTGAGTCTTCAATTCTGTGTTTTATTTAATGTAAAAAAAATGGGAATTAGTGCCTTCTTTACAATCATAAGCACTTGAAATAACATTATTACCATTGCAAATTGAATCCCTCTGCATATAAAAATAGATGGCTAGGAGTGATTGTAATGAGAATAACCTCATGCCATAATTTAGCAAAGTGCTGTGTTACCATATCACCATCAATGTCAGCAAGATTTTGAAGGTGTTGATTCCCCAACTATCTCTAATGAAAAAATGAGAATTGCTGATGCTTATAATTTAATGGATTCCTCAATCAGCCATACAGCCAAGGTTGTCCCAGACAGGGCAAGAAAGGCCTGTGCTGTGCAACACAAGAAAGTCAGTCTGGGTCTTCATCAATTATAGCTGCAAATGCTGCGAGGGGCTGATGCTCCCAAAACCATCCCCTGCCGCTCACTGTACAGGTTTACAGTGCTCATTCCTCTTCCACCCAACTTGCCAGTCAAGGACACTGAAAACCCTTGCTCCGTTGACAAGTCAGCAATAGATCCTCACCCAATTATATATGGGGTATGTTTACAGAGATTAGACCATTAATATATCTGGCTTCAAACTAATTGTCAAGTCACTCACATTGTGGGTACAAATTCATTACATACAACAGGAGGATGGAAGGAATAATACTCAAAAACCTTTGATCAATATTCCACAGATACTTCTGCATTGTATAAAAGAGTGAAAGTGGCAAGGCAGTAATATAATGCAAACAAGATAGATGTGATAGCAAGATACTCTTCCACATCACCTAAAAATCAATACCTGCCCCTCTTGGGCATTTCTGCACTAGGCCTTTAAGCAGTAATGACCTGCTTTTATAGACAGCACAATGCTTGACCAGGATAAGAAAAGTCAAGCTGCCAGCTATGAATAAGTACCCAAGCAATTCTGACCACTACAAAGAAAGAAGAAAATCACTTCGTCCCACTCCTTCCATGTAAAATGATTTGACAAAGAACATTCCAGAAGTTTACAGACAATTTTAGAAGTATGATGTACAATACATAGCCATGATCCTCACTTTGAGGATTCTGATCAACTCAATTGAGCTTTGGATAAACAGATCTTTTTAAAACAAAAAAACTTTACAATAAGAGAACATCCTGCATCATTAGCAGGCTTTAGTAACAAAGTCTTCAATTGCACTTCTTACAATTTTTGCCTCTTGCTCAAACGACTGAATTCTTTCAGAGATGTGTTTCTTCTGAAAAAGTAAACAAAAGTCCATTCTTTACCATTTTTTGTATTTCAAATTTTTCTTCATCCTGTTAAAGGTGGGGGGGGGCACGAGGTGTGGTTATGTCCAACAAATTTATAATCACAATACAGTTGTCCCAAGGGGTCCAAGCACAAAAGCAGAGAGTCAATAGAAATGACAAACGCTATCTTAAATCAAACACAGCAAGTAGAAGAGATACAACCACATCGCAGTTCTTGTATTTAAAAAAACACAGCAGAATTGAGAACCAGACTTCAACTCAACTAGTTTAATATACAATATGGAAATTATAACTCATTAAAGTACTATTGGAAATAAATTTCTGCATCCAGAGTCTACGCGCATTAATTCCAAGTAACTTCAAAGTCAAAATTCAAATTAATGGACAATTCACTTTTTTTGGTGCAAAAAATAACTAAATTAACAGTAGATATTATGAGAGAAAGAAAGAAGTCAGGGAGGATTATTTTATTCAAAGAGCTCTCCCATTTAGAAAATGAAAATTAGGCACCAGTGGTATTCAGATATAAAACAGGACTACTCTGACATACCCCCTAGTAGCTGACAAAGCAGCAGGTGGAGGCCCAGGAGTAGATATCTGCAGCTTATACAAGTCCTGGAGAGAAAACCTCAAATAAAACAAAGCTGCCTCTGGTAAACAGTGTCCCTTTTTATATGCATTCTACTGTATCACTGATAAAGACAAATGAGCAACCAACCATGATATTCTTTACTCTTTCCTTGTCTAGCTTGAGAAACTCTTCTGCTGTTACATGTTCAAACTTTTTTTTCAGTGCTATGAAAGCACACTTCGAGGAATG
The DNA here is from genome assembly GCF_044704955.1 of Pristiophorus japonicus. Lineage (NCBI taxonomy): Eukaryota > Metazoa > Chordata > Chondrichthyes > Pristiophoridae > Pristiophorus > Pristiophorus japonicus. The sequence goes on from NC_091992.1 coordinate 123,171,222, forward strand.
GCTTTGATGTTCAACTCTGGAAGAGAATGTGAAAGTTACTAAGTTCATGATGCTCAACATCTTACTTGTGAAGCCAGAAACAGTTTAAGCTAGCACAAGATTTTAGTACAGCTACTTTGTGTCATTTCAAATATTTGAACTTGTTAAAGCCACCTTCCCAGCCAATGTTTAACTATCGATTCTATCACTATGAAAGATATGAGCATATGTTTCTCTTGACCAAGAAAACAGGAAGATCTGCTACTTGTGTCAGGTCATTTGCTTGGATTGGCACTAAATCAGATTGCTGGTACAAATTCCATGTGTAAAACCATTTTACAGTAAGACAAAAGCATTTAAGCCCTCATTGCTATAAAGCCGCTGGGTAAACACCAAGCATAAATTGCATTACAATGTTCAAAGCAACAACAAAAATTCACATGAATAGATTTTACAGCCATTTTGCTACAGTTTGAGTATAAAGATAGTCAAACCAGTACAGGTGTGCACTGAAGTACAAATTAACCAAGCAGCATCAGTACAGTCAAGTACTTGTCCAGAGTTCTTCACTGGCTGCAGATTTACTTTAAAAACAGTTCCTTCACAGGATCTTGTACCCCACCCCCCCCCCATCTCACCAATTCTTGCTGAAACCTCAAGACATGATTGACATCCAAGAGAACGACAAAGACCTTGCTAGGGGAAATGACCATGCTAGAATTCAAGTACAGGTTGAACCACCCTTATCCAGCACCACTCCCAGCTGCTCCAACACGAACAAATTGAAGTGCTTCCTTGCTGCCGACTCCCGCAATCGCTGGGCTGACCCCGCAATCTCACTGCCGCACTCCCAGTCCCAAGCCAGCCAGCCCCGATATCTCCTTGCTCAGCACTTGTACCATCCAATTTAACGTGACCTCCCCTCGTCTGGCAAAATCCCTTATCCAGCACAGGCCAGATTCGGAGAGTGACAGATAAGAGAGGTTCAACATGTACATAATTTAGTACTTACAAAGGCTCATCTTGAGGTTCCCATCCTTCCAACTCTTTGCAGCAAAAGAAGCACTGAGCAACATCAGGACCATTCTCACTTGGGGTGTGAATAAAGCCTGCTGCAGCCATCTGAAAGCAACACAACCACTTTTAGGTTTAAAAAAGATTTTCTCTATCCTTAATTTAAGTTAATTTGATTTGATGACCAAAAAGAAAGTTCATGGAATCAATGACCACATTGGAGATGTGGTCTGACTAGCGATTCCTTATATCTTCAGTGTGTGCAAAAGAGGTATTAGAAATGTTAGCGTGGCTCAGTCAGAGGGTTAAAGCCTCACACTAGGCTTGAACATAATCTAGGCAGACACTTCAGTGCTGCACTGAGGGACTGCTGTCTTGTCAGAGCTTTTTCAGATGAGTTATTAAGCAGAGGTCTTGTTGGTCAGTGTAGGTAGAACTAAAAAAGATCCCATGGCACTGTTTGAACAGCAGAGTCTCCCAGTGTTTTCACCAACATACAACCCACAGACAACATCATAACTAGTAATTTTGCAGCGGCCCTCCCCTTTAACTGGAGAGAGACGTTGTGACCCATTTCGGGCGGAGGGCAATTTCTATCCCGATATAGGGTCTGCTTTCCATCAACTCAGCACCACTGATTAAGTCAAGTTCTGTTTTTATTATAAAAGAGATTGTGATTTTTTGGGGGGATGTTTTTGTACAATTCCATCTGATATTAAATGTGATAACTGAAACCCATGCCCCCCCCTGATCAACTTGCACTTCAGTGGGCGTCCTGGCCTATTCAGTCAGTCGCTCAGTTGGTACCACGCTCACTGCTGTGTCAGAAGATTGCGGGTTCAATGTGACTTCTCTATTCTTCCTATCTCACGTTTATCTGCGTTTAATTTCATTTGGCAATTATATGCCCATTATGCAAGTTTATTAATGTCCTCCTGTAATTTGTTGCAGTCCTCCGCATTGACTATACCCACCACCCCCAATTTGGTATCATCCGCAAATTTAGAAATTGTTTTTGATTCCAAGGTCTAAATCATTAATATAAATTGTGAACACCAATGATTGTCTTTTTATTGTAGTAATGTCAACTTTTAACCTTTGTAAACAAAGATTCTAAGATTTGTAATACCTTAAAATAACTCATTAATGCTAAAATTGTGCAGCGACACACAGCAGGTGACCAATGAACTGTTGAACTGAGAATTAACCCCAACAGCACCACAATGTTAATACGCTTCGCCTCAGCACAGGATCTATGGATGGTAGGAGCATGCGTGCGCACTAGGTCCATGCAGCAGAGTTTGGTCTCCAGTCGTCTTGGTTAACTCTGGCCACTGGATCAAAACCTAGCTCTGTCAAGGCCGTGTGGTGGCTGGGGTGCAACGGCCACCCCACGTTAAAATAATCCACACACAGGCACCTTCCACCCTTCAATATGTAGTTCAGGACCTGGAATGTTAGGTCCTTCATTGAAACGCCTGTGAACTCATCCCTTTTTTGGTTTGGAGGCAGGTTATCCTCCATAGGAGGAACTGCCTACCTAATACTAATAATTTATCTCATTTGCTGCTGTGCAGAATTTGGGAGTAACTACATTTCAAAACAATTCATTGGCTGTAGAGTGCTTGGATACATCCCAAAATATACAAATGTAAGCCTTTTTCCCTCTTCAGGGATATAAACAGTATTTAAGTCCAACAGACGTTAGTAATAAAGCCAAGAACAGCTGAGCAGATTGCCCGAAAGAAAGCACCTCCAGTATTGATGGAATGCTGCACAGCTGACACAAAAAGGCAGCATAACACTTCACTACCAATAGTTATAGCAGTTAATCTTTTCATTAGTTTTTTTTTAAATAGTTCTTTGCTAAATTACAATGTCCTTGCATGCTATTTCTCTTATCGTAAACAGAAACTATCCCTCCAAAAAGTTCACAATAGACTCATCAATTTGAAAAGTACTTTGAAGACACTGACTTGGGGCTGTTACAGGTACGACCATTTGGAAATGAAATATTTTGGAACAACTTATACCAAACCTCCATTCTTCCTATCCCATCCCACCATCACTTCTCCCTCTCTATCTATCTCCTTCCCTTCTACATCCCACCCCTATTTCCCAACCCCTCTATCCTACCCCAAGAAGGAGTAAACACGTTCTGCACAGGAAACTGCTGGGGGGTGATCCTGGCAGTTCATACAGAGGCGGTATTAGAAAGTATTACTAAAGAAGCAGGTTGGTGAGCAGTGCCCACCATTTGGCCGGCAGAAAGTATACCGCACAACCGCGGCGCGCCTTTAACAAGCCCAGTGATTGTAGAAAGGCGGCCGCGGCACCGTCCCGGCGGGGACACGGGCAGAGCACAGCCGGCCCGCCCGCCGAGCGAGCACTCACATTCTCCGGGGTGCACATACAGTCGTTGACGAAAGGCCAGTTGATGAACGTGTTCAGGCGCTCCTGGAAGTAATAGTATTTGCGGTCCTGCTGCTTCAGGAAAACCTCCATTGCGCCGGCTGTCGCGGGGGGGTGGCGCTGGCTCCCCAGCATTCGGCGCGCGCGCGCATTCAACCGCCAACAGATTCAAACAACCGACCATCATCCGCGCGCTCGCCTTGCCCTGCGCTTATTGGCGGACGGCACCGTTGCGTCACAGAGACAGTCACGTGGTGAGACAAAGGCCGGGCTCGAAGATCACCAGGTGAGGACCCGCGCAACGGCAGGAGGCCATTCAGCCCATCGAATCAGCGTCAGCTCTTTCCCAGAACAATCCAGTTAGTTGCACAACTCGCTGCTCTTTCCCCATGTTTTTAAAAAAAATCATTCACGGGATGTGGGCAAGACCAACATTTATTGCCCATCCCCAGTTGCCCTGGTGAGGGTGGTGATCCAGCTGCTGCCTTGAATACATACTTGCTGGGCCATTTTAGAGGGCAGTTAGAAGTCAACCACTTTGCTGTGGGTCTGGAGCCACATCTCGGCCAGATCGGGGGTGGGGTGCAGGCAGCAGATTTCCTTAACCAAAGGGCATTAGTGAACCAGTTGGGATTTTACAACAGTTTGATGTTTTCAGATTTATTTCATTTAATTTTCACTAAAAGTTTATTTGAACTTGCATCTCTGGATCATTAGTGCAGGCCTCTGGATTACTGAGGCCAGTAATTTATATTACTGTGTTACCTTACCAACTGTATTTATCCAATTCCCTTTTGAAGGCTACTATTGAATCTATCTACTATCCTATCAGGCAGTGCATTCCAAATCCTAACCATTCGCTGCGTCAAAATGATTTTCCTCATTTCATCTCTTGTTTTGCCAATCTTAAATCTGTGCCCTCTGGTTACTGACCCTTCAGGAAGGTTATTTGGTTCAAGAAAATAAATAACTTGCATTTATATAGCGCCTTTCACGTCCCAAAATACTTCATAAGTGTGGCTGGCCACTGTTATTTTGTCAGTTAAATCAGTTTACACACAGCGAACTCCCACAAACTGAAATGAGATCAGTGACCAGTTAACTTTGTTTTTGGTGGTGTTGCTTAAAGGGGAAATGTTGTCCAGGTCATCATGAGAGTTCTCTGCTCTTTGAATATTGCCATGGGACATTTTACATGCAGCTGGATAAAGCTTTGGTGTAACGTCTTATCTTCCAATATGACATCTCCAACAATTAGGGTTGTCACCTTATTCCTGTAGGTTTTATAATATAAACTACCGCCTCCAACCACCCCACCCCCTGTTCCCCCCCCACCTCCCCACCGGTCAAACTGCCCTTTTTACCCATCTCCCAATATTTTTTCAACTAATGAACAAACATATTCACCCTGGTTGCTTGCAGCAGTGAGATTAATCTTTCTGACCATGTGACGGCTGATCTTGTGACATCTGCTCATGCAGCATCTGCTGTTCCAGGAGTCGTCAGTCCCTTGAAACATTTGCAGATGTAAGAACATAAGAACATAAGAATTAGGAACAGGAGTAGGCCATCTAGCCCCTCGAGCCTGCTCCGCCATTCAAAAAGATCAAGGCTGATCTGGCCGTGGACTCAGCTCCACTTACCCGCCCGCTCCCCATAACCCTTAATTCCCTTATTGGTTAAAAATCTATCTCTCTGTGATTTGAATACATTCAATGAGCTAGCCTCAACTGCTTCCTTGGGCAGAGAATTCCACAGATTCACAACCCTCTGGGAGAAGAAATTCCTTCTCAACTCGGTTTTAAATTGGCTCCCCCATATTTTGAGGCTGTACCCCCTAGTTCTAGTCTCCCCGACCAGTGGAAACAACCTCTCTGCCTCTATCTTGTCTATCCCTTTCATTATTTTAAATGTTTCGATAAGATTACCCCTCATCCTTCTGAACTCCAATGAGTAAAGACCCAGTCTACTCAATCTATCATCATAAGGTAATCCCCTCAACTCCAGAATCAGCCTAGTGAATCGTCTCTGTACCCCCTCCAAGGCAAGTATATCCTTCCTTAAGTAAGGTGACCAAAACTGCACACAATACTCCAGGTGCGGCCTCACCAATACCCGTACTGTTGCAGTAGGACCTCCCTGCTTTTGTACTCCATCCCTCTCGCAATGAAGGCCAACATTCCATTCGCCTTCCTGATTACCTGCTGCACCTACAAACTAACTTTTTGGGATTCATGCACAAGGACCCCCAGGTCCCTCTGTACCGCAGCATGTTGTAATTTCTCCCATTCAAATAATATTCCCTTTTACTGTTTTTTTTTCCAAGGTGGATGACCTCACATTTTCCGAATTTGTATTCCATCTGCCAAACCTTAGCCCATTCGCTTAACCTATCTAAATCTCTTTGCAGCCTCTCTGTGTCTTCTACATAACCCGCTTTCCCACTAATCTTTGTGTCATCTGCAAATTTTGTTACACTACACTCTGTCGCTCTTCCAGGTCATCTATGTATATTGTAAACAGTTGTGGTCCCAGCACCGATCCCTGTGGCACACCACTAACCACCGATTTCCAACCCGAAAAGGACCCATTTATCCCGACTCTCTGCTTTCTGTTAGTCAGCCAATTCTCGATCCATGCGAATACATTTCCTCTGACTCCACGTACCTTTATCTTCTGTAGTAACCTTTTGTGTGGCACCTTATCGAATGTCTTTTGGAAATCTAAATACACCACATCCATCGGTACACCTCAATCCACCATGCTCATTATATCCTCAAAGAATTCCAAGGAATACCTCCCCAGAGTCCAGAGAATTTTGGTAGATTATAACCAATGCATCTGCTATAACTTCCGCCATCTCTTTTAATACCCTGGGATGCATTTCATCAGGACCAGGGGACTTGTCTACCTTGAGTCCCATTAGCCTGTCCAGCACTACCTCCCTAGTGATAGTGATTGTCTCAAGGTCCTCCCTTCCCACATTCCTGTGACCAGCAATTTTTGGCATCTACTGTGAAGACAAAAGCAAAATAATTGTTTAAGGTCTCAGCCATTTCCACATTTCCCATTATTAAATCCCCCTTCTCATCTTCTAAGGGACCAACATTTACTTTAGTCACTCTTTTCCATTTTATATATCGGTAAAAGCTTTTACTATCTGTTTTTATGTTTTGCGCAAGTTTACTTTCGTAATCTATCTTTCCTTTCCTTATTGCTTTCTTAGTCATTCTTTGCTGTCGTTTAAAATTTTCCCAATCTTCTAGTTTCCCACTAACCTTGGCCACCTTATATGCATTGGTTTTTAATTTGATACTCTCCTTTATTTCCTTGGTTATAAGAACATAAGAATTAGGAACAGGAATAGGCCATCTAACCCCTCGAGCCTGCTCCGCCATTCAATAAGATCATGGCTGATCTGGTCGTGGACTCAGCTCCACTTACCCACCCTCTCCCCGTAACCCTTAATTCCCTTATTGCTTAAAAATCAATCTATCTTTGACTTGAAAACTTTCAATGAGCCAGCCTCAATTGCTTCCTTGGGCAGAGAATTCCACAGATTCACAACCCTCTGGGAGAAGAAATTCTTTCTCAACTCGGTTTTAAATTGGCTCCTCCGTATTTTGAGGCTGTGCCCCCTAGTTCTAGTCTCCCCCACCAGTGGAAACAACCTCTCTGCCTCTATCTTGTCTATCCCTTTCATGATTTTAAATGTTTCCATAAGATCACCCCTCATCCTTCTGAACTCCAAGGAATAAAGACCAGTCTACTCAATCTATCATCATAAGGTAACCCCCTCATTTCTCGAATCAGCCTAGTGAATCGTCTCTGTACCCCTTCCAAAGCTAGTATATCCTTCCTTAAGTAAGGTGACCAAAACTGCATGCAGTACTCCAGGTGCGGCCTTACCAATACCTTATACAGTTGCAGCAGGACCTCCCTGCTTTTGTACTCCATCCCTTTCGCAATGAAGGCCAACATTCCATTTGCCTTCCTGATTACCTGCTGCACCTGCAAACTAACCTTTTTTTTGGGAATTCATGCACAAGGATGCTGTGTCATCCAGGGCGGGTGGCACGGTTTAATGTTTTTTGTTTTGCAGATAAACTCCAAAAAGAGTTTCATGCACAAGGACCCCCAGGTCTCTCTGCACCACAGCATGTTGTAATTTCTCCCCATTCAAATAATATTCCCTTTTACTGTTTTTTTTTCCCAAGGTGGATGACCTCACACTTTCCGACATTGTATTCCATCTGCCAAACCTTAGCCCATTCGCTTAAGCTATCCAAATCTCCTTGTAGCCTCTCTCAGTCCTCTACACAACCCGCTTTCCCACTAATCTTAGTGTCATCTGCAAATTTTGTTGCACTACACTCTGTCCCCTCCTCTAGGTCATCTATGTATATTGTAAACAGTTGTGGTCCCAGCACTGATCCCTGTGGCACACCACTAACCACTGATTTCCAACCCGAAAAGGATCCATTTATCCCGACTCTCTGCTTTCTGTTCGCCAGCCAATTCTCTATCCATGCTAATACATTTCCTCTGACTCCGCGTACCTTTATCTTCTGCAGTAACCTTTTGTGTGGCACCTTATCGAATGCCTTTTGGAAATCTAAATACACCACATCCATCGGTACACCTCTAACCACCATGCTCGTTATATCCTCAAAGAATTCCAGTAAGTTAGTTAAACATGATTTCCCCTTCATGAATCCATGCTGCGTCTGCTTGATTGCACTATTCCTATCTAGATGTCCCGCTATTTCTTCCTTAATGATAGTTTCAAGCATTTTCCCCACTACAGATGTTAAACTAACCGGCCTATAGTTACCTGCCTTTTGCCTGCCCCCTTTTTTAAACAGAGGCGTTACATTAGCTGCTCTCCAATCCGCTGGTACCTCCCCAGAGTCCAGAGAATTTTGGTAGATTAGAACAAATGCATCTGCTATAACTTCCGCCATCTCTTTTAATACCCTGGGATGCATTTCATCAGGACCAGGGGACTTGTCTACCTTCAATCCCATTAGTCTGTCCAGCACTACCTCCCTAGTGATAGTGATCATCTCAAGGTCCTCCCTTCCCACATTCCTATGTCCAGAAATTTTTGGCATGGTTTTTGTGTCTTCCACTGTGAAGACGGAAGCAAAATAATTGTTTAAGGTCTCAGCCATTTCCACATTTCCCATTATTAAATCCCCCTTTTCATCTTCTAAGGGACCAACATTTAATTTAGTCACTCTTTTCCGTTTTATATATCTGTAAAAGCTTTTACTATCTGTTTTTATGTTTTGCGCAAGTTTACCTTCGTAATCTATCTTCCCTTTCTTTATTGCTTTTTTAGTCATTCTTTGCTGTTGCTTAAAATCTTCCCAATCCTCTAGTTTCCCACTAACCTTGGCCACCTTATACGCATTGGTCTTTGATTTGATACTTTCCTTTATTTCCTTGGTTATCCACGGCTGGTTATCTCTTCTCTTGCCGCCCTTCTTTTTCACTGGAATATATTTTTGTTGTGCATTATGAAAGAGCTCCTTAAAAGTCCTCCACTGTTCCTCAATTGTGCCACCGTTTAGTCTGTGTTCCCAGTCGACTTTAGCTAACTCTGCCCTCATCCCACTGTTGTCCCCTTTGTTTAAGCTTAGTACGCTCGTTTGAGACACTACTTCCTCACCCTCAATCTGTATTACAATTCAACCATACTGTGATCACTCATTCTGAGAGGATCTTTTACTAGGAGATCGTTTATTATTCCTGTCTCATTACACAGGACCAGATCTAAGATAGCTCGCTCCCTTGTAGGTTCTGTAACATACTGTTCTAAGAAACAATCCCGTATGCATTCTATGAATTCCTCCTCCAGGCTACCCCGTGCGATTTGATTTGACCAATCAATATGTATTTTAAAATCCCCCGTTCCTTTTTCACATGCCTCCATTATTCCCTTGATTATTGCCTGCCCCACCGTGAAGCTATTATTTGGGGGCCTATAAACTACGCCGACCAGTGACTTTTTCCCCTTACTATCTCTAATCTCCACCCACAATGATTCAACATTTTGTTCATTAGAGCCAATATCATCTCTCACAACTGCCCTGATATCATCCTTTATTAACAGAGCTACCACCTCCTTTCCCTTCTTGTCTATCCTTCCGAATTGTCAGATACCCCTGTATGTCTAATTCCCAGTCTTGGCCACCCTGCAACCACGTTTCTGTAATGGCCACCAAATCATACCCATTTGTAATGATTTGTGCCGTCAACTCATTTACTTTATTTCGAATGCTGCGTGCGTTTAGGTAGAGTGTTTTAATACAGTTTTTAAACCATGATTTTTAGTTTTGGCCCCTCCTGCAGCCCCTTTATATTCATACATATTGTCCCTTCCTATCACATTGTGATTTACACTTACCCCAGTGCTACTCTGCTCTGTTGCCTCCTGCCATTTGCATTCTTTCTTGGGGTCCTGTTCATCTGCGCTCTCACCCACTCTAACTAGCTCAGAGCCGTCTCCTGGGTTCCAAGTACTCCTCGCATTGAGGCACTGAGCTTTCAGGCTTGCCTTTTTATTACACTTTGACCCTTTAGAATTTTGCTGTACATTGGCCCTTTTTGTTTTTTGCCTTGGGTTTCTCTGCCCTCCACTTTTACTCATCTCCTTTCTGCCTTTTGCTTCTGTCTCCATTTTGTTTCCCTCTGTCTCCCTGCATTGGTTCCCATCCCCATGCCATATTAGTTTAACTCCTTCCCAACAGCACTAGCAAACACTCCCCCTAGGACATTGGTTCCGGTCCTGCCCAGGTGCAGACCGTCCGGTTTGTACTGGTCCCACCTCCCCCAGAACCGGTTCCAATGCCCCAGGAATTTGAATCCCTCCCTGCTGCACCACTGCTCAAGCCACGTATTCATCTGCGCTATCCTGCGATTCCTACTCTGACTAGCACGTGGCACTGGTAGCAATCCCGAGATTACTACTTTTGAGGTCCTACTTTTTAATTTAGCTCCTCGCTCCTTAAATTCATCACGTAGGACCTCATCCCTTTTTTTACCTATGTCGTTGGTACTATATGCACCACGATAACTGGCTGTTCTCCCTCCCTTTTCAGAATGTCCTGCACCCCCTCCAAGACATCCTTGACCCTTGCACCAGGGAGGCAACATACCATCCTGGAGTCTCGGTTGCGGCCGCAGAAACGCCTATCTATTCCCCTTACAATTGAATCCCCTATCACTATCGCTCTCCCACTCTTTTTCCTGCCTTCCTGTGCAACAGAGCCAGCCACGGTGCCATGAACTTGGCTGCTGCTGCCCTCCCTGATGAGTCATCCCCCTCAACAGTACTCAAAGCAGTGTATCTGTTTGGCAGGCGGCTGACCGCAGGGGACCCCTGCACTACCTTCCTTGCACTGCTCTTCCTGCTGGTCTTCCATTCCCTAGCTGGCTGTGGACCCTTCACCTGCGGTAAGACCAACTCGCTAGTTGTGTTCCCTGTAATTGAGCCTCTTTGCTCATGGTTTTGTATCAGTAACTGTTATGCAAAAAGATCCAAGAGGCCACCCGCGAGCAGGCAAAGAAGGGAAACCGAGGGCGGGTATCTCGCAGAGGGGAAACCAGGAGTTGGAGCAACTGTGATGCCACCAGTAACTAATAGTAACTCCCTGAAATCGCACCGATAACTAATAGTAATACTGGCAACACTTAGATTCCATTCATAACTAACAGAAATACAATAACTCACTAAAAGTTTATGTGTAACTGGTAGTAATATGTATAACACTCTGATATCTTAACTGTAATCCTATAACCCACTGATAATCCTTAACTGAGTTTCCGAACCATATCCTCTCCTTCACCAAGATTGCCTACTTCCAGCGCTGTAATATTGCCCATCTGCTGCTGAAACCCTCGTCCATGGTTTTGTTGCCTCCAGATTCAACTATTCCAATGCTCTTCTGGCCTGCTTCCCATTTTTCACAACAACAATAACAACAACTTATTTATATAAATGCCTTTACCGTAGTAAAATGTCCCAAGGCGCTTCACAGTAGTGTTATAAGACACTACATAAGAAGAAATTACGGCAGATGACCAAAAGGTAGGTTTTAAGGATCATCTTAAAAGGAGGTAGAAAGGTGTAGAGACGTAGGAAGGGAGTTCCAGAGCTTAGGGCCCAGGCAGTTGAAGGCACTACCACCAATGGTTGAGCAGCTATAATCAGGGATGCTCAAGAGGGCAGAATTTGAGGAGTGCAGACATCTCGTGGAGTTGTGAGGCTGAAAGAGATTACAGAGATAGGCCATAGAGAAATTTGTAAACAAGGATGATAATTTTGAAATCAAGGCATTGCTTAACCGGAAGCCACTGTAGGTCAGCGAACACAGGGGTGATGGGTGAGCGGGACTTGGTGCAAGTTAGGACATAGGCTGCCGAGTTTTGGATGACTTCAAGTTTACTAGGGTAGAATGTGGGAGGCCAGCAAGGAATGCATTGGAATAGTCAAGTCTCGAGGTAACAAAGGCATGGATGAGGTTTTCAGCAGCAGATGAGCTGAGGCAGGGACAGAGGCGGGCAATGTTACGGAGGTGAAACTAGGCGGTTTTAGTTATGCCACGGATATGTGGCCGGAAGCTCATTTCAGGGTCAAATATGACGCCTAGGTTGCAAACAGTCTGGTTCAGCCTCAGATAGATAGATACATTCTTTCAGTCTGTGGTTCGGACCTATGAATCCCAGGGAGAGAAGACATGTGAGAAGCAGGACAGTAGGAGTACGCGCGTGTTTATGTACTAGTCCCATGCAGCAGAGCCTGGTCTCCAGTCATCTTGTATCCCCTTACCACTGGACCAAAACTTTGCTCTGTCAAGCCCGTGTGGTAGCTGGTGTGCAACGGCCACCCCACATTAAAAGAATTCACGCATAGGCATGTTCAAATGAAGTTCAGGATCTGGAACGTCAGGACCCTCATGGACAACCCCAACAGTGACAGACCAGAACATCGCACTGCTATCATTGCCCGAAAACTCAGACGTTTTGATGTAGATATCGCCGCCCTAAGCGAGACCCAGCGGGCAGAGGAAGGCCAGCTCATAGCTCATCAATCACCTGATAACTCATTTTTAGTGCAGAAGCAAGTGATCCTCGACTCCGAGGGACTGTCTAAGAAGAAGAAGATGCTAGAGAGAGGGATGGAGTCAGTGGCTAGGGAACCCAGTTTGTGGCGGGGACCATAGACAATGGCTTCGGTCTTCCCAATATTTAATTGGAGAAAATTACTGCTCATCCAGTACTGGAATGTCGAACAAGCAGTCTGACAATTTAGAGACCATGGAAGGGTCGAGAAAAGTGGTGGAGAGGTAGAGCTGGGTGTTGTCAGCGTATTTGTGGAAACTGACTCCGTGTTTTCGGATGATATCATAGAAACATAGAAAAATAAGTGCAGGAGTAGGCCATTCGGCCCTTTGAGCCTGCACCGCCATTCAATAAGATCATGGCTGATCATTCCTTCAGTACCCCTTTCCTGCTTTCTCTCCATACCCCTTGATCCCCTTCACCATAAGAGCCAGATCTAACTCCCTCTTGAATATATCCAGTGAACTGGTATCAACAACTCTCTGCGGCAGGGAATTCCACAGGTTAACAACTCTCTGAGTGAAGAAGTTTCTCCTCATCTCAGTCCTAAATGGTCTACCCCTTATCCTAAGACTATGTCCCCTGGTTCTGGACTTCCCCAGCATCGGGAACATTCTTCCTGCCTCTAACCTGTCCAATCCCGTCAGAATTTTATATGTTTCTATGAGATCCCCTCTCATCCTTCTAAACTCCAGTGAATAAAGGCCCAGTTGATCCAGTCTCTCCTCATATAACAGCCCAGCCATCCCTGGAATCAGTCTGGTGAACCTTCGCTGCACTCCCTCAATAGCAAGTCCTTCCTCAGACTAGGAGACCAAAACTGAACACAATATTCCAGGTGAGGCCTCACTAAGGCCCTGTACAACTGCAGTAAGACCTCCCTGCTTCTATATTCAAATCCCCTAGCTATGAAGGCCAACATACCATTTGCCGCCTTCACCGCCTGCTGTACCTGCGTGCCCACTTTCAGTGACTGATCAACCATGACACCCAGGTCTCGTTGCACCTCCCCTTTTCCTAATCTGCCGCCATTCAGATCGCCAAGGGGCAGCATACAGATGAGAAATAGGAGGGTCCAATGATAGATCCTTGGTAGACACCAGAGGTAATGATGCGGGAGTGGGAAGAGAAGCCAGTGCAGGAGATTTTCTGACTACGATTAGATAGATAAGAGTGGAACAAGGCGAGTATAGTCCCCTCCAGCTGGAGGATGGTAGAGAAGCGTTGGAGGAGGATGGAGTGGTCAGCTGTGTCAAAGGCTGCAGACAGGGCGAGGAGGATGAGGAGGGTTACTTTATCCTTGTCACAGTCACAAAGGATGTCATTTGTGACTTTGATGAGAGCAGTTTCGGTACTGTGGCGGGGCGGAAACCAGATGGAAGGGATTCAAACATGGAGTTCCGGGAAAGATGGGCACGGATTTAGGAGGCGAAAACAAGTTCAAGGACTTTGGAGAGAAAAGGGAGGTTGGAGATGGGGACTATCAAGCACAGTGGGGTCGAGGGTTCTGTTTTTGAGGAGATATGTGATGAAGGCAGATTTGAAGGAGAGGGGGACAGTACCTGAGGAGAAAGAACCGTTAACAATGTTGGCTAACATGGGAGCCAGAACAGGAAGTTGGGTGGTCAGCAATTTAGTGGGAATAGGGTCAAGGGAGCAGCAAGTGGGTCTCATGGACAAGATGAGCGTGGAGAGGTCAAGAGGGGAGATCAGAGAGAAACTGGAGAAAGATGCGAGTTTATGGCAGGGGGAACCTCAGAGGAAGTTTGGCCCGGTGGGCTAGGGGAAGGAAGGGAATTGGCTGAGGCAGCTGATTGGATGGTCTCTATCTTTGAGACAAAGAAGTCCATGAGCTCATCACATTTGTTGTTGGAGGCAAGTGTAGTGGAGACAGGGTAGAGAGATTTGAGAAGACGGTTAGCAGTAGAGAATAGTAGCCAGGGTTATTTTTGCATTCCAGAATGATTCTGGAATAGTGAGCAGTTTTGGAAGACAAGAGTAAGACCCGATAATGCTTTATGTGGTCCAGTCAGATCTGGCGGTGAATGGCTGAACCAGTTGTCCGCCACATTCATTCAAGTCTACGTCCGTTGGACTTGAGGGAGCGAAGATGAGGACCGTACCAGGGGAAACGGCCAGGTTGAAAGAGAGTAATGGTTTTAATAGGGACTAGAGCATCAAAGATGGTGGTGAGGGTGCGGTTGAGCAGATCGGTGGCTGCAGAAATATCATGGTGAAAGGAGGGAAAAAGGCTGGACAGCTTGGAGTTGATAAGTGCAGGTGTAAGAGAGTTTGGAGAATTTGTTCCAGGGGTAGATGCAGAAGGAAGTAGGGTTGGGTGGGGAAGGGGGATGTGGGTGGAGAGCGATATAAGGAAATGGTCAGAGATGGCCTTAACTGTAATTGACACGGTAGGAATAGCGAGGCCACAAGAGATGGCAAGGCCAAGGGGGTGGCTGTGAATATGGATTGGAGAGTTTACATGGAGGAAGAGATTAAGGAGGGTAGTGAACTCAGAGAGAGCATAATGAATTGAGATGGAGGTTGAAATCACCGAGGATGAGAAGTCGCTCGGTGCAGAGGCTGAGGGAGGAAAGCAGTGAAGATATCTCGGTGATAACATTTTTATCATTCTTGGGTGGGCTGTAGAGAATGAAAATTTTAAATGAGAGGTGAGAGGGGTGGAATAAGGTGAGATGTTCAAAGGAGGAGAAAGTGCCAGAGGCGTAGGGGGACAGACCAAGGTATGATTTGGTGATGAGAGTTACACCGCCACCACGGCCATCTGAGTGGGGCAAATGGTGGAAGGTATAGCCAGGCAGGGAAGCTACGTTTAAAGGTAAGGTGTCATCACCCCTCAGCCAAGTTTCAGTCAGGGCCATGGTGTCGATGTAATCATCCACGATAAGCTCATGGACGGCAGGGGTCTTGTTCGCAATCGAACGGACGTTCTGCATGGAGATCCGGAAAGGATCAGTGATGGCTGATCCACTGCCAGCATACACAGGATCAGCGCTTGGAGGGATGAGTTGGACGGGGAGGAGATTGGCAAGGTTAGTCTCCCGTGGGCAAGCTGGGTGGCAAGGTCGGTGAGAGAGTAGGATGAGACAGTTGGGGTTGCTACTCGTGAGGAGACAGCGACGAGTGCCACGGTGGACCCTTCGGAGGATGCCAAGAAAGGCCCAGAGGGAAGCTGCAGGCTTGTCTAAAAGGGAGTCGAGGCTGGGATGGCGGCAGGGAGAGTAGGAAGGTCGAAGAGTAATGAAGGGTTGGGGTAGGGATTTGGGAGGACAGAGTGTCCAAGAGAGGAGAGATGAAAGGCAGCATAATGACAGGAGGGACTGGTCAGGGAGGGATAGAGAGAAAAGAGAAAGCTGGAGAAGAAAGTGGAAATTGAAGTGAATACAGCAGCCAAAACGCGCACGTAAATAGGGGAAAAATCAATTTACATAGGTAAGTGGTTGATGACAATAGTAGAATCAGTGTAATCAAGATCAATTATATTGAAACAAAATTGATTAAAATATAGATTATAAGTAAATTAAAAAAATCAAAAGTTGAGTAAGTGAAAAGTTAAATCATTCTCTAGCTGTCTCATTAAATCATTCTCTGGTGGATCAAAAGGCACGACGAGAAGTCACCATTCCAAAGACCGTTGATCCAACCACCAGTAAAAAAAACTTTCTTGAGGTGATTTAAATAGAGACTGCACTCTCCTGCAAGATTGCGGGACAGTTTGAAAGAAAATCTTGAAACAAGTGGCAATGTAAAATTCTTCCACGGAAGAAATTAGAAATTGGCAGGAGCCATGATCAATATCAGGAACAATAATGATGTTAGTTTCAAAGTGATGCAGCAACAACCAAGGTGAAACTGATCAATGACAGCAGCCCGATGAATAACTGACAATCTAAATAACGTATAGAAATTGTTAGACTTCTTTTCTTCTCATTCTTCTTTTCATCCTCCGTAATCTTAGACCTCCTCCAAAACTCTGCTGCCTGTACTCTGACTTGCATCAAGTCCTGTTCTCCCATCACCGATGTGCTTGCTGTTTTTATTTCAGGTTCCAGCATCCACAGTGTTTTGCTTTTGTGCTCGCTGACCTACATTGGCTCCTGGTCGAGCAACACCTCGATTTAAAATTCTCATCCTTCTATTCAAATCCCATCATCTGTCGCTGCAGCATCTAAATTATCTGTACTCCACCAGCAGACACTACATAACATCCATCATGTACCCAACGGTCTAAGTTTAATACTAACAGTCTGCATTCAGAACCTAGTGCTCTTTTCTCCATGTTTCAACACAAAAATCCTTCAACCTGTCAGCTGTTGAAGGACTGGGTAGGTCAGATCCGTATAAAAGCACAAAATCCAGCTCCACTTGCTCTTTCCTGCAAACCAGAGGCACATGCAGAGAAGATGCTAGGAATGTGACTGCATCCCTTTATAGTACAGATAATTGTGTTAGTTTGATAGCACCAGTTGTGTGAGTGGAGCCAATTACTGCATTAATGTCAGCACTGCTGAGCGTTGGAAGGATCGGCTACAATCATATCAACACAGGGCAACATTCACTGGGCTCTCTCTCTGTAGATACATTGCTGCTTTTGCAGAGGCATGTAGGTCTGTCAATGTCTGTAGTGAGGCTTGAGGCAGCCTGCTTAGAGTTTGTTAGCATAAAGCCAGTTGGATTTATGTCGCAGAAGGTGCGTGTTAGAAAAAGTTTCAGTTAATAAATTAACTTGGTGCATTTAAAATTCTGACGGGTTTAGACAGGTTAGATGCAGGAAGAATGTTCCCAATGTTGGGGAAGTCCAGAACCAGGGGTCACAGTCTAAGGATAAGGGGTAAGTCATTTAGGACCGAGATGAGGAGAAACTTCTTCACCCAGAGAGTGGTGAACCTGTGGAATTCTCTCCCACAGAAAGTAGTTGAGGCCAATTCACTAAATATATTCAAAAGGGAGTTAGATGAAGTCCTTACTACTCGGGGGATCAAGGGGTATGGCGAGAAAGCAGGAAGGGGGTACTGAAGTTTCATGTTCAGCCATGAACTCATTGAATGGCGGTGCAGGCCAGAAGGGCTGAATGGCCTGCTCCTGCACCTATTTTCTATGTTTCTATGAATGTCCAATGGAAGGAACGGAGCCCTGTAAAGTTGTGTGGCAATCTATAACTGAGACAATTAGAAAAGCAATTAACAAAGGCATGCACAATACAATTAAACAATAATGGGTGAAATCATACAGTCTGTTTATAAAAAATTAAGACTGCAGTTCTCTCTAGGCTCCAACCCAGCCTTAACCTCAGGAATACCACTCCTCCCAGCCTAAGTCCCAGGAACACCTCTATTCCTGTCTTCAGCCTCAGAAATGTCTCCAGCCACCTCACGCTTGGGACCTTGTTGCTGTCAGTTGCCATATAACAAGAAACCAATACCATTCCATCCCTGCTTCAACTTGGGCCTTGTGTGCCATTCCAACTCTGGCTCCACTGCACCCAATCACACCATTCCCTGAGTCAATGTTACATTCCCCATCTGACTGCTCTGGTCCTCTCCAAAAAACATAGGATTTATCAGGAGCCATGAACTCTGATTGTATTACTATGGCTAAACACTGGAGTTTTAAAAAAATCGTTTTAAATTTACTGTGGCTTTGCTCACAGTGAGTCTGGGATACAGTGGAACAGTTGGATGGGGGATGAATGCTAAAAGATAATACACTGGGAGTAAAACCTGGGACGTTTTAGATCAGTATTACTCATTGCAGGGGGTCGTTCGGCCCAACTGCCTGCCTCTCTTCCGTGGCTACATTCGAGCCCGCGTGTCCCTGGAAATGGAGCACGCAATGTCCGCTGGTACGCTCGATACCTTTCGTGACCGATGGGCACCGGAGGGACTGGAGTGCATTATCACAACCGGGAACAACATTTTAATTTGATTTATTAAGTTTCATTTAAAATTTGTTAATTTAAAGTATTTATTGGTCATGCCCTTTAAAAAAGGAGGCACACGCTTGACTTTTAATTGGCAATTGCCAATATTTAAAAGAGTCAGCACCACATTGCTGTCACCCACTGGGCTATTGGAGGAGCTGTGTGAAAACTTTCATTTGAATGCAATATGACAGCCTTTCACTAAACAAGCTTTCACAGGCAGTGACATTAATTGGTTGTCAGTTGCATCACACATACCATACATCGTCCAAGCAATTCATTCCAACAGACTACCTGACCATGAATGAAATTGAAGCTTATAGATATTTATTTATACTTGTATTAGTCTAGGCATCTACCACCTGAGACACTATGTAAATGGAAGTAAGTGCACGTATTCCACAGAGCTTTTTATTTTAGAGATTAGACTCAAAATGTTTTATACAGAGTATTACTACAATCAGAAAGTTTCCTGAGAATTACGTAATATTTAATTAGTGGTTAATTATTTATCATCAATAAACTTTGTTACAAATATGCACAGATTTTGCCATAACTACAAACAAATGATTTGCTGGATCTAAGAATATCTGCAATTACGCTTGTAGCAATGAGGTAACAATTATGTTGTTATAGGTAACAAGTATTGTTTGCTTTTGTAGTTCTGCACAGACCTACTCATTTTCTAGTCACCATTTTCAGCAGGACCTAAAAGAAGCAAACATACAGTGAATGTTAGATTAATATTTTTAACTGAACTACAGACAAGGTTTCTCGATTCTAATGAAATGAAAACCTGTTGTCTGAAATAGTTTTTGTATTCATCATAATTCTTTAGAAATCTCTATTTATATTATAATAAACAATATAATCTAAGACCACCCCCACCCCCCTGGCATTTTCCATGGAGGCTGGTTAGTTGCAAGTTAGAAAATTGGGCCAGCAATCTAGCTGCTCTTAAAAAGTTCATGCTTACCCTCAAAGTGGAGTAGAGGAACTCTGCTGCTGGGTGAAGGTGAAGGTGCACTAGACATTTGTTCAATGATGGCCATAGACAAGACTCTAAGTTTTAGTAATGATACCTTGGAGGTCTCGTTGCACAAGGTGCAGAAGATCACCGTTTCTGAAAGCAGAGGCACAACCTTCTTGCAAGGAGTTGGCCGGGCAAATCAATACTTGTATGGTATGCTGGACTGGAAACTAGATGACAAGGAAGTTCAGTGGCATCAAAAGAAGTATCAAGATTTGTGTAGGGATCTTTGCATACTATCGCTTCATATAAGGAGTGATCCCAGTGTGAGTATCGTTAGTTGCACCCCTCAAGGAGAATACCTAAAAACTAGCACGCAGTATTATTTATTTTTGCAGCACACCTGGATTTCACAGAAGCTGCATGGCACATTAGCAGCAGGGGCCAATTGTTCTTGGCAGCTCAACCACAAGAGAGACATATCTAGAAAACTATTATGAGCTTGTGGAAATAGTTGGGACCAGAGAGGAAAGTAGTCACGGCAGAGTGGTGCTGTTTTGTCTGCACACACCTTCCTAACATCTTCGTAGGTTTTCTGTGCTTATCATCATCATCATCATAGGCAGTCCCTCAGAGTCGAGGAAGACTTGCTTCCACTCTTAAAGTGAGTTCTTTGGTGGCCGAACAGTCCAATACAAGAGCCAAAGACTCTGTCACAGAGGGAAGGGGTGGGTGGGACTGATTTGCCACACACTCTTTTCGCTGCCTGCGCTTGATTTCTGCATGCTCTCGGCGACGAGACTTGAAGTGCTCAGCGCCCTCCGGATGCACTTCCTCCACTTAGGGTGGTCTTTGGCCAGGGACTCCCAGGTGTCAGTGGGGATGTCGCACTTTATCAGGGAGGCTTTGAGGGTGTCCTTGTAACGTTTCCGCTGCCCACCTTTGGCTCATTTGCCGTGAAGGAGTTCCGAGTAGAGCACTGGCTTTGGGAGTCTCGTGTCTGGCATGCGAACTATGTGGCCTAACAGCGGAGCTAATCGAGTGTGGTTAGTGCTTCAATGCTGGGGATGTTGGCCTGGACAAGGACGCTAATGTTGGTGCGCCTGTCCTCCCAGGGGATTTGTAGGCTCTTGCGGAGACATCGTTGGTGGTATTTCTTCAGCGACTTGAGGTGTCTGCTGTACTGTGCTTACAGGCCAAGGCTGTCTGCCATTGGGAGAAAATCAGGACAAGAGGTGAGTCAGCAATACTAAATTAGCTCACTGTCTCTGGTGAGATAGCAACCACCCTGTGTGGACTGGAATCCATAGAGGTCATAGACAGTTTGAAGTCACTGTGCTATCACCCAGCAAGTATCTCCCATTTGTTATAATCCAGCATAGTGAAAGAAATTGTTTAAGAACAATTCAGTTGGAACAATTGACTTGGAAATTAAAATCGGAAGAGATGTTGGTGTATGAAATGATACAATGAACTCCGTATTGTGAGCCAGTAACCAAGTGTAACCTGGTCAGTCTTTAATGGCTTCCAGAAGTGACAATGCAAAGGTGAAGTTCAACTTATATACCGGGCCCAGCACAAGTGTACCTATGACCCTAGAACCTCCGACGGTAGTGCCCTCTGATGGTGGGCAGACCTTATGTACATACATTACATAGAAACATAGAAAACAGGTGCAGGATTAGGCCATTCGGCCCTTCTAGCCTGCACCGCCATTCAATGAGTTCATGGCTGAACATTCAACTTCAGTACCCCATTCCTGCTTTCTCGCCATACCCCTTGATCCCCCTAGTAGTAAGGACCTCATCTAACTCCTTTTTGAATATATTTAGTGAATTGGCCTCAACAACTTTCTGTGGTAGAGAATTCCACAGGTTCACCACTCTCTGGGTGAAGAAGTTCCTCCGCATCTCGGTCCTAAATGGCTTACCCCTTATCCTTAGACTGTGACCTCTGGTTCTGGACTTCCCCAACATTGGGAACATTCTTCCTGCATCTAACCTGTCTAACCCCGTCAGAATTTTAAATGTTTCTATGAGGTCCCCTCTCATTCTTCTGAACACCAGTGAATACAAGCCCAGTTGATCCAGTCTTTCTTGATAGGTCAGTCCCGCCATCCCGGGAATCAGTCTGGTGAACCTTCGCTGCACTCCCTCAATAGCAAGAATGTCCTTCCTCAGGTTAGGAGACCAAAACTGTACACAATACTCCAGGTGTGGCCTCACCAATGCCCTGTACAACTGTAGCAACACCTCCCTGCCCCTGTACTCAAATCCCCTTGCTATGAAGGCCAACATGCCATTTGCTTTCTTAACCGCCTGCTGCACCTGCATGCCAACCTTCAATGACTGATGTACCATGACACCCAGGTCTCTTTGCACCTCCCCTTTTCCTAATCTGTCACCATTCAGATAATAGTCTGTCTCTCTGTTTTTACCACCAAAGTGGATAACCTCACATTTATCCACATTATACTTCATCTGCCATGCATTTGCCCACTCACCTAACCTATCCAAGTCGCTCTGCAGCCTCACAGCATCCTCCTCGCAGCTCACACTGCCACCCAACTTAGTGTCATCTGCAAATTTGGAGATACTACATTTAATCCCCTCATCTAAATCATTAATGTACAGTGTAAACAGCTGGGGCCCCAGCACAGAACCTTGCGGTACCCCACTAGTCACTGCCTGCCATTCTGAAAAGTACCCATTTACTCCTACTCTCTGCTTCCTGTCTGACAACCAGTTCTCAATCCATGTCAATACACTACCCCCAATCCCATGTGCTCTAACTTTGCACATCAATCTCTTGTGTGGGACCTTGTCGAACGCCTTCTGAAAGTCCAAATATACCACATCAACTGGTTCTCCCTTATCCACTCTACTGGAAACATCCTCAAAAAATTCCAGAAGATTTGTCAAGCATGATTTCCCTTTCACAAATTCATACTGACTTGGACCTATCATGTCACCTCTTTCCAAATGCACTGCTATGACATCCTTAATAATTGATTCCATCATTTTACCCACTACCGATGTCAGGCTGACCGGTCTATAATTCCCTGTTTTCTCTCTCCCTCCTTTTTTAAAAAGTGGGGTTACATTGGCTACCCTCCACTCCATAGGAACTGATCCAGAGTCAATGGAATGTTGGAAAATGA
The DNA here is from genome assembly GCF_044704955.1 of Pristiophorus japonicus. Taxonomy (NCBI): domain Eukaryota; kingdom Metazoa; phylum Chordata; class Chondrichthyes; family Pristiophoridae; genus Pristiophorus; species Pristiophorus japonicus. Next base: position 123,193,827 of record NC_091992.1, read on the forward strand.
CTGTCAACGCATCCACTATTTCCAAGGCCACCTCCTTAAGTACTCTGGGATGCAGTCCATCAGGCCCTGGGGATTTATCGGCCTTCAATCCCATCAATTTCCCCAACACAATTTCCCGGCTAATAAGGATTTCCCTCAGTTCCTCCTCCTTACTAGACCCCCGACCCCTTTTATAACCGGAAGGTTGTTCGTGTCCTCCCTCGTGAATACCGAACCAAAGTACTTGTTCAATTGGTCCGCCATTTCTTTGTTCCCCATTATGACTTCCCCTGATTCTGACTGCAGGGGACCTACGTTTGTCTTTACTAACCTTTTTCTCTTTACATATCTATGGAAACTTTTGCAATCCGTCTTAATGTTCCCTGCAAGCTTCTTCTCATACTCCATTTTCCCTGCCCTAATCAAACCCTTTGTCCTCCTCTGCTGAGTTCTAAATTTCTCCCAGTCCCCAGGTTCGCTGCTATTTCTGGCCAATTTGTATGCCACTTCCTTGGCTTTAATACTATCCCTGATTTCCCTTGATAGCCACGGTTGAGCCACCTTCCCTTTTTTATTTTTATGCCAGACAGGAATGTACAATTGTTGTAGTTCATCCATGCGGTCTCTAAATGTCTGCCATTGCCCATCCACAGTCAACCCCTTAAGTATCATTCGCCAATCCATCCCAGCCAATTCACGCCTCATACCTTCAAAGTTAGCCTTCTTTAAGTTCTGGACCATGGTCTCTGAATTAACTGTTTCATTCTCCATCCCAATGCAGAATTCCACCATATTATGGTCACTCTTCCCCAAGGGGCCTCGCACAACGAGATTGCTAATTAATCCTCTCTCATTACATAACACCCAGTCTAAGATGGCCTCCCCCCTAGTTGGTTCCTCGACATATTGGTCTAAAAAACCATCCCTTATGCACTCCAGGAAATCCTCCTCCACCGTATTGCTTCCAGTTTGGTTAGCCCAATCTATGTGCATATTAAAGTCACCCATTATAACTGCTGCACCTTTATTGCACGCACCCCTAATTTCATGTTTGATGCCCTCCCCAACATCACTATTACTGTTTGGAGGTCTGTACACAACTCCCACTAACGTTTTTTGCCCTTTGGTGTTCTGCAGCTCTACCCATATAGATTCCACGTCATCCAAGCTAATGTCCTTCCTAACTATTGCCTTAATCTCCTCCTTAACCAGCAATGCTACCCCACCTCCTTTTCCTCTATCCTTCCTGAATGTTGAATACCCCTGGATGTTGAGTTCCCAGCCCTGATCATCCTGGAGCCACGTCTCCGTAATCCCAATCACATCATATTTGTTAACATCTATTTGCACAGTTAATTCATCCACCTTATTGCGGATACTCCTTGCATTAAGACACAAAGCCTTTAGGCTTGTTTTTTTAACACCCTCTGTCCTTTTAGAATTTTGCTATACAATGGCCCTTTTTGTTCTTTGCCTTGGGTTTCTCTGCCCTCCACTTTTCCTCATCTCCTTTCTGTCTTTTGTTTTTGCCTCCTTTTTGTTTCCCTCTATCTCCCTGCATTGGTTCCCATCCCCCTGCCATATTAGTTTAACTCCTCCCCAACAGCACTCCCCCCCTCCAGTTCTTGGCACAAGTCCATATTACAAGTTCAGATGGTCCAGAGCCCTTCGCTCCCTGGTTGACCGTCTCAGTACAATCCCAGTGCTTTCCGAGTCTCTCACGACTTGGGGCTGGGTGTTGACCACAGTGGGTTCTTCTGATGGCTGGATGTGGGTTGGTTGGTTGTCTAAGCTCGCGGTGTCTTCTTCCAACTGTTCCGGTTCATCATTGTGTCTTAGCTTGATTTTATCAATGTGTTTCCTGCACATCTGCCCATTCTTGAGCTTCACCATATACACCCTGTTTCCCTCCTTATCCATAACATTACCTGGGAGCCACTTGGGCCCTTGACCATGGTTAAGTACATACACTGGGTCATTTACAAATATGTCGTGCGACACTGCGGCGTGGTCGTGATACCACTGCTGGCATTGACGTCGGGTTTTGACATGATCGTTAAGGTCAGGATGGACTAGCGAGAGCCTGGTTTTGAGGTCTCTCTTCTTCAATAGTTCCGCAGGCGGGACCACGGTGAGCGTGTGTGGCCTTGTCCTGTAACTGAGCAGTATGCATGACAAGCGTGTCTGCAAGGAATTGTGAGTTACGCTTTTCAGGCTCTGCTTGATGGTTTGAACTGCCCACTCCGCTTGACCATTGGACGCGGGTTTGTACGGGACTAACCTCAAGTGTTTTATGCCGTTGCGTTTCATGAACTCTTGAAACTCCAGGCTCGTGAAACACGGTCCGTTGTCGCTGACAACGATGTCTGGTAGACCATGCGTGGCAAACATGCCTCTCAGGTTCTCAATGGTGGCAGTAGAAGTGCAGGATGGTATGAACACACATTCTATCCAGTTGGATTTTGCATCCACCACCACAAAAAACATTTTACCGAGGAAGGGGCCCACAAAGTCGATGTGGATTCTAGACCACGGTTTAGATGGCCATGACCACAGACTGAGCGGAGCTTCCTTTGGGGCATTGCTTAACTGCATACAAGTGTTGCACTGATGCATGCATGACTCTAAGTCTGAGTCAATGCCAGGCCACCAAACATTGGACCTGGTGATGGCCTTCATCATGACAATACCGGGATGCGTACTATGTAACTCCTGTACAAATCTCGCCCTGCCTTTCTTGGGCATTATAACACAGTAAACAGTTGGACTGGATGGAAAGCTCATCTTTGCGATGGCTGTACGGTTTGGTTTCATCACCCATTTCCTTGGGGATGGTCGACCAGTCCCCGTTAAGGACACAACGTTTTAAACCCGATAGGGTCGGATCCTGGTTGGTCCAGGTCTTAACTTGATGAGCAGTGACAGGAGACCCTTCACTCTCAAAGACATCCATGACCATGAGTAGCTCTGCGGGCATTGGCGTTTCCACCTCCGGTGTGGGCAACGGTAACCGGCTCAATGCATCAGCGCAGTTGTCGGTGACTGGTCTGTGACGAATGACATAATCATAGGCAGATAATGTCAGCGCCCACCTCTGGATGCAGGATGACGGGTTGGTATTGATACCTTTGGTGTTCCAAGAACAACAATATAAGCAGCTTGTGATTGGTTTTCAGCTCTAAGCAAAGCTCAAACAGGTACTGTTGCATTATTTTTACCCCATAAACACATGCTAAAGCCTCTTTCTCTACCATGCCGTATGTTCTTTCCGCCTTGGACAGGCTTCGAGACGCATATGCAACTGGTTGTAGTTTGCCTGACTCATTGGCTTGCTGGAGTATGCAGCCGACCCCATAGGATGACACATCACAGGTTAAAACTAGACGCTTGCATGGGTCATACAGTACCAGTAGCTTGTGGGGACACCAACAGTATTCTCGCCTTCTCAAAGGCTCTGTCTTGAAGTTCACCCCACACCCAGGTCTTCTTTCCTGAGCAGCATGTGCAAAGGCTTTAATACTGTGCTCAATCTGCGTAGGAAGTTACCGAAGTAGTTGAGAAGACCCAGGAACGAATGCAGCTCCGTCACGTTCTGGGGCCTGGGCGCATTTTTGATGGCCTATGTTTTCGCGTCTGTAGGCCTGATTCCGTCTGCAGCAATCTTTCACCCAAGGAATTCAACCTCTGGTGCCATGAAAATGCACTTCGAAAGTTTCAGCCTGAGTCCCACTTTGTCCAGACGACGCAGAACGTCTTCCAGATTGTGCAGGTGCTCGGCGGTATCATGACCTGTGACTAGGATGTCATCTTAGAATACCACAGTCCTGGGGACGGATTTCAATAGGCTCTCTTCATGTTTCTCTGAAATATGGCTGCTGCCGAACGAATGCCAAAAGGGCACCTGTTGTAAATAAACAGTCCTTTGTGCATGTTGATGTACGTGAGTTTCTTTGATGATTCAACCAGTTCCTGTGTCAAGTAGGCCGACGTTAGATCCAATTTGGTGAACGATTTTCCCCTGGCTAGCGTTGCAAACAGGTCATCAGCTTTCGGTAGCGGGTACTGATCTTGTTTCGAAACTCGGTTGATCGTAACCTTGTAGTCTCCACAAATCCTGACCGTGCCATCGCTCTTTAACATCGGAACAATGGGACTGGCCCATTCATTAAATTCGACCAGTGAGATGATCCCCTCGTGTTGTAGCCTGTCCAGTTCGAGCTCGACCTTTTCTCTCATCCTGTGCGGGACCGCCCTGGCTTTGTGATGGATGGGCCTTGCGTCTGAGCCAAGGTGAATCTGCACCTTGGCTCCCTTGAAGCTGCCAATTCCCGGTTCAAACAGTGAGGGAAATTTGCTCAGCACTTGAGCACACAAATCATCATCCGCTGATGACAAAGCTTCCGTTTCCATTTTATTTTCTCGAGCCAACTCCTGCCGAATAACGATGGGCTGTTGCCCGGGATAAACCATAATGGTAGATCATGAACCGCTCCCTCGTACGACGCTCTTACTGCTGCACTTCCGATCACTGGTATGACCTCTTTGGTGTAGGTACGCAACTTCGCATTTATCGGACTCAGCTTGGATCTCTCTGCCTTGGTCTCCCACAGCTTTTCGAAAGTCCTCTGGCTCATTATCGATTGACTCACACCCATGTCTAATTCCATGGATACTGGCACACCGTTTAATTTTACCTCCATCATTGTCGGTTGGCTCTTTGTTAGGAACGCACGTATGCTATACACTTCCTCCTCGGAGCTCTCAAATGCCTTGGGTTGCATCGCCAGCTGCACACTGGATTTATCATCATCCACGCGGTGTGTCGCAGCTCGCTTGCTTTGCTGTGGACACGTCCGCTGAAGATGCCCTGTCTTCGCACACCCTTTGCATACATACTGCCTGAAGCGGCACTGATGGGGTCAGTGATTGCCCATGCAACGGCAACACATTGAGCTCAGATTTGTGCCCGATGGCAGGCTTTGAGCGGCTCCCGTTCTCGCATACGAGGTTGAGTAGGCCCTTGATGGCAAACTTTGAGCGGCTCCTGGCCTTGCAGACGCAGTCGAGTAGGCCCTGCCATGTGCAGCTCTGCCGGCCGTCGATACAATTTTGTACACAGTACTTGCCGTGGAGTTCCTGTTTTGTCACGATACCTGTTTCGTGTTTTTCTGCGTGGACATGCAAGCCTGGGCGATGGTGATGACCTTGCTGAGGTCCGGCGTTACCGCAGCTAGCAGCTTACTTAAGATCGCCTCGTGGTTGACCCCGATCATGAAAAAATCACGCAGCATGTCTTCCAACACAGGCCCAAATTTGCAAGACCCTGCAAGACTTCTCAGGTCAGCAACAAATGCCGCCACGTCCTGGCCTTCTGGACGAACGTACGTATAGAAGCGATATCTGGATATGAGGATTCTTTCCGTGGACTTAAGGTGTTCCCGAACTAGAGCACATAGTTCTTTGTAATCCTTTTCTGTAGGGAGAGTGGGTGAGAGCAGATTCTTGATGAGTGCATAGGTCATGGGGCCACAGACAGTGAGAAGAACTGCCTTGCGCTTCTCTGCATCCTTGTCTTTGTTTAGGTCGTTTGCCACAAAATACTGGTCAAGATGATCCGTGAAATCTCCCCAATCCTCTTCCTCGTTGAATCTCTCGAGAATTCCAACAGTACTCGATCGTGCTGTGCTCGCCACACCTTTGCGTGGGTTCATATTTGCCTCGTCGCCAGTTATGGTGTATGAAATAATACAATGAACTCCGTACTGTGAGCCAGTGACCAGGTGTAACCTGGTCAGTCTTTAATGGCTTCCAGAAGTGACAATACAAAGGTGAAGTTCAGCTTATATACCGGGCCGAGTACGAGTGTACCTATGACCCTAGGACCTGCGACGGTAGTGCCCTCTGGTGGTGGGAAGACCGTGTGTACATACATTACAAGATGTATAACAGGTGGCTGAATCGATATCACCCAAAGGCAAAAATATCACCATATATTGGGAATTAATACCATCAGTTATGACTGAATGTTCTTTTCTTGTCCCCTTGGTCTATCCTTTAGCCTCACATTCCACGAGTTCTGCGAGGTAGGTAGAAATATCTCACTTCTGCTGGCCCCCCTTCCAAAAATGGCTCAGGTGAGATTGGAAATTTACCAAATGGGACACTGAAAAATCTTTACCTGTGTAAGAATGTAGTTCTCTTCCACCAATTTTTCTACGATATCAAAATGATCCATATTTGGTATATCTTGAAAACAGGCATTCAACCCAGCAGCCTCAACAGCCTGCAATGGAAAACTATTTCAAATGAACAGCACAAGTAAAGCACCCCCACTTCATTCTGAATAATGACATTATTAACATAGAAACATAGAAAATAGGTGCAGGAGTAGGCCATTCAGCCCTTCGAGCCTTCACCACCATTTAATATGATCATAGCTGATCATGCAACTTCAGTACCCCATTCCTGCTTTCTCTCCATACCCCTTGATCCCTTTAGCTGTAAGGATCACACCTAACTCCCTTTTGAATATATCTAACGAACTGGCCTCAACAACTTTCTGTGGTAGAGAATTCCACAGGTTCACAACTCTCTGAGTGGAGAAGTTTCTCTTCATCTCGGTCCTAAATGGCTTAGCCCTTATCCTTAGAATGTGACCCCTGGTTCTGGACTTCCCCAACATTGGGAACATTCTTCCTGCATCTAACCTGTCCAATCCCGTCAGAATTTTATATGTTTCTGGGAGATCCCCTCTCATTCTTCTAAATTCCAGTGACTATAAGCCTAGTCGATCCAGTCTTTCTTCATATGTCAGTCCTGCCATCCCGGGAATCAGTCTGGTGAACCTTCGCTGCACTCCCTCAACAGCAAGAATGTCTTCCTCAGATTAGGAGATCAAAACTGTACACAATATTCAAGGTGTGGCCTCAACAAGGCTCTGTACAACTGCAGTAAGACCTTCCTGCTCCTATACTCAAATCCTCCTGCTATGAAGACCAACATGCCATTTACCTTCTTCACCGCCTGCTGTACCTGCATGCCAACTTTCAATGACTGATGTACCATGACACCCAGGTCTCGTTGCAATTCCCCTTTTCCTAATCTGTCATCATTCAGATATTATGCCTCCCTGTTTTTGCCACCAAAGTGGATAATCTCACATTTATCTACATTATACTGCATCTGCCATGCATTTGCCCATTCACCTAACCTGTCCAAGTCACCCTGGTGATGAAGTCTTCACATTCAAGTAGTAATGTAAGTGGAATTCTTCCAGCCTCAAATATAAATGAAAACTACAAATCTAACGCCCCTATTTAAAAAAAGGAGGCAGACAGAAAGCAGGAAACTATAAACCAGTTAGCCTAGCATCTGTCGTTGGAGTCCATTATTAAGGAAGCAGTAGCAGGACATTTGGAAAAGCATAATTCAATCAAGCAGAGTCAGCATGGTTTTATGAAAGGGAAATCATGTTTGACAACCCCACTAGTTACTGGTTGCCAACCAGAAAATGAACCATTTAACCCGACTCTCTGTTTTCTGTTAGTTGGCCAATCCTCTATCCATGCTAATATATTACCCCCAACCCAGTGAACTTTTATCTTGTGCAGTAACCTTTTATGTGGCACCTTGTCAAATGCCTTCTGGAAGTTCAAATACACCACCTCCACTGGTTCCCCTTTATCCACCCTGTTCGTTACATCCTCAAAGAATTCCAGCTAATTTGTCAAACATGACTTACCCTTCATATATCCGCGCTGACTCTGCCTGACCGAATTTTGCTTTTCCAAATGTGCTGCTACTGCTTCTTTAATAATGGATTCCAACATTTTCCAACCACAGATGTTAGACTAACTGGTCTATAGTTTCCTGCTTTTTGTCTGCCTCCTTTTTTAAATAGAAGCGTTACATTTGCAGTTTTCCAATCTGCTGGGACCTCCCCAGAATCCAGGGAATTTTACAACCAATGCATCCACAATCCCTGCTGCTACTTCTCCTAAGACCCTAGGATGCAATCTTCTTGCAGAAAGCGTAAATAGAACACTAGGGGTGGATTTGAACTAGTAAGGCGGAATGGGGAAAGGACCTAAATGAAACAGACTAAAAAGAAAGGAATTTAAGAACTTCACTTGTTGAAAGATCATATTTTGCAGAATGCTTATTCGATTAGGTGCAAATATGCCAGTGCTAGAAGCATTCATAATTCAAAGCTGTCGTGACAAATGCTGAGGCCTCTTGTCAAATCAGAGTATCAACTTACATGCCAACCTTTCCCTCTGCCGTCCCCTCCCCCTGCAATCTCACACTGACAATATTCTACCCCTTCCCTCAGTTTATATGGACAGTTTTTTTCCTCTCCCTGCAGTTCATACTCGCACTCTCTTGACCTTTCCAGTTCACCTGGCACCCTTCCCCCTTCAGCACTGCTCCCGGCCGTATCTGGTGCAGGTGCTGCTCTTGGAGATTAAATTCTGTTGTTGGCAGGAGTTCCTCATCTCATGAAAAAAATCACAAGAATGCTCACACCTAAAACAGTAGTAGATTCAGGTAGGAGCCAGGAACGGTGCAGAGCGGTAAAATTGCAAACGGTGCTGGCATGTGAACAACGGTCCAAAAATGCTGACTGCCCATGGGATTGACAAGTTGGCGGTCATTTCGCATCTGGCCTTTTGAGGACGTCATTGATTTCCTGACTTTAGTGATTAGTAGAAGGTAACATCGTGGGTCAGATGAAAATTCATTCCTGGTCTCTGCATGCCACTGCTGGATGGCCCTTTTTGAAGTGAAATAATGTATCTTGTGTGGAATAGAATGGAGGAATAAAATGTATCCAAAGTGCCGTGCAGAACCCACTGGTCTAATATTTTTGTCATCATCATCATAGGCAGTCCCTCGGAATTGAGGAAGACTTGCTTCCACTCTTAGCATGAGTTCTTAGAAGGCTGTATAGTCCAATACGAGAACCACAGTCTCTGTCACAGGTGGGACAAACAGCGGTTGAAGGGCGGGGAGTCTAGTTTGCCGCACGCTCCTTCCACTGCCTGCGCTTGATATCTGCATGCTCTCGGCAACGAGACTCGAGGAGCTCAGCACCCTCACGGATGCACTTCCTCCTCTTAGGGCGGTTTTTGGCCAGGGACTTGTTAATTTTAAGTACAAATGTGGACAAAACATGACATTCTGTCCAAGCACCAACATGGTGTCATGTAAAATGTGGATAATTGCATATAAGTGTAAGTCCAAGGCAGTTATGTTGAAACTGTACAGTTCTCTGGTCAGGTAATACATTGAATTAAATAAGGCACAAGTGAAACATCCAAACCCCGACTGCAATGCCATCATCATCATAGGCAGTCCCTCGAACGAGGATGACTTGCTTCCACATGAGTTCACAGATGTTTCAATGAAGGACCCGATATTCCAGTCCTGAACTCCAGTTGAAGGGGTGGAAGATGCCTGTGCGTGGATTTTTGTAACGTGTGGTGACCGTTGCACACCAGCCACCACATGGGCTTGACAGAGCTAGGCCTTTATCCAGTGGCAAGGGTTAACCAGGAAGATTGTGGAGACCTGACCACAATACAGAGAAGCATCGTGGGGCTTATTCAAAATATTAGAGGGTAGTTATGAGAAAAGATTAGAAACGCTTGAGCTCCTCAGCCTTGAAATGAAGAAAATGAGAAGAGTATAGATTATGTTAAGGAATTAAATGGAATAGAAATGGTTACTTGAGTACTATTTCAACTTACAGCTCAACTGCAGGATAAGAGCACATAGTTGGAAATAGGAAAACATTTTATGTCCGGAAGCACTTCTTCGCTCAATGATTAATACTTAGAATGGTTTTCTGGGTAGGGTAGTGGAGGCACAAATTCTGGAATAATGCAAGAAGCAGTTGGATACTGAGATGGGAGAGATCATAAATTTCTACGAAAAGTTGAGCTGGAATACCCTCCCCCAATCTGTACTTATCTTTCTAACTCAGGGCAGACTAGAGCCCCTTTTCGTTACAAAATTCAAAGATACATTTGATGATACAACAGTAGATCAATCACTACGACTACGTGTGCGGGAAGTGTATCCTCCTCCAGCTCCTGACGGACCGCGTTGCGGAGTTGCAGCTGAGGGTGGATTCACTCTGGAGCATCCACGATGCTGAGAATGACGTGAGTAGCATGTGTAGCGAGTTGGTTGTACTGCAGGGAAAGGGTCCACAGCCAGATAGGGAATGGAAGACCAGCAGGAAGAGCAGTGCAAGGAAGGTAGTGCAGGGGTCCCCTGTGGTCATCCCCCTGCAAAACAGATACACTGATTTGGGTACTGTTGAGGGGGATGACTCATCAGGGGAGGGCAGCAGCAGCCAAGTTCATGGCACCGTGGCTGGCTCTGTTGCACAGGAGGACAGGAAAAAGAGTGGGAGAGCGATAGTGATAGGGGATTCAATTGTAAGGGGAATAGATAGGCGTTTCTGCGGCCGCAATCGAGACTCCAGGATGGTATGTTGCCTCACTGGTGCAAGGGTCAAGGATGTCTCGGAGCGGGTGCAGGACATTCTAAAAAGGGAGGGAGATCAGCCAGTTGTCGTGGTGCACATTGGTACCAACGACATAGGTAAAAAAAGGAATGAGGTCCTACGAAACAAATTTAAGGAGCTAGGAGCTAAATTAAAAAGTAGGACCTCAAAAGTAGTAATCTCGGGATTGCTACCAGTGCCACGTGCTAGTCAGAATAGGAATCGCAGGATAGCGCAGATGAATACGTGGCTTGAGCAGTGGTGCAGCAGGGAGGGATTCAAATTCCTGGGGCATTGGAACCGGTTCTGGGGGAGGTGGGACCAGTACAAACCGGACGGTCTGCACCTGGGCAGGACCGGAACCAATGTCCTAGGGGGAGTGTTTGCTATTGCTGTTGGGGAGGAGATAAACTAATATGGCAGGGGGATGGGAACCAATGCAGGGAGACAGAGGGAAACAAAAAGGAGGCAAAAGCAAAAGACAGAAAGGAGATGAGGAAAAGTGGAGGGCAGAGAAACCCACGGCAAAGAACAAAAAGGGCCATTGTACAGCAAAATTCTAAAAGGACAAAGGGTGTTAAAAAAACAAGCCTGAAGGCTTTGTATCTTAATGCAAGGAGTATCCGCAATAAGGTGGATGAATTAACTGTGCAAATAGATGTTAACAAATATGATGTGGTTGGGACTACGGAGACGTGGCTCCAGGATGATCAGGGCTGGGAACTCAACATCCAGGGGTATTCAACATTCAGGAAGGATAGAATAAAAGGAAAAGGAGGTGGGGTAGCATTGCTGGTTAAGGAGGAGATTAAGGCAATAGTTAGGAAGGAAGCTTGGATGATGTGGAATCTATATGGGTAGAGCTGCAGAACACCAAAGGGCAATAAACGTTAGTGGGAGTTGTGTACAGACCTCCAAACAGTAGTAGTGATGTTGGGGAGGGCATCAAACAGGAAATTAGGGGTGCATGCAATAAAGGTGCAGCAGTTATCATGGGTGACTTTAATGTGCACATAGATTTGGCTAACCAAACTGGAAGCAATACGGTGGAGGAGGATTTCCTGGAGTGCATAAGGGATGGTTTTTTAGACCAATATGTCGAGGAACCAACTAGGGGGGAGGCCATCTTAGACTGGGTGTTGTGTAATGAGAGAGGATTAATTAGCAATCTCGTTGTGTGAGGCCCCTTGGGGAAGAGTGACCATAATATGGTGGAATTCTGCATTAGGATGGAGAATGAAACAGTTAATTCAGAGACCATGGTCCAGAACTTAAAGAAGGGTAACTTTGAAGGTATGAGGCGTGAATTGGCTAGGATAGATTGGCGAATGATACTTAAGGGGTTGACTGTGGTGGGGCAATGGCAGACATTTAGAGACCACATGGATGAATTACAACAATTGTACATTCCTGTCTGGCGTAAAAATAAAAAAGGGAAGGTGGCTCAACCGTGGCTATCAAGGCAAATCAGGGATAGTATTAAAGTGAAGGAAGTGGCATACAAATTGGCCAGAAATAGCAGCGAACCCGGGGACTGGGAGAAATTTAGAACTCAGCAGAGGAGGACAAAGGGTTTGATTAGGGCAGGGAAAATGGAGTACGAGAAGAAGCTTGCAGGGAACATTAAGACGGATTGCAAAAGTTTCTATAGATATGTAAAGAGAAAAAGGTTAGTAAAGACAAACGTAGGTCCCCTGCAGTCAGAATCAGGGGAAGTCATAACGGGGATCAAAGAAATGGCGGACCAATTGAACAAGTACTTTGGTTCGGTATTCACTAAGGAGGACACAAACAACCTTCCGGATATAAAAGGGGTCGGAGGGTCTAGTAAAGAGGAGGAACTGAGAGAAATCCTTATTAGTCGGGAAATTGTGTTGGGGAAATTGATGGGATTGAAGGCCGATAAATCCCCAGGGCCTGATGGACTGCATCCCAGAGTACTTAAGGAGGTGGCCTTGGAAATAGTGGATGCATTGACAGTCATTTTCCAACATTCCATTGACTGGATCAGTTCCTATGGAGTGGAGGGTAGCCAATGTAACCCCACTTTTTAAAAAAAGGAGGGAGAGAAATAACAGGGAATTATAGACCGGTCAGCCTGACATTGGTAGTGGGTAAAATGATGGAATCAATTATTAAGGATGCCATAGCAGTGCATTTGGAAAGAGGTGACATGATAGGTCCAAGTCAGCATGGATTTGTGAAAGGGAAATCATGCTTGACAAATCTTCTGGAATTTTTTGAGGATGTTTCCAGTCGAGTGGACAAGGGAGAACCAGTTGATGTGGTACATTTGGACTTTCAGAAGGCTTTCGACAAGGTCCCACACAAGAGATTGATGTGCAAAGTTAAAGCACATGGGATTGGGGGTAGTGTGCTGACATGGATTGACAACTGGTTGTCAGACAGGAAGCAAAGAGTAGGAGTAAATGGGGACTTTTCAGAATGGCAGGCAGTGACTAGTGGGGTACCGCAAGGTTCTGTGCTGGGGCCCCAGCTGTTTACACTGTACATTAATGATTTAGACGAGGGGATTAAATGTAGTATTGCCAAATTTGCGGATGACACTAAGTTGGGTGGCAGTGTGAGCTGCGAGGAGGATGCTATGAGGCTGCAGAGTGACTTGGATAGGTTAGGTGAGTGGGCAAATGCATGGCAGAATAAGTATAATGTGGATAAATGTGAGGTTATCCACTTTGGTGGTAAAAACAGAGAGACAGACTATTATCTGAATGGTGACAGATTAGGAAAAGGGGAGGTGCAAAGAGACCTGGGTGTCATGGTACATCAGTCATTGAAGTTTGGCATGCAGGTACAGCAGGCGGTTAAGAAAGCAAATGGCATGTTGGCCTTCATAGCGAGGGGATTTGAGTACAGGGGCAGGGAGGTGTTGCTACAGTTGTACAGGGCATTGGTGAGGCCACACCTGGAGTATTGTGTACAGTTTTGGTCTCCTAACCTGAGGAAGGACATTCTTGCTATTCAGGGAGTGCAGCGAAGGTTCACCAGACTGATTCCCGGGATGGCGGGACTGACCTATCAAGAAAGACTGGATCAACTGGGCTTGTATTCACTGGAGTTCAGAAGAATGAGAGGGGACCTCATAGAAACGTTTAAAATTCTGACGGGGTTAGACAGGTTAGATGCAGGAAGAATGTTCCCAATGTTGGGGAAGTCCAGAACCAGGGGACACAGTCTAAGGATAAGGGGTAAGCCATTTAGGACTGAGATGAGGAGGAACTTCTTCACCCAGAGAGTGGTGAACCTGTGGAATTCTCTACCACAGAAAGTTGTTGAGGCCAATTCACTAAATATATTCAAAAAGGAGTTAGATGAAGTCCTTGCTACTAGGGGGATCAAGGGGTATGGCGAGAAAGCAGGAATGGGGTACTGAAGTTGCATGTTCAGCCATGAACTCATTGAATGGCGGTGCAGGCTAGAATGGCCGAATGGCCTACTCCTGCACCTATTTTCTATGTTTCTATATTCAGGTCATGGGCCTATCATGGTACATTTAATTAACCCCATTTTTTTTTTTTACGTATACTCTGCGTATAGCTGACTGAAGACAACTAGAATCAAATAAGTTCTCATTCTAAGAGAAAAAGAATAAGCTCTTCAAACTCAGGTATAATTTTATTTGATAGGTTGCCCACCAAACCGGAAGCAATGTTTCCTCACCCTGAGAGGAGAAAGTTGGCGAGTGAAAAAAATAAATTGAAATACTCATGGGGCTGGATTTTCCGGTTTTCTGCACTCCAGGTTTCGCCCCGGAGTGGCGGCAATGGCGGCGGTGAGGTCCTCTGCGCCCCACAGCGATCCTCGGGTCTGGTTTGGGAATGTTTTTGTGGGGGGTTTTTAGGTCCACCCTCCAGATATCTCTCGGAGCGCTCCCGGCCCGGCTCTTTAGCTCGGGAGTTTCCCAGCTTTGCGCCAAGAGTATACTACACCTCCCTTAGCGCTGTGCCCCCTGACGCAGGGCCCAGATGCCCAAACTTAACTGCTAAAGCGCAAACTGTTCCCAGCCACTAACTTTCCCACACCGACGCCATTATCGCCCCAAAAACATTAAAGCCTAAAATCCAGCCCTTATTTTTATTTATTTTTTATTTATTCATTCATGGGATGTGGGCATCACTGGCAAGTCCAGCATTTATTGCCTATCCCTAAATGCCCCTGAAGGTGGAGGGATTGAATGTTGAAGGTGGTGGATGGGTTGCCAGTCAGGCCCATGACTTTCTCCTGGATGGTGTCGAGCTTCTTGAGTGTCATTGGAGCTGCACCCATCCAGGCTAATGGAGAGTATTCCATCACACTTCTGACTTGTGCTTTGTAGGTGGTAGAAAGGATTTGCGGAGTCAGGAGGTGAGTCACCCGTCACAGAATACCCAGCCTCTGAACTGCTCTTGTAGCCTCAGTATTTATGTGGCAGGTCCAATTAAGTTTCTGGTCAATGGTGACCTGACCCATAGGATGTTGATGGTGGGGGATTTGATACTGGTAATGCCATTAAATGTCGTTAGACTCTCTCTTGTTGGAGAGGGTCATAACCTGGCAATTGTGTGGCACGAATGTTACTTGCCACTTAAAAGCCTAAGCCTGGATGTTGTCCAGGTCTTGCCGCATGCGGGCATGGGCTGCTTCATTATCTGAGGCTGCGAATGGAACTGAATGCTGTGCAATCATCAGTGAACATCCCCCTCCCCTGACGATGGAGGTAAGATAATTGATGAAGCAGCTGAAGATGGTTCAGTCTAGGACACTGCCCTGAGGAACTCCTGCAGCGATGTCATTTCCCCATCTGCTAATGGTTCAAACCACTGGACAGGGCATGGTAACTATTATGTTTGTACTGTACCTGTTATGTCTCACATAAAGCAATGTGACTGAGTACTGTAGACTTAGAAACATAGAAACATAGAAAATAGGTGCAGGAGTAGGCCATTCGGCCCTTCTAGCCTGCACCGCCATTCAATGAGTTCATGGCTGAACATTCAACTTCAGTACCCCATTCCTGCTTTCTCGCCATACCCCTTGATCCCCCTAGTAGTAAGGACCTCATCTAACTCCTTTTTGAATATATTTAGTGAATTGGCCTCAACAACTTTCTGTGGTAGAGAATTCCACAGGTTCACCACTCTCTGGGTGAAGAGGTTCCTCCGCATCTCGGTCCTAAATGGCTTACCCCTCATCCTTAGACTGTGACCTCTGGTTCTGGACTTCCCCAACATTGGGAACATTCTTCCTGCATCTAACCTGTCTAACCCCGTCAGAATTTTATATGTTTCTATGAGGTCCCCTCTCATTCTTCTGAACTCCAGTGAATACAAGCCCAGTTGATCCAGTCTTTCTTGATAGGTCAGTCCCGCCATCCCAGGAATCAGTCTGGTGAACCTTCGCTGCACTCCCTCAATAGCAAGAATGTCCTTCCTCAGGTTAGGAGACCAAAACTGTACACAATACTCCAGGTGTGGCCTCACCAATGCCCTGTACAACTGTAGCAACACCTCCCTGCCCCTGTACTCAAATGCCATTTGCTTTCTTAACCGCCTGCTGCACCTGCATGCCAACCTTCAATGACTGATGTACCATGACACCCAGGTCTCTTTGCACCTCCCCTTTTCCTAATCTGTCACCATTCAGATAATAGTCTGTCTCTCTGTTTTTACCACCAAAGTGGATAACCTCACATTTATCCACATTATACTTCATCTGCCATGCATTTGCCCACTCACCTAACCTATCCAAGTCGCTCTGCAGCCTCACAGCATCCTCCTTGCAGCTCACACTGCCACCCAACTTAGTGTCATCCGCAAATTTGGAGATACTACATTTAATCCCCTCATCTAAATCATTAATGTACAGTGTAAACAGCTGGGGCCCCAGCACAGAACCTTGCGGTACCCCACTAGTCACTGCCTGCCATTCTGAAAAGTACCCATTTACTCCTACTCTTTGCTTCCTGTCTGACAACCAGTTCTCAATCCATGTCAGTACACTACCCCCAATCCCATGTGCTCTAACTTTGCACATCAATCTCTTGTGTGGGACCTTGTCGAACGCCTTCTGAAAGTCCAAATATACCACATCAACTGGTTCTCCCTTATCCACTCTACTGGAAACATCCTCAAAAAATTCCAGAAGATTTGTCAAGCATGATTTCCCTTTCACAAATCCATGCTGACTTGGACCTATCATGTCACCTCTTTCCAAATGCACTGCTATGACATCCTTAATAATTGATTCCATCATTTTACCCACTACCGATGTCAGGCTGACCGGTCTATAATTCCCTGTTTTCTCTCTCCCTCCTTTTTTAAAAAGTGGGGTTACATTGGCTACCCTCCACTCCATAGGAACTGATCCAGAGTCAATGGAATGTTGGAAAATGACTGTCAACGCATCCACTATTTCCAAGGCCACCTCCTTAAGTACTCTGGGATGCAGTCCATCAGGCCCTGGGGATTTATCGGCCTTCAATCCCATCAATTTCCCCAACACAATTTCCCGGCTAATAAGGATTTCCCTCAGTTCCTTCTCCTTACTAGACCCCCCGACCCCTTTTATAACCGGAAGGTTGTTCGTGTCCTCCTTCGTGAATACCGAACCAAAGTACTTGTTCAATTGGTCCGCCATTTCTTTGTTCCCCGTTATGACTTCCCCTGATTCTGACTGCAGAGGACCTACGTTTGTCTTTACTAACCTTTTTCTCTTTACATATCTATAGAAACTTTTGCAATCCGTCTTAATGTTCCCTGCAAGCTTCTTCTCATACTCCATTTTCCCTGCCCTAATCAAACCCTTTGTCCTCCTCTGCTGAGTTCTAAATTTCTCCCAGTCCCCAGGTTCGCTGCTATTTCTGGCCAATTTGTATGCCACTTCCTTGGCTTTAATACTATCCCTGATTTCCCTTGATAGCCACGGTTGAGCCACCTTCCCTTTTTTATTTTTATGCCAGACAGGAATGTACAATTGTTGTAGTTCATCCATGCGGTCTCTAAATGTCTGCCATTGCCCATCCACAGTCAACCCCTTATGTATCATTCGCCAATCCATCCCAGCCAATTCACGCCTCATACCTTCAAAGTTAGCCTTCTTTAAGTTCTGGACCATGGTCTCTGAATTAACTGTTTCATTCTCCATCCCAATGCAGAATTCCACCATATTATGGTCACTCTTCCCCAAGGGGCCTCGCACAACGAGATTGCTAATTAATCCTCTCTCATTACATAACACCCAGAGTAAGTGTGACCTTAGTCTCTTTATTCTGACTCCAGAGTGCTGGCACAACATGGGAGGCCTGCTTATATGCAGTGCTCTCAAGGGATGCTGGGATCCCTTGGGACTCCAACAGATGCGCTCTCTGGTGGCGGTAGAATGCTGGTTACAAGATGTTGCATACATAACATCACTCCCCCCCTCCCCAAAGTCAATAGTACACTTATTTACAAGGTGAGACGATTTGGGGCTTTCCGCTCCCTAGTCGGTCGTCTCGGTACAAACAGAGGTGCAGGTGAGTTGGTTGGGCCTTCACTGGGCTGCTGCGCACCTGGGCTGCTGGAGATGATGAGTTCAGCTTCGTGGTTAATCGTGATGTCGGTTGCCACTTGTATGTGTATCAGAGGGTCGAAGTTGGTGGTGTCCTGTTCAGGTTGCTCGTGGCTGTCTGTGAATCACAGTTTGGTTTGGTCCAAATGCTTTCTGCAAGTTAGTCCATTTGCAAGTTTGACCTCAAACACCGTACTCCCTTCTTTGTCTACGACAGTGCCAGCAAGCCATTTGGGACTATGTCCATAGTTGAGTACAAATACAGGGTCATTGACTTCAATATCGTGTGACAAATTTGCGCAATCATGGTACATGCTTTGTCGATGCCGCCTGCCCTCGACATGATCATGGAGATTAGAGTGGACTAGAGAGAGTCTTGTTTTGAGTGTGCTTTTCATGAGCAGTCCAGCAGGGGGATCCCCGGTGAGCGAGTGGAGTCTTGTGCGGTTGCTGAGCAGAACTCGGGACAGGCGGGTCTGCAGGGAGTCTTCCGACATGCATTTCAAGCTTTGCTTGATGTTTTGGACTGCCCGTTCTGCCTGGCCGTTAGATGCGGACTTGAACGGGGCAGATGTGACGTGCTTGATCCCATTGCAGGTCATGAATTCCTCGAATTCAGCGCTGCTGAAGCACGGCCATTGTCGCTGACAAGGACATCAGGCAGGCCGTGCGTGGCAAACATGGCTCGTAGGCTTCCGATGGTGGCAGTAGACATGCTTACAGACATTATTACACACTCAATCCATTTTGAATAAGCATCCACAACAACCAAAAACATTTTGCCTAGAAACGGGCCAGCGAATCAACGTGGATCCTAGACCACGGTTTGGAGGGCCATGACCACAAACTTAGCGGTGCCTCCCTGGGTGCATTGCTCAGTTGAGAGCCATTGTTGCATTGGCGCACGCAAGACTCCAAATCTGAGTCGATGCCAGGCTACCATACATGGGATCTGGCTGTGCCTGGGTGGGTACTGTGTAGGTTGCGTATAAACTTTACCCTGCCTTTCTTAGGCAAAACCACGCGATTACTCCACAAAAGACAGTCCGCCTGTATGGACATTTCGTCTTTGCGCCGCTGAAACAGCTTGATCTCTTCATGCATCTCCGCTGGGACGCTGGACCAGCTCCCATGGAGGACACAGTTTCTTACAAGGGACAGTAAAAGATCCTGGCTGGTCCAGGTACTGATCTGGCAGGCCGTAACGGGTGATTTTTCGTTTTCAAATGCATCCATCACCAAGAGCAAGTCTGCAGGCTGTGCCATTTCCACCCCAGTGGTGGGCAATGGTAGCCGACTGAGAGCATCAGCGCAGTTTTCTGTGCCTGGCCTGTGGGGAGTTACATAGTTATATGCGAACAGCGTGAGCCCATCTTTGGATGCGAGCAGAGGCATTGGTATTAATACCTTTGCTCTCTGAGAATAGCGATATGAGCGGCTTATGGTCAGTTTCTCCCTTGCGTAGCAATATATGTAGAGGTTCTAGCAAGGTGCTTAACCCAGGTAGGAAATTACCAAAACAATTGAGGAGTCCCAGGAACGACCGCAGCTCCGTCACGTTCTGTGGCCTCGGCGCGTTCTTGATGGCCTCCGTCTTGGCGTCGGTGGGTCTGATGCCGCCTGCCGTGATTCTTCTCCCTAAGAACTCAACCTCTGGCGCCAGGAAAACACACTTCAAGCGTTTCAGCCTGAGTCCCACACGATCTAGCCGGCTTAGAACCTCTTCCAGGTTCTGCAAGTGTTCGATGGTGTCGCGACCCGTGATCAATATATCGTCTAGGAAAACCACAGTACTCGGAACCGACTTTTGCAGACTTTCCATGTTCCTTTGAAAAATAGCCGCGGCCAATCGAATCCCAAACAGGCATCTATTGTAGAAGAACAGACCTTTGTGCGTGTTGATGCAGGTGAGGCCTTTCGAAGATTCCGGCAGCTCCTGCGTCATGTAGGCCGAGGTCAGGTCCAACTTGGTGAATGTTTTCCCTCCTGCCAGCGTTGCAAATAAGTCTTCTGCCTTGGGTAGCGGGTACTGGTCCTGCAGCGAAAAACGGTTAATCGTTACTTTATAGTCCCCACAAATTCTGACCGTGCCATCGCCCTTGAGAACCAGAACAATCGGACTGGCCCACTCGTTGAACTCAACCGGCACGATTATGTCCTCTCATTGCAGCCTGTCTAGCTCGATCTCCATTTTCTCTTGCATCATATATGGCACTGCACGTGCCTTGTGGTGGATGGGTCATGTACCAAGTGGATCTGCACCTTCATCCCAGAGAAATTTCCGATGCCTGGCACAAACAACAATGGGAACTTGCTCAAATCTTGGGCACATGAGGCGTTGTCAACGGACGAAAGCGCTCGAATGTCGTTCCAGTTCCAGCGGATTTTTCCCAGCCAGCTTCTGCCGAACAGTGTGGGGCCATTTCCTGGTATAATCCATGGTGGTAGTTCGTACACTGCTCCATCATAGGAGACTTTTACTGCTGCACTGCCAATTACAGGGATCAGCTCTTTAGTGTAAGTTCTTAGCTTGGTATGAATAGGGCTCAGCTTGGACCTTTGTGCCTTGTTGCACCACAGCCTCTCGAAGGCCTTTTTGCTCATGATAGACTGACTTGCACCTATGTCCAATTCCATGGATACTGGAATTCCGCTCAATTCAACTTTTAACATGATCGGTGGACATTTCGTGGTGAAGGAGTGTACCCCGTACACTTCTGCCTCCTCTAGTTGAGTTTGATCCACCATGGATCGGTGTTCCTCTGCAACGTGGTGGTTTGCAGGGTTTGCAGCTCGTCTGTACATTCCCTGGAGGTGTCCCATTGTTTCACAGCCTTTGCACGCATAGTGTTTGAAGTGGCATTGATGGGCTCGATGATCACCTCTACAGCGCCAACAAGGTGTTAATTGCCTCACATTCACACTTGATGGCAGACTCTGAGTCATCTGAGGTTGTGCAGCTGCAGGCGTGTATGTTCTGCCATATGCATTCCTGCCTGAAAATGATGTTACTTTGTGTACAGTACTTGCCGATGCATCTTTATACTGCAAAATTTGTTTGGTGTTATCGCTGGTGGACATAAATGCCTAGGCTATCGTTATGGCTTTGCTCAGGTTCGGTGTTTCAACAGTCAATAGTTTGCAAAGGATAACCTCATGGCCAATGCCAAGCACAAAATAGTCTCTTAGCATTTGCTCCAGGAATCCACCAAATTCGCAATGTCCTGCAAGGCGCCTTAGTTTGGCAACGTAGCTCACCACTTCCTGACCTTCAGACTGTTGACATGTATAAAATCGATACCTTGCCATCAGAACGCACTCCTTCGGATTTAGGTGCCCCCGGACCAGCGTACACAGTTCTTCATATAATTTGGTTGTTGGTTTCACCGGAGCAAGAAGATTCTTCATGAGGCCATTGGTTGTTGCCCCGCAGATGGTGAGGAGGATCGTCCTTCGTTTGTTAGCGTTCTCATTCCCTTGGCCACGAAGTATTGGTCGAGTCGCTCCACAAAGGCTTCCCAATCATCCCCTTCTGAGAATTTCTCCAGGATACCAACAGTTCTCTGCATTTTCGCATGATGGTTCGTTATCTATTACTCGTCGCCAGTTGTTATGTCTCAAATAAAGCAATATGACTGAGTACTGTAGACTTGAGTAAGTGTGACCTTAGTCTCTTTATTCTGATTCCAGAGTTCTGGCACAGCATGGGAGGCCTGTTTATATGCAGTGCTCCCAAGGGATGCTAGGACCCTTGGGACTCCAACAGATGTGCCCTCTGGTGGTGGTAGAATGCTGGTTACAAGGTGTTGCATACATAACAGGACTCTACGAGGCAATGTGTTGTACTCAAACTGTAGTGACCGTGGTCCTTTATTCCTAACTCTAGAGTGAGGCAGCCGCATGGTGGCTCCCTTTTTATACAGCCCCTGCCACACCAAGGCAGGACAGGAAACCCCGGTCTCCACCAGTTGCACCCTCTAGTAGTGCCAGCATGTATATACACAGTATAAACCTTATTGATAGTACTTCAGGTGAACAAGTCTTCATGTTATGCAACTGTATAGTGACTACACAGAGAGTATATCTATAGTCTGCATATCTAACATCACTCTGTCCCAAGTTCTTTGTGCCAATTATCTTTGCACTGGCTTAGCTCTCCCCAGACTTAAGTGCCAATAGCCTTTGCATCTTGGCTGTGCTTTGACTTGGCTCTTCCCTTTTAACCCCCAAGTTCTTTTGCCACAACATTGGGTAGTGGTTACCAGTTTGGATGGTTCGATGATACAGTGGAGGTTCCAGAGGGTTTTGGGTGTGATCCATGTGTGTGTCCATTTACCCTCCTCCTTCCCCCACGGCCCCCCCCCCCCACCCCCCACAGCGAGATCATGCAGCTGGCCCGTTACATAAACTTACAGGATCAGACACAGTGTAAGTACAAAGAACGGAAGAAAGCAAATTTTTTTTTTACAGTTTGTATCGTGATACTTTGATTCAGTGACTTACATTCGTTACGTTTTACGGTCGTGCGCCAGGATTGGGTAGATTGTATAATTAGTTCAGTCATGGTCAGTACTGAGGTAGCTGTACAGGTATGCGAGGACACTAGTTCCAGAGCAACCGGACAGGGTCCTAGTCGTCTGATGGAGGTGCTGCGCCCCCTGCTAGCGGGGTAGGCTTGGTTCACTCACCTTGCCAGGACTCAGGGCCTTTGCCGTTGCTTCGTGGTGGGCAGAGCCACAGATGTATGTGGCCTCCCTGTCCTCCTTTGAAGGCTGCAGAATCTTCTGCCTGCTCTCTAACGGTGCTGGGAACCTGGCTGTTCCAGGTCCCGTTTGGGGAACTCGTTGGTTCTGACCTTTCGCTTCCGGACATGGCCGAGATAGCGACTGGGTCTGGGGGCTGCGCCATCTCTACCCGGGTGGTGGACTATGGCGGCCGACTGCGTGTATTGGCGCCTGTCATGTATCTCACATTACTGTATATAACTCTATATTACCATGCTATACATGACTGTAACTGGATATGACCTGTAACAATAAGCATACCTTACCACCAGGGGTGCACTTGCAGGAGACACTCCATACCTGTCCCACTGTGGTATATAAAGGGAGGTCTCAGGCAAGTGCAGCACTGGAGAGCTGGAATTAAAGATGCAGGTTCTGTGTGACCTTGACTTCAGCATGTGTCTCGTGTAAGTCAGTACATTAGAGTCAGGACTTAACAGCGCCGTTATCGTTTCCAGGTCCGTGGCGAATAGTACCATCGGGTGCCTGCAGCGTGGGATAGACCTGGGACAGGGTATCAGGATCAGTGCCTTCGGATCAGTGCCTTCCTGAGGTCGCTGGCCCATAACTTGTGGGGACACCTGGGGCAGAGCATCTTTACCCTCCCAAATTCGCTCGCTTGCTACTCTTGGGGACACTCTGTTCCCGACATCTCGCAACATTTTGTTCTTTACATTCTTAATCGGTTCGTTACATTGATTGCCATGCATACAATGTCTCTTTAAGTTCAGTTGGTTGTAGGTCTCCTTTAAGAGAACCCTGCCACGCCATGCTGCTCCTCGCTGCAGCAGGAACGCCATCTTGCCTCTGTCCTCGAGGTTGACTGCCTTGATCCTTCTCTCCCGCGATTCTGCCACAAAAGCTGGAAGAAGTGCCTGTGATTTCGATCTTCCTCCCCAGGTGTCCTGCCACTGGAGCCGAGAAGGTACTTTTAGGTCGTTCCGGTCAGATCATTGCACGCAGTCAGGTGCTGCGCTGGTCTATTCTCTGGTGCCTGGCCCAAGTGAAGGCGAGGTTTTGCTCTGCCTCTGAGCACGGGGGACATCGATTGCTGGAGTGAAGAGGTCTTCCCATTTCCACTGGATCTTTCCCATCCACTTTCTTCTGAGTAGCGTTGGACCATCAACTGCAACAATCCACAGAGGTAACTTGTGCACCATGCCATTATGGATTACACTTGTATCCACACTACCAAGGACTGGGATCAGCTCCTTGGTGTAGGTGCGCAACTTTACCTGTACTGGAACCAGCTCGGGTCGTTTTTCATTCCATAGCCTCTTGAAGGCATCCTGGCTCATCACTGACTGGCTCGCTCCTGTGTCCACTTCCATGAAGACTGGAATGCCGTTTATCTCGACTTCCATCTTCACTGGAGGACAATTGGTGGTGCAGGTATACATTCCATACACTTCTTCTTGGGGCTGAGCTGCCTCTCTGGCCAAATCATCATACACCCCGCTGGATTCAAAGTCATCTATCGACTCCTCTGCTAGACGGTGAGTCGTATTTATTTTACATATACACTGGAGGTGGCCCTTCGTGTTACAGGCTTTGCATATGTACTCAGCAAACTGATACTGGTGTGCCCTATGGTTTCCTCCGCAACGCCAACAGTGCTACTCGATTAGCACCCCTCGGCAGACTCTGAGTTCTGGAACCTTGAGATCTGTGCTGTCTGCCCTGTGCAGAGCCACATTCTACAGTCTTGCCTGTGAAAGGCATCATTCTGTGTACAGTACTTTCTGGATTTGAGTCCACAGGCTGAATAATTTGCTTGGTGCTGCAGGTCGAGGTCATGAACGCCTGACTGATGCTGATGGATTTCTGCAGGTTGACTGTGGTGTTGGCAGATAATAGCTTGTGAAGGGTCCCTCGTGGCCAATTCCTATCACGAAAATGTCTCGCAATGCTTCATTGAGGTGCGTGCCAAAATCACACGGTGCCGCAAGTCTCCTGAGGTCGGCTGCATATTTTGCAATCTCCTGGCCCTCAGGTTTGCGGTGAGTGTAGAATCTGTGCCTTGCCGTGAGGATGCTCTCTTTTGGTTTAAGTTGGTTGCGAATTAGTTCAGTCAGCTCATCGTATGTCTTACCCTTGGCCTTCGTGGGTGCCAGCAAGTCCCTGACGAGGCGGTAGACCTCGGGCCCACAACTGGTCAGCAGTATAGCCTTGCGCTTCTCTGCCAACGTTTCCGTCTCCCCTGCCATGTCGTTTGCCACAAAATATAGCTCGAGTCTTTCCGTGAAGGCATCCCAATCATCACCCTCTGTGAAGTCTTTTAGTGTGCCAAAGGTAGCCATAATATCGCGTGAAAGTCCTTATTCTCGTCACCAGTTATTATGTTTGTATTGTACCTATGAATGACTCCACGAGGCAATGTGTTGTACTCAAACTGTAGTGACCTTGGTCCTTTATTCCTAACTCCAGAGTGAGGCAGTCGCATGGTGGCTCCCCTTTTATACAGCCCCTGCCACCAGGGCAGGACAGGAAACCCCGGGCTCCACCAGTTGCACTTTCTAGTGGTGCCAGCATGTGTATATACACAGTGTAAACCTTATTGATAGTACTTCAGGGCAACAAGTCTCCATCTTATGCAACTACACAGAGAGTATTTCTATAGTCTGCATATATAACAGTAACATAGTGGTTAAATTACAGTTTAATCCAGTGGTTTGGACTAATAATCTAGAGACGTGAGTTCAAATCCCACCACGGCAGCTGTGGAAATTAAATTCAGTTAATTAAGTAACTCTGGAATAAAAAACTAGTATTAGTAATGGTGACCATGAAACTACCGGATCGTTGTAAAATCCCATCTGGTTCACTAATGTCCTTTAGGGAAGGAAATCTGCCATCCTTACCCGGTCTGGCCTACATGTGACTCCAGACCCACAGCAATGTGGTTGACTCTTAACTGCTCTCTGAAATGGCCTAACAAGCCACTCAGTAGTAACAAACCGCTACAAGAAACAATAATAAGAATAATACCAGCACCCAGCACCAGCTTTGGATATGACAACAGCACACTCAGTCCAGTCAACCCTGTAAAGTCCTCCACCCTGTAAAGCAACAGCCTGACATAGTCATATCTTTCAGTCAATTTCCCAGACTCCTCATCACCATCCCTGGGTATGTCCCACAGACCAGTTAAGCAACAGCCTGACATAGTCATACTCACAAAATCATACCTTTCAGCCAATGTCCTAGACACCTCATCACCATTCCTGGGTATGTCCTGTCCCACCGGCAGGACAGACCCACCCGAGGTGGCAGCATAGTGGTATACAGTCAGGAAGGAGTGGCCCTGGGAGTCCTCAACATTGACTCTGGACCCCATGAAGTCTCACGGCTTCAGGTCAAGCATGGGCAAGGAAACCTCCTGCTGATTACCACCTACTGCCCTCTCTCAGCTGATGAATCAGTACTCCTCCATGTTGGACACCACTTGGAGGAAGCACTGAGGGTAGCAAGGGCACAGACTTCGATGTCCTATATCAAGAGCGGCTCGGTAGCACCACAATTGACCGAGCTGGCTGAGTCATGAAGGACATAGCTGCCAGACTGGGCCTGCAGCAGGTGGTGAAAGAACCAACACGAGGGAAAAACCTACTTGACCTCGTCCTCACCAATCTACCTGTCGCAGATGCATGTGTCCATGACAGTATTGGTAGCAGTGACCACCGCACAGCCATTGTGGGCAGCAGGCGCAAGGGAGCACCAGCACCTGCAAGTTCCCCTCCAAGTTATACACCATCCTGACTTGGAAATATATCGCCATTCCTTCATCCCTCCCTAACTGCACAGTGGGAGTACATTCACCATAATGACTGCAGCGGTTCAAGAAGGGGGCTCACCACCACCTTCTCAATGATAATAAGGGATGGGCGACGTCCACATCCCAGGAATTTTTTTTTAAAAACTAGTCTTTGCGACAGCCATTAGTTTCTTTACCCCAAACAGTATTCTGAAATATTTATTTCTTAACATTTACTCTTTTTCTGAGCCATTACAGTAGGACTTGGCTTTGCACCCATGACTCCCCACACATTAAGTTTCTGATTTTGGCCATGCTTTCCAGGAACCACAGAATGGAAGCCAGATCAGAGAAAGTCAAAGGTCAGGCCATTCTCACCATGGTCTAATGGTAGGCAGAGGCCTGGCAGCCAGTTAGCTGCTTACCTTCTAGGTTGGAAGTGGAGTGTGGGACTGGAAGAATTACAGAGAGTAGATATAAGATTTGTTTCCTCATGGGGGTTATAAAATTGTTGGATTATTTTAGATGCAGACCTGTGAAATTCCAGCTGCAAAAGTACGAGTGAGTTCACCAATACCTTTATTAATATACATTTCAATATGGGCCATCTACATCTACTAGCTCTTACTGTTTCAATCCATAGTTGACCATGTTATTACAAGACCCCCATAAGGGTCCAATTTCTGGTTTAATCCGGATAATATTTTATTAAATGAAAACATTTTAAAAAGATTTTACAATAAAAATGAAACCTCATCCAATACCCCTTTGCTAAACTTCCAGAATGATAGTACCTCATAACATGAAAGTCTGTAGACTGCTGTACATCAGCACTGGTTTAAAATGGTGTAATTTTGTACATTTTAAGAGAAAATTGCAATGTAAAAATGTTAGCTTTTACAGGGGAAAGATAAAGCAACCATTTTTTAACATCACTGCAGGCCTCATTATGGGGAGGGGCGGGGAGGGCTTGGATCTGCAGCAAAGTATTTTGGATTTGCACTCTATTTTTAGTATTATATTTCAGTACGGTTGAATTGCTCTTAGACTAGATGTAGACATGGAGTACTGGCATAATTTCTGAAATGAGTTGCAGACCTGTTTTATGCTAGGACCTACTTGGCATAGGAAAGAATACATGATTAACACATTTCAGAGCCAACCAATCGTGCAGTGGGGATTTCAAACAGGTGTTATTTGCATATGCAAAGGTTTTAATGCCTATTTCAGGCCAATTTTTTTTTCCCTTTCCCAATATGGCAGACGACGCACTTCTGGCCGGTAATAAAAACCGTTGATGGATGCTGCAATTATATCAACTAACTATGCAATTATAACTAAGATGAACTGAGATTTTTTTCTTCTAAATGTTTGACAGCCCTAGATGAAATAGTCAAGCAATGGGCAGCTGCCCATTCTTTAGCTATTACAAATGATGCATCAGTAATACCATTTGTCAGCCTTCTGTGCCTTCAAAGTTCCAGATATTCTACTTTTATTGTTAGTCGTTGCTTAGTCAGAGCAGAGTAACTGTTCCAAATGAAAAGCTCTAAAGACAGTCAAAGTTCTGAATCCTTCAGTAGGTATCAACCTTAGCACAATTGTAAGAACATTTTCCTCTGAGTTAAAAGACCACGAGACTAGAATTTGCAGTGGTTCACTGCCCGGTTTCTCGGCGGTATTGGCCGTTTTGGGCGAGTACCGGGTCGGCGAAAAATTCCCCAGCTGAGGCACGCTGGCGGTTTTGATGTCCCGCTGGGGAGCGGACCGCCGGCACTGTCTACAGATCGATCTGGCACGCTATTTGGCTCAGCGGGGACCCGTGGGTAAGTATTAAAAAAAACGGCCTTGAGGATCAGCGGAGCTGGAAGGTCTGCAAGAGAAAGGTAAGTGATTGTTTTTTTTATTATTTATTTTCAAAATCTTTTGGGGTGATTTAATTTAAAAGTGTCTTGGGAATGTTTTTTGGATTTTTTTAGTTAGGATTTTTGAAAAATTATTTTTATTCTTTTTTAGGTGTTAGGCCCAACCCGCAGCCTCGGGGTAAATTTAATAAATTTTTTAAATGTTTCGCCCATTTTCTTTAGGCACCGACCAATCTACCCTAAATTGCATTTTTTCGCCCAGATTGGGGGTTCAAGGCCCATATTTTTTGTTGGGCGGGTTTTAAAAAAAAATTTTCAGGAAGTTTTCGCCGGCGATAATCTTCCCAGCCTTAGCAGTTTTTTGGGCGGCAATCGGGCACTGGCGGGCTTTGGGGAAATTCTAACTGCAAAAGTTTAAGTCCCACTTGAAAGACTGAAGCACATAATTAGGCTGACACTACAGTGCAAAACTGAGTGAATGCTGCAATGTCAGAGGTACCGTTTTTCAGTTGAGACATTAAGCCGAGGTGAGTCATTAAAAGATCCCATGGCACTATTCAAAGAATAGCTGGGGAATTCTGCCAGTGTCCTCGCCAACATTTATTCCTCAACCAACATCAATAAAGACAGATTATCTGGCCTTAATGAACACAAAAAAAAGAATCTTCCCTATGCATGCCAACAAAACTTCTCGGAAAACATAGAAACAGAAAATAGGTGCAGGAGTAGGCCATTCGGTCCTTCAAGCCTACACCGCCATTCAATATGATCATGGCTGATCATGCAACTTCAGTACCCCCTGATCCCCTTAGCCGTAAGGGCCACATCTAACTCCCTCTTGAATATATCCAACAAACTGGACTCAACAACTTTCTATGGTAAAGAATTCCACAGGTTCACCACTCTCTGGTAACGGACAAGAAGTGTCTGGGCAGGGTAGGACAGATAGACTAAGCACTGATATATTTGATTGCCCTATTTCTGTTTGTTAATATGGATGGTAGTTAGAGGCATGCCTTATCTGTGAACGAAAACTGGGCCCCATTTCCAACAGCTGTGAGGCTTACTGTAAATTCAATATATGAGGCAGTATATTCTCAAGAAATTATTATAAATTTACATTCAGAACCCTGAGAGAGGCCCAAGAATCCATTCATTTTGCCCAGCAGCATTCCATAAAATGTTAAATATAGCTGATTTTACGAACTTCGGCGGGTCCGTGGCAGGCAACGTCGGTGGTGCATCCTGACTCCGCTACTGTCTCCATTCCGGCCTCTGAAATGACTGTCTGTGGATTGGGCTTGCTAAGCCCACCCAGCGGGTTTGCTGGCCAATTAGAGGACGCGGGTCTGATGACTTCACTTGATGACGTGTCATCAGCTGGTTATCTTAAAGGGACTGGACTTTCTTTCTTTTGACATTTGTGATGTCAATGTTCTGCAGCTTCAAACACGGACAATCACTGCGCAGAGGTACAGGGCTGCACCCAGGCTCTCCCATGACTTCTTCCATATTCTTATGGAGGGAGTCACAGCACAAAGCCTCTTCCCTTCCCATGGGCGGAAAAGACCTCCTCAGGAGATGGTTGCACATTGCAGAGGAGGGCACAAGCAGGGATGTGGTCAGGAGGATCTGGGTGCAGTGTCACAAACGTTTCAATGATCTCAGTAGATCACAAAACATTAGGACAAAGCCTTACTCAACCTCATCACATCCCCATCACTCTGCCTTCCCTATCCTACCCCTACACATTCTTACTCACACCAACTTAGCTTGCACCTCCACCCATCTCTCTCTATCTACATTATCACATCACCATCTCAGTAGCCACCCACACACTCACCCTCATCTTAGTGCAATCATACCAGCTAACAACACACAAGGGGCCCAAGTTCTGGACGCCCGTTTTTCGCGCCACAAAGTGCGCCTAAAAAAAACTTCCAGATTCTCCGGCTCCCTGCTGGTCCTCTGGCCCTTGGCGCGGCGCAGCACAAGCTGCAGGGGGCGGAGCTAGGTACCTGCGCTGAAAACAGTGCCGGGGCCTCTGCACATGCGCGCTACAGTGGGCGCGCATGTGCAGTAGCTCCAGGCGCCCAAAACTGTGTGGGAGGAGCCCGAAGCATGCAGCCCCTAGCCCTGGCTGAATGGCCTCACTGGGGTTGCGTGTATAAGGCTGCCTCCCACGCCCAGCTTCTGCTTCCTCCGGACCGGACCCGGCCCGACTTGACTCCCGCTCCCAACCCCCGCTTCCCCCACCGGACCGCCCCCCGACCCCAACCTCCGCTTCCCCCGCTCCCGACCTTCCCCCCCCTCCCCGACCGACCTCCGCTCCCGACCGATCTCCCCTCTCCCCCCCCCGACCGATCTCCGCCCCCCCCCCCCCCCGCACGACCGATCTCCGCCCCCGATCCACGCTCCCGACCCCCCCGGATCCGACGCCACCTACCTGTCAATCCGGTAAGTCTAAGCTCGAAGTCTTGGGCCCGGCCGGGCCGGGCCCGTTCCGCCTCCCTCTCCTTTCTTTCTCTCTCTCTCTCTCTCTCTCTCTCTCTCTCTCTCTTGCCCCCTTCTCTCTCCCCTTCCACTCCCTCCCTTCTCTTCCCCCCTCCCCTCCCTCCCTCCCTTCTCTCACCACCCCTCCCTTCACTCGCCCCCCCCTCCCTCCCTTCTCACCCCCTCCCTCCCTTGTCACCCCCACCCCCCTCTCCCCCACTCCACCACCCCTCCTCCCCTCCCCTCCCCCTCCCCATCCTCCCCCTCCCCTCCACCCCTCGCTGTCAGAAACACAGACACTGACAGACAGAGAGTGAGAGACACACACAGACAGACAGAGAGATAGAGACACTGACAGAGACACACTGGGGGGGGGCATCCCAGCACGCTGTTGGAGGGCTCCCGGATCTGCAGTCGGTAAGTAGAAAATGTTTTATTTATTGATTTTTTTAAAAATTATTTCTTAGTAATTTTTTTTGATTTTATTGGTTGATTTATTGATGTTTTTATCATTTATTATTGATGATGGCTCTTTATTTGTAAAACTGAAGTGTTTAATGTTTGTAAACTTCCCTTTAAACACCCCCCCCCCATTCCCTACGCCTGATTTGTAACCTACGCCTGATTTTCTAAAGTGTAGACAAGGTTTTTTCGAGCGTACAAAAATCTTCACTTACTCCATTCTAAGTTAGTTTGGAGTAAGTTTTCACTGCCGAAACTTTGAAAACAGGCGTAAGTGGCCGGACACGCCCCATTTTGAAAAAAAAATTCTGTTCCAAAGTGAAACTGTTCTAACTGACTAGAACTGGAGCAAACTAAATGCCGAGAATTTGAATTTCTAAGATGCTCCGTTCTACACCAGTTGCTCCAAAAAATCAGGAGCAACTGAGGCTGAAACTTGGGCCCAAGAGTCGGCACTTGGGTGTTTTATGCAATGTTCATATAAAGTTTCTGTTAATGTGGTGTCAAACATTGAAACCTTCATTTTCAACACTTTGCGTTCTTGGTCAGATTTGTGAGCACCTTTTGGAAGTGGCTTAATGAATTGCAGTGAATGATGAGACATAATGGTATCCCCTCGCCGCCCCGCCCCCCCCCCCCCATCCCCGGCAATGGTGATGAGTGTGAAAGGAATGACTTGGGCATTGTTGGGATGCTTTATGGTGTTGGTGTTGGATGGTGTCAATCGTACATCATGTGGCAGCCAGGGTGTGCAGCGGGTGTAAATCTGGCCATGGTGAGGCCATCCCTGGCCTCCCGAGCAGCAATGCGGTCGGGTGCTGATGCCCTCTGTCCTATGCAGCATCAGTTGATTGTGGAGAAGGTTGGTGGTGTTGTTGATGCTGCTGGTGTGCCTGCTGCTGCTGGTGTTGGGGCTGATCGTGGTGGGATTCTGAGGACCAAGTTGAGAGAGTATAAAACACACCCATGCTGATGGAATAGCTGTCAGGTGAAGTGGAGATGACAGAAATGATCTGTCAATGGTGAGAAGGTAATGAGGTCAGACTGGATGGAGATTTGTGTAAAGATTTGCAGAATGGTGAATCTATTGTGGAAATGCAATGAGGAAGAGCTTGTGGCTGAGGGAAGATATCTCTGTAAGGTGGGAGCTTTTATTGTACATTTGAAGCTGTCAACACAACAACTGATTCAATGGCCACTGAACTCCCTCCCCAGTTTGACTGACACGGTCCATGACCAGCGTGGATCCCATGGGTGAGCTGTCAAATGCAGAAGATGAGCTGAAATTGATTCTTAAGTGGCTCTAAACCAGCCACTAATGACCTGAATTGGGTCCCCGCTACGAACCCACCACTACGTGTTGGGTCTGCTCAACGCTGACACACCCGACAACGGGAAAAGGTGCAAGGTGATGGGTTGACAGCGGGTTATGACCCGCTGGGGGAAAAAAACACTTTCCCACCTAATCTGCCACTGATCGCACCCACTGACCCCACGCAAAATCCAACCCAATGTCACCAACGTTAAGCATTTGGCCCAGTTTCAGTTCTGTTAGGATCCGTTGGTTAGAAAAATCGATTACCATTTAGATTAGTCCATCACACCAACACATCTACATAGGGTAGCTGAGTTATTCAAAATCTGCCTGAAGAAAATATCCCATGAGATAGGAAAATAGGGCTAATGGAAGTAAAACAGATTAAAAACATAATATACCTGGTAATACTCTTGAGATTGTTTCCTAAATTCATCCGAATCATGCTGTGCCACAGCAACCACGATCTCACAGTTCCCGACTAGTCGCTTCATGGTGTTCACAAACTGCATCGGACTGTTTCGGAGAGCATCACCCCTATTAGATCATAACAAGCTATTAACTTCACAACAGTGTGACAAAAAAAATCATTGTGCCCATCATCAAACTTGAGTCAGTCAGTAAAAGGTTAACAATTTTGTTAAAATGACGATCACAGGAATTTCATCCAAACATAGTGGCCCAGATTTTGAGTTAATAATAAATAAATGAAAAATAACTTGTGGAGTCATTTCTATCCAAATGAGTAGCTAATCCAAGACTTCTAAAGTTCCCTTTTCAGTTCTAAACTTATATGAAAGTGTTATCATTTAAAGACAACAGAACACTCAGTGGATGTAATAGAAAGAGGTGATGACTTATTTCATCAGTGAGCCAGATTTTTTTTTAATTCATTCATGGGATGTGTGCGTCACAGGCAAAGCCAGCATTTATTGCCCATCCCTAATTAGAAACATAGAAACATAGAAAATAGGTGCAGGAGTAGGCCATTCAGCCCTTCGAGCTTGCACCACCATTCAATATGATCATGACTGATCATTTTTGCAACTTTAGTACCCCATTCCTGCTTTCTCTCCATGCCCTTTGATCCCTTTAGCCATAAGGGCCACATCTAACTCCCTTTTGAATATATCTAACAAACTGGCCTCATCAACTTTCTGTGGTAGAGAATTCCACAGGTTTACAATTCTCTGAGTGAAGAAGCTTCTCCTCTTCTCGGTCCTAAATGGCTTATCCTTAGACTGTGATCCCTGGTTCTAGACTTCCACAACATCAGAAACATTCTTCCTGCATCTAACCTGTCCAATCCCGTCAGAATTTTATATGTTTCTATGAGATCCCCTGTCATCCTTCTAAACTCCAGTGAATAAAGGCCTAGTCGACCCAGTCTTTCTTCATATGTCAGTCCTACCATCCCGGGAATCAGTCTGGTGAACCTTCGCTGCACTACCTCAATAGCAAGAATGTCCTTCCTCAGATTAGGAGACCAACACTGTACATAATATTCAAGGTGTGGCCTCACCAAGGCCCTGTACAACTGCAGTAAGACCTCCCTGCTCCAATACTCAAATCCTCTCGCTATGAAGGCCAACATGCCATTTACCTTCTTCACCGCCTGCTGTACCTGCATGCCAACTTTCAATGACTGATGTACCATGACACCCAGGTCTTGTTGCACCTCCCCTTTTCCTAATCTGTCACAATTCAGATAATCTTCTGCCTTCCTGCTTTTGCCACCAAAGTGGATAACCTCACATTTATCTACATTATACTGCATCTGCCATGCATTTGCCCACTCACCTAACCTGTCCAAGTCACTCTGCAGTCTCTTAGCATCCTCTTCACAGCTCACACTGCCACCCAGCTTAGTATCATCTACAAACTTGGAGATATTATATTCAATGCCTTAAATCATTAATGTATATTGTATATAGCTGGGGCCCCAGCACTGAACCTCGTGGTACCCACTAGTCACTGCCTGCCATTCTGAAAAGGACCCGCTTATTCCTACTCTTTGCTTCCTGTCTGCCAACCAGTTCTCTATCCACGTCAATATATAACCCCCAATACCATGTGTTTTAATTTTGCACACTAATCTCTTGTGTGGGACCTTGTCAAAAGCCTTTTGAAAGTCCAAATACACCACATCCACTGGTTCTCCCTTGTCCACTCTACTACTTACATCCTCAAAAAATTCTAGAAAATTTGTCAAGCATGATTTCCCTTTCATAAATCCATGCTGACTTGCTTTCCAAATGCACTGCTTTTACATCTTTAATAATTGATTCTAACACTTTCCCTACTACCGATGTCAGGCTAACCTGTCCATAATTCCCTGTTTTCTCTCTCCTTCCTTTTTTAAAAAGTAGGGTTACATTAGCTACCCTCCAATCCATAGGAACTGATCCAGAGTCTATAGAATGTTGGAACATGACCACCAATGCATCCACTATTTCTAGGGCCACTTCCTTAAGTACTCTATGATGCAGACTATCAGGCCCTGGGGATTTATCGGCCTTCAGTCCCATCAATTTCCCTAACACAATTTCCTGACTAATAAGGATTTCCTTCAATTCCTCCTTCTCGCTAGACCCTCGGTCCCCTATTATTTCCTTAGTGAAGACAGACCAAAGTATTTGTTCAATTGGTCTGCCATTTCTTTGTTCCTTGAGAAGGTGGTGGTGAGCTGCCTTATACAACAGGGTGGCTTGCTAGGCCATTTCAGAGGGCAGTTAAGAGTGAACCACATTGCTGTGGGTCTGGAGCCACATATAGGCCGGACCAGCTTCACAGAAGATTTCCTTCTCTAAAAGACATGCATAAACCAGATGGGTTTTTACAATCATTTGGTAGTTTCATGGTCACCATTACTGATATTTGTTTTGTATTCTAGATTTATTGAATTAACTGAATTTAAATTCCCCAGCTGCCATGGTGGGATTTGAACTCATGTCTCTGGATCATTAGTCCAGGTCTCTGTATTTCTAGGCAAAACCATTATGCTACCATACCCCATTCCAGTGCACTCACTTCAAAGTGTGATTTATCACAAACTGTCAAAATTTTAGCGCTAAAAACAAACTGAACAGGATATCCCCTATCTCCAAGAACCTCTGTGCTGAAGTGGAATGAAGAAACTTCAGCTGTTCAGGAAGATAATTGTGAACATGCCTACTGCACAAAATAGTCAGGGTTATGCATGAATAATGGAGTAATTGAACTTTGCACCATTGGCTTTAAATAGCATGTACAGGGAATTTAGTTGCAAAAATATAATCTAGTCATTTGTAAATGTAATCATGGTCACTGGCAGTGAACATACTCAGTCATCTGAAGAGGATCATTGACGTAGGTGTGGACAATTGGACAGAGGTCATAAATCCCACTGAGAAATAAAACACCTGTGGAAAAATAAAACATGTTTCTGTATTATGCCATCAGTCAAAGACCTAAGAGAACTTGAATACTTGAATGATGCAGTCATTCGCTAAAACCCGGGCAATATTCTCTTTGAAACATCAATATTTTTCAAGCGTTCAAAACTCTTGGTCAATCGCCTAAACAATGAAAACTTGAGTATAGCGTGAGTCACACGTTAAATGTGCCTATATCACAAAAGTTCATCCATTGCACATTTTCTGATTACTCCAGTAACCACTATCTGTTAAGTTAACCACAATGATTTACTCAAATATAAACTTACCTCATTCGGCCCAGTGGAAATTTTCACCATCATTAAAATGTCTGTGCACTTCAATCTTTTGTTCAACTTCTACTCAATGATGAATAAAAAATATAGAATATCACACTAAAATGTCAATACTGTACCAAGTGTCTTTCATAGTGTCAATTTGAAATGCTTGTTACATTTCACAATTTTTACATAATTCTCATTATTAGGATAACATAAAGGAAAGTTTACTGTGTATCTGGCTATTTACTTGACCTGAGAACACTTGATGCTGACATTGGATGCCCAAAATAGAAATGTATTCCATTCCCAGCACTGACATGAAAAAAGCACAAGTGATTTTTATTCAGGGACGTGAGGAAGAAATTTGCTGGAGCTTTATTATGTTCCCAGGCAGGGTGACAAGATGAGAGTTCAGTTCCCTAGAAACCCTTCTCATACTGTAACTAAAATGATTGAAAGCAAAAATATGTGCACGAAATAGAAGGAGCTCAACACCTTCCTGCCATTACCTTTAATATCAGGAGTGACACCATACTCTGCCCAATCTGTACAAAGCACCATGGCTCCTAAATGGGCACCAGCAGAATGTCCACAGAGATAAACACCACTGAAAGACATGCAAAAGGAAAGGAGTATAAATCTTTTGCAAGTTTTCTCCAAACAGAAAACAATTCTGCAGTTACCCCCTCTCCCCACACCTTCCCATGAAGAAAACTTTATTCAGAAAAGCATATGAAACTGCAGTTTATGTCAGCCTCTCTGCCAACAATTCAGTGTAAAGCTCTGCAGGAAATGCTCTGCTTTGCCATCCTGGTTGATTCTGACTTCAACATTGAATTGTACTCGAGAGTTTTTTTTTGTGGGAAATATCTAAACAGTTATTTTAGTTCCTTAACATTCTGAACATATTTTAATGGGAAGTGAAGCATGGGCTTGATCCCTCTTGCCCAATCATTTTAATAGAAAACAAATGTCTGGAATTGGCCAACTTTGCTTCAGCAGAAATAGTTACCTATAGCTACTCCAGGATTCCACTGCATGGTTCATAATGAAAAACCCTAATGGGGGAGCTGACATTTTCTTAAATTCACTTATCAAAACCAGCAAATAGTGAGTGAATAAGAAACACTAATGTTCGCTATCACAGTGAGTAGTTGAGGCAAATAGGATAGATGCATTCAAGAGGGAGCTAGATAAATACACAAGGGAGAAAGGGATAAAAGGATATATTGATGGGGTTAGATGAAGAGGGGTCAGAGAAGGTTCATGTGGAGCATAAACACCAGCATAGACCTGTGGGCCGAATGGTCAGTTTCTGTGCTGTAAATAATTTGTAATACTTTCATTCTGTATATGATAGAGGTCAGTTTTAATACAAGGGATCGCAGGACAGTGTGGTTGACTTTAAAGAATCTATTCCAATATTAACCTTTTCAAAATGAACACGTAAACTGAGGGGTGACCTCTATCAGGTCACCCCTCAGTCTTCTCTTTTCTAGAGAGAAGAGCCCCAGCCTGTTCAATCTTTCCTGATAGTTATAACCTCTCAGTTCTGGTATCATTCCACTACGTCTTTATTGCACCTTCTCCAGTGCCTCTATATCCTTTATATAACATGGAGACCAGAACTGTTCACAGTACTCCAAGTGTGACCGAACCAAAGTTCTATACAAGTTTAGCATAACTTCTCTGTTTTTCAATTCTATCCCTTTAGAAAAGAATTTGTTTGCTTTTTTTGTTGGCCTTATTAATCTGCATTGCTACTTTTAGTAATCTGTGTATCCCTCTGTTCCTCTACCCCATTTAAACACCTATTTTCCAAGGAGTATATGGCCTCCTTATTCTTCCTACCAACATTTATTCACACTTACTCATACTTATTCATACTTATTCATATTTATTCATACTTCACACTTATATATTGAAGTTCATTTGCCAATTATATGCTAATTCTGAAAGATTTTTTATGTCTTCCTGTATTTTGTCGCAGTCCTCCTCTGTTTTAACCACCCGCCCAATTTGGTGTCAGGCACAAATTTTTAAAATGTACTTCAAATTCCGGAGTGCAAATCATTTATGTAAATGGTGAAGAAAGTGGTCCCGCTTCCCATCATTTGCCAATCTGAATAACTATCTTTAACCCCTGTTTTCTGTTTTGTAGTCATGAAGTTCTGAAATAACATTTCGTCAGATCTTACCTCAAAGTAGAATATTGCTGCACAATGAAGGCTACACTACGTCGCACCTGAGACACAATTAAATCCATATTACCTGAAAATACAACAAAACAAAGCTTAAAAAATGTAATTTGGAACTACAGTTTTGTGTAGTACCTGTAACAGTAGACTTCAAACTGGTGTAAGAGCATTTTATTATTTAAAGCACAATTATAACATTCAAGGAGCAGGTAAAATAATGTATGGAACCTAGAAACAGTTTCTCAATCTAACGAAAGCAGTTGATATCTTTAAAAAAAAACAGAGCTTTAACAACGCTATTAACATATCTGTCTTAAAGCAGTTCTCTAAGCTTCTTACAAGGCTGGTATTTCAATCAATTCTTCGAGCACCAATCCAAGTTAGCTTTTCGGCATGCATTTAAACTCTGACCTAATCTTCTAAAATGGCTTCTGCTACCTTAATTACACAGTCACCTCTAGCGTGGCCTAAGGTTCTGTTGTCTATCTGTAAAGCATGCACTCCCATGTTCCGCCACCAGGGAGCGCATCCCCTGAAGTCCCACGAGATCCCAGCATCCCTTGGGAGCACTGTATGTAAGCCTGTTCCTCACTCTGGAGTGTCTTAATAAACACTGAGGTCACTGTTACTTTAACCTCCCTGTGTGCAGTCTCATCTGTGTTGGGAACACAATAACTGGCGACGAATATACGAATCCAACGCAAAGATGCAGCAAACTGTGGGCATCCTGGAGAAGTTCTCGGAGGGTGAGGACTGGGAAGCCTATGTCGAACGGCTAGACCAGTACTTTGTAGCCAACGAGCTGGACGGAGAAGGAAACACTGCAAAAAGGAGAGGGGTCCTCCTCACAGTCTGCGGGGCACCGACCTACAGCCTCATGAAAAATGTTCTGGCTCTGATAAAACCCACAGATAAGTCGTATGAGGAGCTGTGTACACTGGTTCGGGAGCATCTTAACCCGAGGGAGAGCGTGCTGGTGGCGAGGTATCGGTTCTACACGTGCCAGCGATCTGAAGGTCAGGAAGTGGCGAGCTACGTCGCCGAGCTAAGGTGACTTGCAGGACAATGTGAGTTTGATGGCTACCTGGAGCAGATGCTTAGAGACTTTTTTGTACTGGGGATTGGCCATGAGACCTTCCTACGAAAACTTTTGACTGTAGAGACACCGACCCTCAGTAAGGCCATTGCGATAGCACAGATGTTTATGTCCACCAGTGATAACATCAAACAAATCTCTCAGCACACAAGTGCTAGCAATGTTCATAAATTAACTGGAACTGTGTTTGCGAGCAGAAATATACAGGGCAGAAACCACGAGTCTGCAACTGCCAGCAGGCCTCAGGTGACCCAGATGACTCAGAGTCTGCAACAAAGGATGAATGCAAGGCAATTCACACCTTGTTGGCGTTGTTGTGGCTTCCATTCAGCCTATTCATGCCGCTTCAAAGGGTATGTTTGCAAGAGCTGTGGAACAATGGGGCACCTCCAATGAGCTTGCAGACGAGCAGCTCTGCAAAACCTGC
This sequence comes from Pristiophorus japonicus, assembly GCF_044704955.1. Taxonomy (NCBI): domain Eukaryota; kingdom Metazoa; phylum Chordata; class Chondrichthyes; family Pristiophoridae; genus Pristiophorus; species Pristiophorus japonicus. The sequence goes on from NC_091992.1 coordinate 123,233,955, forward strand.
TAACCACCACGTGGCAGAGGAAGATCGGTCCATGGTGGATCAAAGCAATTTTGAGCCTCAGAGAGAGGAGGCAAATGCTGAAGTACATGGAGTGCACACATTTTCGATGAAATGTCCACCTATAATGCTAAACGTAAAATTGAATGGCTTACCCGTAGCCATGGAACTGGACACTGGCGCTAGCCAATCCATCATAAGTAAAAAGATGTTTGAGAGATCGCTTCTCGGCCTTTTGGCTAAGATCATGCGTAACTGACCTGACAGGGGAGTAACCAGGACCCCAAAGTGGTTCTCCCTGGATCAGGAAGGTGGTTCTCCTATGCTTTTTGGAAATAGGAGGTGGGTGGGGTGGATTGACCCATCCACCTCCACGGAGGTGGGTGGGGTTGCTGACCCATCCACCTCCATGGCATGAACCTGGTATTGCAGTACTTCCAGGAACGGTGCAGTGGCTCTCGGCCTTTTGGCTAAGAGCATTGGCGCAGAGTGATCCTTGATGTGTGCAAGGTGACCTCTGGCGTTTGTGATTTGACAAAGAATTGGAAAGATTGGCTACGAATTTAAAAAAAAAACAAGGCACTCAGACCAGCCCTGAGCCCCATCCACATGAAACTGAAAACGTACACCAAAGAGCTTATCGCTGTACTGGGCAGCGCCATGGCCAAGATTACCTACGAGGGCACGGTGCACGAACTGCCACTCTGATTGCCCCGGGCGATGGTCCCACACTGCTTGGAAGGAGCTGGCTAGGCAAAATCCGCTGGAACTGGGATGACATCCGAGCGTTATCACATGTCGATGAGGCTTCGTGTACCCAGGTTCTTAACAAATTTCCTTCCCTTTTTGAGCCAGACATTGGAAACTTTTCCGGGGTGAAGGTGCGAATCCGCTTGGTCCCAGAGGCATGACCCATTCACCACAAGGCGTGAGCGGTACCTCACATGATGAGGGAGAGAGTGGAAATCGAGCTGGACAGGCTGCAATGCAAGGGCATCATCTCCCCAGTGGAATTCAGCGAGTGGGCCAGCCCGATTGTTCCAGTACTCAAAAGTGATGGCACGGTCAGGATTTGCAGCGATTATAAAGTAACTATTAATCGTTTTTCGCTACAGGACCAATACCCGCTACCTGAGGCAGACGACCTATTTGCGACGCTGGCAGGAGGCAAGACGTTCACCAAGATCGACCTGACTTCGGCCTACATGACGCAGGAGCTGGAGGAGTTTTCGAAGGGCCTCACCTGCATCAACACGCACAAGGGACTGTTCATCTGCAACAGATGCCCGTTTGGAATTCGGTCGGCTGCAGCGATCTTCCAGAGAAACATGGAGAGCCTACTCAAGTTGGTACCACGCACGGTGGTTTTTCAGGACGACATATTGGTCACGGGTCGGGACACCGTAGAGCACCTACAAAACCTGGAGGAGGTCCTCCAGCGACTGGATCGCATAGGGCTGCGGCTGAAGAGGTCGAAATGCGTCTACATGGCAACAGAAGTGGAGTTTTTGGGGAGAAAGATCGTGGCAGATGGCATTCGGCCCACAGACACCAAGACAGAGGCTATCAGGAACGTGCCCAGGCCACAGAACGTCACGGAGCTGCGGTCGTTCCTGGGACTCCTCAACTATTTTGGTAACTCCCTACCGAGGTTAAGCACCCTCTTAGAGCCCCTACATGAGTTATTGCGTAAAGGTGAGAGCTGGGTATGGGGAAAAAAAAAAAGTAATTGCTTTTGAAAAGCCAGAAACATTTTATGCTCCAACAAGCTGCTTGTATAACCCGTGTAAAAGACTTGTGCTAGTATGTGATGCATCATCATACGGAGTCGGGTGTGTATTACAACAAGCTAACGTTGCGGGGAAGTTGCAACCTGTCGCTATGCCTCCAGTAGCTTGTCTAAGAGGGGCTACAGCATGATTGAGAGTGCCTACAACATGATTGAGAAAGAGGCATTAGTGTGTGTGTGTGTTCAGAGTAAAGAAAATGAATCAGTACCTGTTTGGCCTCAAATTTGAGCTGGAAACCGATCACAAGCCCCTCATATCCCTGTTCACTGAAAACAAGGGGATAAATACTCATGCCTCAGCCCGCATACAAAGGTGGGCACTCGCGCTATCAGCGTATAACTATACCATCCGCCACAGGCCAGGCACCAAGAACTGTGCGGATGCTCTCAGTCGGCTACCATTGCTAACCACGGGGGTCGAAATGGCACAGCCTGCAAACTTGTTGATGGTGGCGCAGCCCGCAGACTTGTTGATGGTCATTGAAGCTTTTGAAAATGATAAATCACCTGTCATGGCCCGCCAGATTAGGACTTGGACCAGCCAAGATCCTCTGCTGTCCCAAGTAAAAAACTGTGTACTGCATGGGAGCTGGGCCAGCATCCCCATTGAAATGCAAGAGCTAATCAAGCCATTCCAGCGGTGAAAGGACGAGCTGTCCATTCAGGCAGACTGCCTGTTGTGGGGTAAACACGTAGTGCTACCCAAAAAGGGCAGGGAGATGTTCATCTCAGATCTCCACAGCACACACCCAGGTATAGTAATGATGAAAGCAATAGCCAGATCCCACATGCGGTTGTCCGGTATCGACTCTGACTTAGAGTCCTGTGTACGGCAATGCAGCATGTGTGCTCACTTGAGCAACGCGCCCAGAGAGGCACCACTAAGTTTGTGGTCCTGGTCCTCCAGACTATGGTCAAGGATCCATGTCGACTATGCGGGCCCGTTTCTTGGTAAAAATGTTCCTGGTGGTGGTGGATGCTTTTTCAAAATGGAATGAATGTGAAATAATGTTGGGAAGCACCGCCACCGCCACCATGTTTGCCACCCACGGCCTGCCTGACATACTGGTCAGTGACAACGGTCCCATGTTTCACCAGTGCCGAATTTAAAGAATTCATGACCCACAATGGGATCAAACATGTCACCTCGGCCCCGTTTAAACCAGCCTCCAATGGGCAGGCAGAGCAGGCAGTGAAAAAAAACAATCAAACAGAGCCTCAAACGAGTCACAGAAGGCTCACTCCAAACCCGCCTGTCCCGAATACTGCTCAGCTACCGCACGAGACCCCACTTGCTCACAGGGGTGCCCCCAGCTGAGCTACTCATGAAAAGGACACTTAAAACCAGACTATCGTTGGTTCACCCCAACCTGCATGATCAGGTAGAGAGCAGGCGGCAGCAACAAAATGTAAACGATGGTCGCGCCACTGTGTCACAGGAAATTGATCTGAATGACCCTGTGTATGTGCTAAACTATGGACATGGTCCTAAGTGGATCGTGGACACGGTGATAGCTAAAGAAGGGAGTAGGATGTTTGTCGTCAAACTAGACAATGGACAAATTTGCAGAAAGCACCTGGACCAAACAAGGCTGCGGTTCACAGACTGCCCTGAATAACCCACAGCAGACACCACCTTTTTCGAGCCCACAACACACACCTAAAGGATCAACGACACCACCCCAGACCAGGAAATCAAACCCATCACGTCCAACAGCCTAGCAAGGCCAGGCTCACCCAGCAGCTCTGCAGGGCCAACAACACGCCAGCCCAGCGAGGGCACAGCCAACACACCAGAACAGACATTTGTACCGAGGCAGTCTACCAGGGAAAGAAAGGCTCCCGACCACTCAACCTTGTAAATAGTTTTTACTTTGACTTTGGAGGGGGAGTGATGTTGTTGTATATCTGTAAAGCATGCACTCCCATGTTCCGCCACCAGGGAGCGCATCCCCTCAAGTCCCAAGGGATCCCAGCATCCCTTGGGAGCACTTTATATAAGCCGGCTCCTAAGGCCTGTTCCTCACTCTGGAGTGTTTTAATAAAGACTGAGGTCACTGTTACTTTAACCTCCCTGTGTGCAGTCTCATTTGTGTTGGGAACACAATAGGTTCCACTGCTGGTCCTCTCAATTCCTCGTCTGCATGCTTGCTTCCACTGAATAACATTCATAAACATGGGGTCAGCTTCCAACTATATGCTGATGCCATCCAGCGTTACCTCTCCACCACCACTCTTGAATTATGCTATCTTACCCAACCAGCTGACTGACATCAAGTAGTAGATGGGCAAGAGCTTGCTACAACTTGACTAGAGGCATCCTGTTCATCTCTTGCCAGAAATTCTACGCCGAAGCTCTAATTCCATTCACCTTCCAAGCTGCTTGCCCCGGTTGCCTTTGACGGTGTATAATTTTAGTGTTCTTTGCTGCTTGCTCATGCTGAATTCGACAGTGCATAATCTTGGTGTCCTGTTTGACCCTGAGCTGAGCCGAAACCTCACATCTTATCCATCTAACTCTACAATATTGCTTCCTTCAATTCCTACCTCATGCCCATCGTCATTGAATCGCTCATCAATGCCTTTGTCACCTCTGGGCTCAACTTCTCCAACTCTCTCTTCCCAAGTTCTTCAATAGCCTTTACAAAACCACTCTCTTCAACCTAGTCTTCTGACCCTTTTCCTGCACCGGCTTGGTTGTCATTTCTTCCCACTACCATGTGAAACACTGTGGGATGCTTTGCTACATTAAAGGTGCTGTACAAGTGCAACTTTTTGTCTATCTCGGTAACCTCCTCCAGCCCTACAACCCTCCAAGATATCTGCACTGCTCCAATTCTAGCTTCTTGTGCATCCCCGATTTTAGTTGCTTCATCATTGGAGGCCGTGCCTCCAGCTGCTGAAGCCCTAAGCTCTTGAATTCCCTCCCTAAACCTCTCTGCCTCTCTACCTCGTTCTCCTCCTTTCAGACACTCCTTAAAACCTACTTCTTCACCTGTCCTAATATCTCCTTATGTGGCTTGGTATCAAATTGTCTTTGATAATGCTCCTATGAAGCGCCTTGGGGCATTTTACTATGTTAAAGGTGCGATAGAAATGCAAATTGTTGTTGTGGTCTCTGACATAACCAGCTGAGTCTTTATGCTCCTCGACCAGCTTTTGGACTGGTTGGCAATGAATCAGGGGCCTCTTTATTGGCCTTTACTTCCAATATGGAAGAAGAGAATTGGTGCACACAGAACAGTATTTAAAAAGTATTCATAATTTGTTGTTTTAAAAAGTTAACGAATAATTAGAATAAGATTTGTTAGAAATAAAGTACAATCAAATGAGAGAGTTGCAACAAAGGGAAGATGGGGCAAGAAGTGATGCTTAATTTTAACTTTTATGGCATCAGTTCATCATTACAGTAAGAAAGCTACTGCTGACAATGGAGTAGCTTAAATACTGTGATATTAGGGTTTATTTCAAGACCAATGTGTTGAGATATCAAAGTATTAAAATCTGGAATCTAAAAGTATTAAAACTCCATAGAATCTGGTATTTCCTGGTCTTGATGGTGCTGTTAACAGGGAGGTTGTACCTACCTTTTGGCGCAAGGGCATAGCTGACAGCAACAACAATAACTCCAGCTTTCGCCAGTGGAGGCACCATGAAACCAGACAATTCTTTGCTGCAAAAATGTTTTTTAAAGTAAGTCTGTTAAAATATTTATTTATGTCTAGTGTTAACAAACCGTGCAATCAGGATGTCCAAAGTATATCACTTATAATTCTTGAGCTCTTGTTATCCAGCCCATGAAACCCCAGCAACTGTTTCTACTTGCTACATATTTCTTACTCTACTACTGGTTTCTACCATTTGAATTTTCCAGGCCTTGAAGTTTGGTAAATTCTAAATCTGAACACCAAGATCTATTGGTATCAGCAGCTTCAGATACAAGTGATATATCAGAAACATTCATTTAAACTTTATATGTGGCCCGTGGTATACATCTAAGTTCCCATGAAGATTAAAAGATTGTACACTCCTGTTGTTGAAGACAATAATGAAAAAAAGCAATTGAGCTCATTCAATTTCAGATCCTGATGTGACCATTCTCATTTTCCCCCATCTCAAATTCACATCCTTCCATCTTTTGCTGAATCAGAATTCCATCTGACTCAATTCACAAATCCTTCATTGGATCAGTTGTTACTGCACTAGGTTGCAGTCTATTTCATAAGTGTACAGTTCTAAGAATGAAGTTAATTCTTGTGGTAAATTAAGCCATTTGCATTCTTAGCTTTTAATCACATGTTTGTTAGGCATAAAGTCAGATTGACATGGAATTTTTTACTTCCCTCTTGTTAAGTGCAATAGAGAGGGGGAAAGGGGAGGTGGAGTAGCTGTACTTATTAGGGATAACATAATGGCAGTAGAAAAAATGACGCACTTATCAGCAAGACAAAAATGGAATCCATGTGGATAGAGATAAAAGATAATAAAGGATCAATCACACTTCATACCACCTAATAGTGGAAAGGGGGTGGAGGAAGAAATATGCAGACAAATTAGGGAAATTAGTAAAAAACATAGAATAATAATCATGGGGGATTTCAACAACCCTGATATTAATTGGACAGAAGAGATAGATAAAGGGGATAAGGGAATGGGGGTCTTACACTGTGTATAGGACTTCTTTCTAACCCAATGTGTAAAAAGCCCAACAAAGGAGGATTTGTTATTGGATCTAGTATGGGGAATGAATCAGAGTGGATAAGAGATGTAAAAGTAGGGAAACATCTAGGCAATAGTGATCATAATATAATACGCTTTAAGATGATAATTGAGAAGGACATAAGTATGACGAAAACCAGATAGATTGGAGAAAAATAGATTGGAGAAAAGCTGATTTTGAGGGGCTGAGTATAGAACGGAAAAATAAAATGGGCAACAATATTGGCAAAAAGCGATGTAGAATAGTAATGGGAAACATTTAAAACAGTGTTGAACAGAATGCAGGAACAATATATTCCGCTAAAAGGAAAGAACAAACTAAATACTAATGAGACTCTATGGATGAATAAACCCATAAGAGAACAATTGAGGGTAAGGAAAGAGGCATACATTAAGTGCATAGATAGCAGGGGAGTGCATGATAAGGGACAATATGAAAAGATTAGGAGAGGTCAAAAAAACAATTAGGAAGGCAAAGAGGAACTATTAAATTAAATTAGCAAGGAACATAAAACAAAATAGCAAAACATTTTACAGGCACATCAATAAAAAAAGGAAGGTTGAGATGGGAATAGGACCATTAAGGGATAGACATGATAATACCACAAGTAACAACAGAGAGATGGCAGAAATATTAAATAATTATTTTACTTCAGTATTTATCAGGGAGATAGAACAGGTGGACATGACATTGGATGATGAGATTAGTAATGAGATAAGTACATTTAAAATAAAAAGAGGGGATATGGATATACAGGTTGCACCTCCCTTATCCGGGACTCCCTTATCCAGCACCACCCCTCGTTCGGCAGCATTCCCGCCGCTGTGGGGCGCATGCGCAGAACGCAGCCGGGTCCTCCAACATGAACAAATTGAAGTCCTTCCCCGACCACTCCACTGCAAATTCCGCCAGATCCCGACTCCACGATCTCTTCCACCGCCGCTGATCCCCCCCCCCACCACGCCATCCCCCCCGCGGCCTTCTTCGCTGCCACACTCCCAGCCCCCAGCCAGCCAGCCCCAATATCCCCATATCCCCAACCGCTCCACTCCGCTGGACCGGCAGTCCAACACCGCGATTTTTTTTTTACTTACTGAGAAAGTACTTACGGAGTCGGGGGTCCGGTGGTGTTTGCAGTGGAGCGTTCAGGGATATTGGGGCTGGGAATGCGGCAGGGAGATCGTGGGGGAGGGGCGGTGCATTGCGGGGTCAGGCCAGTGATCGGAGTTCATGAAAGTTGTAAAATTTCCACTTAATGTATACAATAATGTGTGTACTTGACCGCTATGGCAGAGAAATGAAGACGTGGTCTGTTTTTGACCAATGATTGACACCATTAAAGTTGTAAAAACGGTTTGTATAGCGTTGCTCCCCTTACAACACGTGTCCTCCCCATGTCCGGTAAAATCCCTTATTCGACATAGGCCAGGCCCCGAGGTGCCGGATAAGGAAGGTTCAACTGTATTAAATAACCTAATCAAACACAAAAAGGATAAAGCCCCTGGTCCGGATGAATTGCATCCATGCATTTTAAAAGAATCTAGGGAAGAGATAGCAGAGGCATTACTACACATATTTAATAATTTGTTAGAAAAAGGGGTAGTGCCAGAGTTCTGGCAGATAGCTAACGTAATACCTACATTTAAGAAGGGGGATAGATCATGTTCTGGGAATTATAGTCGAGTCAGCTTACCATCAGTGGTAGGAAAAATAATGGAATTCTTACTAAAGGAGAAAATAGAAGAACATCTAGAAATCAAAATAGATAGAATAAAAGGAAAAGGAGGTGGGGTAGCATTGCTGGTTAAAGAGGAGATTAATGCAATAGTTAGGAAAGACATTAGCTTGGATGATGTGGAATCTATATGGGTAGAGCTGCAGAACACTAAAGGGCAAAAATCGTTAGTGGGAGTTGTATACAGACCTCCAAACAGTAGTAGTGATGTTGGGGAGGGCATCAAACATGAAATTAGGAGTGCATGCAATAAAGGTGCAGCAGTTATAATGGGTGACTTTAATATGCACATAGATTGGGCTAGCCAAACTGGAAGCAATACGGTGGAGGAGGATTTCCTGGAATGCATAAGGGATGGTTTTCTAGACCAATATGTCGAGGAACCAACTAGGGGGGAGGCCATCTTAGACTGGGTGTTGTGTAATGAGAGAGGATTAATTAGCAATCTCATTGTGCGAGGCCCCTTGGGGAAGAGTGACCATAATATGGTGGAATTCTGCATTAGGATGGAGAATGAAACAGTTAATTCAGAGACCATGGTCCAGAACTTAAAGAAGGGTAACTTTGAAGGTATGAGGCATGAATTGGCTAAGATAGATTGGCTAATGATACTTAAGGGGTTGACTGTGGATGGGCAATGGCAGACATTTAGAGACCGCATGGATGAATTACAACAATTGTACATTCCTGTCTGGCGTAAAAATAAAAAAGGGAAGGTGGCTCAACCGTGGCTATCTAGGGAAATCAGGGATAGTATTAAAGCCAAGGAAATGGCATACAAATTGGCCAGAAATAGCAGCGAACCTGGGGACTGGGAGAAATTTAGAACTCAGCAGAGGAGGACAAAGGGTTTGATTAGGGCAGGGAAAATGGAGTACGAGAAGAAGCTTGCAGGGAACATTAAGGCGGATTGCAAAAGTTTCTATAGGTATGTAAAGATAAAAAGGTTAGTAAAGACAAACGTAGGTCCCCTGCAGTCAGAATCAGGGGAAGTCATAACGGGGAACAAAGAAATGGCAGACCAATTGAACAAGTACTTTGGTTCAGTATTCACTAAGGAGGACACAAACAACCTTCCGGATATAAAAGTGGTCAGAGGGTCTATTAAGGAGGAGGAACTGAGGGAAATCTTTATTAGTCGGGAAATTGTGTTGGGGAAATTGATGGGATTGAAGGCCGATAAATCCCCAGGGCCTGATGGACTGCATCCCAGAGTACTTAAGGAGGTGGCCTTGGAAATAGCGGATGCATTGACAGTCATTTTCCAACATTCCATTGACTCTGGATCAGTTCCTATCGAGTGGAGGGTAGCCAATGTAACCCCACTTTTTAAAAAAGGAGGGAGAGAGAAAGCAGGGAATTATAGACCGGTCAGCCTGACCTCAGTAGTGGGTAAAATGATGGAATCAATTATTAAGGATGTCATAGCAGCGCATTTGGAAAATGGTGACATGATAGGTCCAAGTCAGCATGGATTTGTGAAAGGGAGATCATGCTTGACAAATCTTCTGGAATTTTTTGAGGATGTTTCCAATAAAGTGGACAAAGGAGTACCAGTTGATGTGGTATATTTGGACTTTCAGAAGGCTTTCGACAAGGTCCCACACAGGAGATTAATGTGCAAAATTAAAGCACATGGGATTGGGGGTAGTGTGCTGACGTGGATTGAGAACTGGTTGTCAGACAGGAAGCAAAGAGTAGGAGTAAATGGGTACTTTTCGGAATGGCAGGCAGTGACTAGTGGGGTACCGCAGGGTTCTGTTTACATTGTACATTAATGATTTAGACGAGGGGATTAAATGTAGTATCTCCAAATTTGCGGATGACACTAAGTTGGGTGGCAGTGTGAGCTGCGAGGAGGATGCTATGAGGCTACAGAGTGACTTGGATAGGTTAGGTGAGTGGGCAAATGCGTGGCAGATGAAGTATAATGTGGATAAATGTGAGGTTATCCACTTTGGTGGTAAAAACAGAGAGACAGACTATTATCTGAATGGTGACAGATTAGGAAAAGGGAAGGTGCAACGAGACCTGGGTGTCATGGTACATCAGTCATTGAAGGTTGGCATGCAGGTACAGCAGGCGGTTAAGAAAGCAAATGGCATGTTGGCCTTCATAGCGAGGGGATTTGAGTACAGGGGCAGGGAGGTGTTGCTACAGTTGTACAGGGCCTTGGTGAGGCCACACCTGGAGTATTGTGTACAGTTTTGGTCTCCTAACTTGAGGAAGGACATTCTTGCTATTGAGGGAGTGCAGCGAAGATTCACCAGACTGATTCCCGGGATGGTGGGACTGACCTATCAAGAAAGACTGGATCAACTGGGCTTGTATTCACTGGAGTTCAGAAGAGTGAGAGGGGACCTCATAGAAACGTTTAAAATTCTGACGGGTTTGGACAGGTTGGATGCAGGAAGAATGTTCCCAATGTTGGGGAAGTCCAGAACCAGGGGTCACAGTCTAAGGATAAGGGGTAAGCCATTTAGGACCGAGATAAGGAGAAACTTCTTCACCCAGAGAGTGGTGAACCGGTGGAATTCTCTACCACAGGAAGTAGTTGAGGCCAATTCACTAAATATATTCAAAAGGGAGTTAGATGAAGTCCTTACTACTCGGGGGATCAAGGGGTATGGCATGAAAGCAGGAAGTGGGTACTGAAGTTTCATGTTCAGCCATGAACTCATTGAATGGCGGTGCAGGCTAGAAGGGCTGAATGGCCTGCTCCTGCACCTATTTTCTATGTTTCTATGTTTCTAAAACTAAAATAATGAATAGTCAGTGTGGATTTCAAAAGGGAAAGTCTTGCTTGACCAACTTCATTGAATTTTTTGAAGAGGTAAAAGAGAGATTAGACACAGATAATGCAGTAGATGTAATTTATCTATATTTTCAAAAGGCCTTTGATAAGATACCCCATAATAGACTGATGAACAAGGTCAGAGAATGCAGAGGGGACAAGTAGCAGAATGGATAGCCAGCTGGCTTCAAGTCAGAAAGCAGAGAGTAGGGGTGAAAGGTAGCTATTCACAGTGGCAGAAGATGGGTAGTGGTGTTCCACAAGGATCAGTGCTGGGTCCAGTGTTGTTCACAAACAATTTAGACTTTGGAGTCAAAAACACAATTTCTAAATTTGCGGATGACACCAAATTGGGAGCGATAGTCAATATTGAGGAGGAATCATAGAATCATAAACTGCAACAAATTAAAGGAGGACATTAATAAACTTGCAGAATGGGCATGTAATTGGCAAATGAAGTGCAACACAGATAAATGTGAGGTATTATATTTTGGTAGGAAAAATAGGGAGGTCACTTATTATTTGGAGGGTGCGAGTCTTAGGTGGTGTAGAGGAACAAAGGGATCTCGGAGTACAAATACACAAATCGTTAAAAATTGCGACACTGGTTAGCAAGGCCATAAAAATAGCAAATCAAGCTCTAGGGTTTATTTCTAGAGGTATAGAATTGAAAAGTAGGGAAGCTATGCTAAACTTGTATCAAACCTTGGTTGGACCACACTTAATGTACTGCATACAGTTCTGGTCACCATATTATAAAAAGGATATAGATGCACTGGAGAGGGTGCAGACAAGATTTACAAGGGCGATACCAAAAAATGCGAAGGTATACATATCAGGAAAAGATAAACAGATTGGGTCTCTTTTCTCTAGAAAAAAGGCTGAGGGGTGACCTAATAGAGGTCTTTAAAATTATGAAAGGTTTTGGATACAGAGAGAATATTTCCACTTGTGGGGAAGAATATAACTAGAATCATCAAATCATAGAAATTTACAGCATGGAAGGAAGCCATTTTGGTCCATCGTGTCAGCACCAGCCATCAATAGAAGATAGTCACCAAGAAATCCAATAGGGAATTCAGAAGAAACTTCTTTACCCAAAGAGTGGTGAGAATGTGAAACTCGCCACCAAAGTGAGTGGTTGAAGCAAATAGTATCGATGCATTTAAGGGGAGGCTAGACAAGCATATGAGGGAGAAGGGAATAGAGGGTTATGCTGATAGATTTAGATGAGGAAAGACGGGAGGAGGCTCGAGTGGAGCATAAACACTGGCATGGACTGGTTGGGCCGAATGGCCTGTTTCTGTTTTGTGTATTCTATGTAATACAATCGCTTCATATATGGTACACAAAATGTTTTTTCTGTTTTAAATGTAAACCAATTATCTCCAGGATCATGCATTTGACATTTTTTTAATGGATTATTAGCAATTTCCAAACTGCTGTTGCTTATCCAGTATTTAGTGACCTGTGAAATATTTCTAGCACAACTCCCCTAATTCCTATTCACTTTGTCTTCATTCTTCTTAAACCCTTTTTACTTTACAGATATTGGGGGGGGGGGGGGGTGGCGCCATGAGAACATCCATGTGCCACATCCTGATTTATACTATTTTCTCCATACATTCAGGAGAGGCTGATGCAGGAAATGTTAGTGGACTTCTCAAAGCATGCAAGCACATCGAACTGGCTCCGTGTGTTTAGTAATGCAGCACAGTGGAGCAGCTAATCCGAGATCCACAATAACGTGACTCTCTGACACTGTCCAAACTCATCCTGTGTAATATAATCACATTTCAGAATAATTAAAACAGCAGGAGAACCACAGGTCTGCCTTCGACCATAGTCCACACGTTTGTGGCAGGTGCTGAAGATGATGCGATTCAGTCTTCCCAATATTGCACTCAAGGACGCTAAGACTCATCCAAGACTGGATGCCGGACTGGAGGGATTTGAACAGGGAGTTATGGGAGAGATGCACACGGAACTGAGAGGTGTCAGCACATTCAAGTACCCTTGAGTTGAAAGATAGGTTGGAAGTAGAGACCAGGAAAGTACTCAGCCAGTTAGTTAGTGCTCGAATTGGCTTCAGTATCTCAGGTCAACAAAGTTGGGAAAAAATATATTGGCTAGAAACCCATATTCCTGATCACCAACCCCAGCATAGTTGAATAGTCTGGTGTTGATTGTCAAGGCTCATATTATTGGCCTAGGTACAAGAGACATATCCCACCAATGAGTCAATGCCTTCATTAGAGGAGAGGAGAAATGGGGCCAAAGTCTGTGGAGAAAAATGGACAAGGAAAATAAATCTGACCAAACACCTTTAAAAACAAAGTGCTGGATGTCTGTTCCATTGAGCATGAATGACATGGCAAATTCACTCCTTTAAACAACTATTAAGCTGACCTTGATTTTAACGGGCTTCACTTACTAGGGATAATTTTGATGGTTTGGTTGCTGTGGCTACATCTCTACAAAAAAGCTTTTTTTTTAAATTCTAACATTGCTTTCTTTTTAACTAAAAGCATTATTTTTCCTATTTATAGGTTTTTTTTCTTGTCTGACTCGATAAACTCATAAAAGTGGAGAACAGCATTGATTATGAAGGATCACATTAGCCTACCAGGTGATGATCAACCTGCTTATTTTTTTGTTTTATAAGAAAACATTGCTCTTTTCATATACTGGGGGTGGGGGGAGAGTTTTTCAAGGAATGATGGGCAATGCTATTTCCTAATAGGTCTACTATGGAAATCCTTCAACAAGGTAGTTAAAAATGATCAACAGTGCAGAGTGCAAAATATCCTAGTTGTGTGTGTGTATATATATATATATATATACGTAGGGTTAGGATTTGGTTTAATCTCTTATGATTAAGGTTTTTGCTTTCTTTTTACTTATAAATGGCTGGTGGATTAGTACTGTGGCTAGAAATAATGAAATGGTTAAAGTTGTTCACTCCCAGGATGCTTTTGGGTCTAATGTGCCAGGGTACAATTTAACTGCCTGTGCTGTTTAGCTTCTGCTGAGGTGCAGGATGTAGATTTCAGGATGTGTGATTCATGCCTGTTAACTTATTTTTGTCGCCACATTGTGAAACAAGATAGCCAAGGCAGTCTTAAGATAGGAAGTTGGACAATAGGCCAGGATGGTAAACAAGTTAGCATCTGGTGTATTGTAGGAACTCTCTCATTGCTGGGGATCTTGTTCACAATAACACTTGCCATGCCATAACGAACCAGCAAAGACAGAGTGCGTGACTAGAGACCTATAAAGATCTTAAGCTTTCCTTAACAATTTGTAGAGAGAGTCAGGATTGACGAAGGTTACATCTTTTCCCAGGGGGAAAACGGGGTAATATCATTTATTTCTCTGTATGTCTACTGTGTAGAGACATTGGGGCTGAAATTCAGACACGCCAGAAAATTGGCGCACCTATGATTTTCTACCAGTTTTTACCGCCGGGAGAATGGAGGCGGCCGTCTGATCAATTTTCAGGTCTTTGAAGTTATTTTTCCGTTGGACCGGAAGTCGGTCATTGTGGGGGCGGGAGTTCAGCTGTAAGTGAGGCTAAGGGGTTGAATTTGGGGCGGGACCCAGACCCCGTTAAAGGGGAGAGAATCAGTCATTTTATATCTTCGGCCACTGGGCCACCAGTGAGGGTTTCGGCTGAGCCATGAGGGGGTGACAGGCTGTCCGTTGGCGGCCCGGCCGAACCCATGGACACTATTTTGCCAGCTGATCGGGAAGTCGGCTGGCAAAAAAAAAGACATGGCGGCCGCAGCAGTAGGCCCTCCCCTGGAAGGGCCGCCGCGCTGCCGGGCTGCACTCAGTGAGGAGAAGGCTCACCGACAGAAAAAGCTGTCGGGGGCACCGTGCGGAGGAGCAACGATTTATTTACCTGAATTTCAGTCGGTGCATTTTTCAGCTGCGGGAGAACAGCGGTGCGCGTTCTGGTGACTCGCTTGCGGCAGTCATCGGCATTGGGGGCAGAATTGGGTCCAGGTCGAAAAATCCCCGGGATTCCGCTGCATGGCCGCTGCAAACGAGCAGTAACGGGCCTTTCTGAGACCCTGAATTTCAGCCCCACTGTGTGTCAAAGAGTTGGTCAAACACAGTAAAAGAATTACATTGCAACCATGTTTGGTTTGCCGGAGTCAAATTGTCTTACAGAAGGGAGGAAGAACCCACCGAGCCTTCCATTCTAGCACAGAATACTTAGACTATTGAAAAGAAAATGGACGTGCAGTACATTGACATTGATTGAGCAACAACACATACCCATGTGCTTTAATCTTTGTCTAAACCCCATAGGAGACTTGTATATACTATAGTATGGAACAATTGTTCAGCATTGTTTTCCAGGACTCACCTCAGCAGCTGCCAATACCCTCCATGAAAATAGATAAGCAGAGCTGGAGCTGTAGATTTACCAAAGGAAAGTTAGTGTAGGCTGCCTTCACTTCAGTCCCATTACCTCTGTATATCTATATCAGCATTACAAAAGATTTAATGAAACCAAATTGCAAGGTCAGCATGCCCTTTGCAGTTGGGTTTGCTAATGGCCTCCATGACAATGCACCAGAATTTTTGGACTAATGTTATTGGTGGAAAGAGATGGGTCTAACTTTGACCTGCAAATGAATACAGTTTCACCCAGCAAGGTGCTACAATATTTCTATGATTAAGTAAGCTTTTCCTGGAAACCATCAGGTTTGACTTAATAGTCCTATTTTTACAAGAAATCACTGTGAGGAGTGACAAGGGTGCAGCAGAGTTTGATAAGATTTGCCAGTAACTTGTGGTGACAATACTGAAAGTCACAAACCTGTCAACTTGGGTTGCTGCAGGCATTAGTGAGGCTTTCTGATATCTGACACAAATTTGTGTAAAATTCTAGAACTCTGAGAATATATAATTGCTAAACCTTGTTATGACACAAGAACAAGTCAATAAGACAAGTATATGTAAATGAGTTACATTAACAGCTTTATGCATTTTATTGACCACAATTTAGCTGGTCGAGCAAGACTGCAACATTCTTGGCTTCACGCAAATCAGACCATGAACTTTGCCTAGTCCCCAGGATAGGTAATAGATGTCCAGCTGCCACTTTGACAGCAAGTATTACATTTACTAAATGCGCGATTGCTACCATATGAATTGTATTCAAGTAGCAGAAGAGATACTTATGTTCTCCTGACCACTCGGTGAGTATTACCTAGTGAGTAACTGAGCCATACAGACCAGGAAGGTCCAAAGTGTGATCTCATAACTGTAGTGAGATACCTATCTCGGCTGGGCAGTGGTAAGGGTGGCATGTTTGGTTAGGGAAAGGGGCAATTTTTTTTTAAAGGCCAGTTCTCCGTCCTGACTGCAGTGTATGATCCGGACATCAGAATTAAATGGGATTGGACACCACTGCAATGTCCAATAGTTTGGTGCCACTCATTGCCAAGACTTGCACGTGAATAATGGACATCCTGGGTAAAGTACTGGAGTATACCTTGGAAATATATTCCAGCAAGGAGTCAGTGACTTTAGAAGAGATGAGGGGAGAAAATTAGCAGGGTTAAAATTGCTCCCCCAAATGCAGCCCATAACACAGCACAACAAAAAATATAATCCCCACATAGCATCAAAATTATATATTTTTTTAAAAGCAACAACAGCAGTATTCAAATTAACTTTCCATTGAACTAAAACTCATTAATGCTGGATTATGTTCTTCTACAAACCTGTTGATGGGTTTGGAGGTAGATAAATGTCTAATTTCTCAACATCACCTTGTCCGTAGAGTACATCTAACATAGTCTGAGCGACACTGCGCCCTTTTTCGGTACCTGAAGGGTGACAAAAAAAATATTTGATTTGAGATGAATATACAGTTACCATTTTGGAAGTTTTGTGGCAGTGGAGCCCATTGGAAAGGCAACACTGATACCATAGAGATCTGCACGTAGGTGTTGAGTGCCTACTTGGCTATCTGCAGCACTGTCACCTCGAACTCAGAAAGCTGTGAGACCAAACTCCACTCTAAGACAAGCACATAATCTAGGCTGATGCCTTGTGCAGTAGTGAGAGAGTGCTGCATTGTCAGAGGTACCATCGTTCTGATGAAACATTTAACTGAGGTTCGGTCTACTTATTCAAGTGGATGCTAAAGATATAATGGGAGCATGGTGGGTTCAGTACTAGAGAAGGTTTTCGAATGATGAGCTGAAAGACACATTTATCCAAACCTACCTTGCGTCCACTCTCAATTCCCTCCCAGTATTGAGTTGCTGTGCAGGAACTCTTGAGTGGTTGCTAAGCGCGATAAGTTCCCATAGGGAGGGCCTATGAACCCCAGACCTCTCAAGAACATAAGAACATAAGAAATAGGAGCAAGAGTAGGCCATACGGCCCCTCGAGCCTGCTCCGCCATTTAATACGATCATGGCTGATCCGTTCATGGACTCAGGTCCACTTCCCTGCCTGTTCCCCATAGCCCCTTATCCCCTTATCGGTTAAGAAACAGTCTATCTTTGTCTTAAATTTATTCAATGTCCCAGCTTCCACAGCACTCTGAGACAGCAAATTCCACAGATTTACAACCCTCTGAGAGAAGAAATTCATCCTCATCTCAGTTTTAAATGGGCGCCCCCTTATTCTAAGAGTATGCCCCCTAGTTCTAGTTTCCCCTATCAGTGGAAACATCCTCTCTGCATCCACCTTGTCAAGCCCCCTCATAATCTTTTACATTTGTGCACTTTCTGATTTCCAGAACACAATGGTACTGACAGAGGAATGGGAATGAG
This sequence comes from Pristiophorus japonicus, assembly GCF_044704955.1. Classification (NCBI taxonomy): domain Eukaryota; kingdom Metazoa; phylum Chordata; class Chondrichthyes; family Pristiophoridae; genus Pristiophorus; species Pristiophorus japonicus. The sequence continues at coordinate 123,251,793 of NC_091992.1, forward strand.
TCACTCACTCTGCTCTCTTTGCCTCAGTTTGTGTATCGTTTTGGGAATAAGAAGAAAATTAGTAAGGAGCTAACATTTAAATAAAAATACAGATATGCGGAGTGGCGGGATATCGTTGTCCATTCTACATACACTAAGTTTACAATTTTTATAGTGCTGCAAGGGTCAATACAAAACAGAACTAATGCTTCCCCACAGGGAGTGAAGGAAAATTGGTGGACCAGTCACTGAGGGCTGCTCTCGTGGACCTGTTAGTGACTAGCTTCAGAGCAACATTAGCAGATACCTCGGAGCAGGTCACCAATGAGATCATACATTGGTGTCTAATGCTTGTCCCTCATACAATCATTGAAATTTATGGCACAGATGGAGGCCATTCAGTCCATCGTGTCTGTGCTGGCCAAATAAAGAGCTATCCAGCTAATCCCACTTTCCAACCCTTGGTCCGTATCTTTGTAGGTTACGGCACTTCAAGTGCATATCCAAGTAATTTTAAAATGTGATGAGCGTTTCTGCCTCTATCACCCTTTCACTGAGTTTCAGACCCCCACCAACCTCTGGGTGAAAAAAAGTTCTCCTCAACTTCCCTCTAATCCCTCTATTATGCCCCCTGGTTATTGACCTCTCTGGTAAGGTAAATAGATCCTTCCTATCTACTCTATCTAGGCCCCTCATAATTTTATACAACTCGATTAAATCTCCCCTCAGCCTCCTCTGTTCCAAAGAAAACAACCCCAGTCTATCCAATCTTTCCTCATAGCTAAAATTCTCCAGTCCAGACAACATCCTCGTAAATCTCCTCTGTACCCTCTCTAGTGCGATCACAACTTTACTGTAATGTGGTGACTAGGGTAACATCATATTTTGGTCTAGAATCACACTTATTTGTATTTTTCTCATTCTTTGTGCATTTGTTAGTTGCTTTTTTTTTTCAGTAACTATTTATACAAAATGATCTATTAACCACCTTTATTACCATTTTCCATGATTAACATGTACTGATGTATTATTTTTGCCAATATATTACAATTCTTAACAATGCCCATTTTTGTTTTTATCTCCATTTTTATTTTTATGTTTCCTTTAGTTACTTGCTTTTCAATCTTGTTGGTCGCCACCTGAACCTATCATCAGTCAAAGTACATGCGCACACATGTTTCAGCAGAGTCTCTAGACAACAATCGAGAGCAGGAATCTTGGCTGATATTTCCCCTCCCTAGTTCTAGTAGTGCTGAACCCAGTAATACCGAACCGAACTACTGCCCTTGCTGAGATCATCTAAATTAGCTCACACCAGGGATTGAATCTGAGACCGTCCTAGTTAGGGTTACCAAACCTCCTGGATTGTCCTGGAGTCTTCAGGAATTAAAGATTAATCTCCTGAACAATGCTGCAAGCAACCTGGGAGAAAAATTATAGAGGCATACATTTTTTTTTCCATTTACTTCAAACGCTTTCTTTTATTAGTTATAAAAATATTGGAAATGGTGGGGGGGGGGTGGGGGGGGAATAGGTGGTTTGATTGGGTGGGGCGGTTGGAGGTGGGAGGTCATGTGATGAAACCTCCAGGAAAACGTCCAACCAGAGTTGGCAACACTATTCCTAGCAACTACAACTCTTTTGGGGAGGGGGAACAAAATAAACATTAGATCAAGTGCCCCCCGATCTGGGGGACACTCCAGACACTTTTAACTGCCCCTTTATTTTTTTAAATGTTTTTTGGGGGGTTTTTGTGGGTTTTTTTAATTTTTGGGGGGGGCATTAAAACCATATATTTCACAAGTGCCCCCTATAAAAGGGGAGGGGGACACTAAAACCGGCAATTAAAACAAATTAAACTTTAAAACATATAAAATCAAATTAAAATTTGGTTGCCGGGGGTAACGATGCACTCCAATCCCTCCGGCGCCCCTAGCAACTGCAACTCTTTTAGAGGAGACAAAATAAAACATTTAAATCAAGTACCCCCCAATCTGGGGGGGCCACTCCAAACATTTTCCAATGCCCTTTTTTGGTTTTTTGGGGGTTTTTTTTGTAGGTTTTTTTTGTGTTTTTTTGGGCATTAAAATTGTCTATTTTACAAGTGCCCCCTATAAAAGGGGAGGGGGACACTAAAACCCAGCAATTAAAACAAATTTAAACTTTAAAACATATAAATTCAAATTTAAATTTGGTTGCCGGGGATAACGATGCACTCCAGCCCCTCCGGCGCCCCTAGCAACTACAACTCTTTTGGGGGAACAAAATAAACATTAGATCAAGTGCCCCCCGATCTGGGGGACACTCCAAACACTTTTCACGTGCCCTTTTTTTTTTCTTTTTTTTTTTGGTGATTTTTGTGGGGTTTTTTGGGGTTTTTTGGGGCACTAAAATCATAGTTTACATACATTTGAGTACCACAGCAGGTGCAGTTACCCATGTAGCCAGCGGGGAAGCTTTGATACTTGAACTACCATTGCTCAATCTTGTCCAGAATTGTTGCCTAAAACCAGACTTGCTCCATTTTAAAGGCAAATATTTTGCAACAGTGCTGAAATTAACCCATGCACTCCAGCTGAAAACTGGCAACTGATTTACAAAGAATCCGTAAAAATACTCCTTCATACAGGTAAGCTGAAAGCATTAACAAGTGATAATCGGCCAGGAGTACCTGAGTAGGTTAAGGTCTTTTTTTAAAGAGCTCTTGATAAAGTTGCAAAAACAATTCCTCTCTTTATATACCAGGTGTGTACATACTGTGTAGTTCTGATACTGAACTAGCAGTCTGGAGTCATGAGTTCAAATCCCTCCATTACAAATTTGAATCTGCTGCAGGTAACCATTGGCGTTCAGTGGTGTCAGTCGCTCCCCAAAGTGGTCTGGTTGCCTGTTTTTATTTTTAAACAGAAGTTGACTCCCACTGCCCTGTATCTGCTAGCGTGATAGTGGGACTCGACACCGAAATCGAATAATTTGTTGATGTGATCGGTGGAGGTGCGGCAAATGTTTTGTGGTGGAGGAGCGGCGAGAGATCGTGGCGGAGGAGCGGCGCGAGATCGTGGCGGAGGAGCGGCGAGAGATCGTGGCGGAGGAGCGGCGAGAGATCGTGGCGGAGGTGCGGCGAATGTTTGTGGCGGAGGAGCGGCGAGAGATCGTGGCGGAGGTACGGCGAATGTTTGTGCCGGAGGAGCGGCGAATGTTTGTGGCGGAAGAGCATTGAAGATCGTGGCAGAGGTGCGGCGAATGAGGGTATGGGGCCCAGAAAAGCCAAGAGCCCAGTGGCAGCACGGGCCTGCCCACACTGCGATATGTTTGCGCACTAGGTCCGTGCGGCAGAGCTGGTCTCCAGTCGTCCTGGTTAACCCTTGCCACTGGATAAAGGCCTAGCTCTGTCAAGCCCGTGTGGTGGCTGGTCACCACACGTTAAAAAAATCCACGCACAGGCATCTTCCACCCCTGGAGTTCAGGACTGGAATATCGGGTCTGATTGAAACATCTGTGAACTCATCCCTTTTGGTGTGGAAGCAAGTCATCCTCGTTCAAGGGACCACCTATGATGATGAGAAGGACTCAAGAGAGTAACCATGAAACTCCCTTGTAATCCGTTTCTTATGCCTGGGCACTCCTTTAATCTCTTTGGAGTCGAACCGAGTTAACACTAACAGAGGTGTTACTTAGTTCAGTTTGTAAGCTGTTTTTTTCTCCAATGTAAGTCAAACATACAGAACATCGAGCATGGTGAAAGGCACTCGGTACAATCAGTTCAACTTCTGTTTGCTTGGCATTACAAAAATAAAGAATACGTGTACACTAGTCCACTTGAAGGGATTCTTACTTAACGTAGAAAGATAGATTTGCACTGCTATCTGGCCTGCAGTGCAGAGGTTATTTCTCTCTCACAGCCTTTCTGCTGCTTTCACTCACTGGTGGCTGTGCTGATTCTGATAAAGCCTCCCTTAGGCACCAGAAGAGATCAAAGAAATGTATCAATACCAAGGTGCTGGATATCTCCTGAAAGACCAGACATCGCTAACCAGATTGGGTCATTGTTTGGGATCAATGCAAAAGAACTGCCAATCTTACTTATCTACTATGGATGGCGCTGTCTGGGGAAACTACCCCCATTCAGGCAAGCTTCTGACCAAAATACATAATTGAGATCACTTATGTCCAAGTCTCATTCGTGGGAAAAATCCCAAACCATGACACCCCTCCCTTCCCATGGCAAGCTGTGAAATTGACTTAAATAAATACGGCCATTTGTAGACCAGCATCGGGGGGGGAAAATAACCATAAAAGTTGTTAGATTGTCAGAAAAACCCAATTGCTTCATTAACCTGGTTCAGGGAAGGGAACCTGCCATATCTACCTGGTTTGGCCTACATGTAACTAATCCACACCAAATAGTTGACTCTTAAATGACCTCTGAAGGGTAACTCAGGAAGGACAATAAATGTGACCTTGCCAGCATTGCTCACATCCCGAGAACAATTTAAAAAAAAATGTATTTTCAAATCTCATTTGTGGAAACGCCAGGATCAGAAGATACGTTTTTAAATTGCAACTTGTATCCTGCACAGCTGGAAACACACACCTTTAGTCATCTCTTTGATATGAGCTTCTATTACTGCATCCTTGTCCATACGGTGTGACCAGCGACTCGGCGAATACTGTCTTTCAAGTTCCTACAGTAAATAAAAATATTATCAAAGTAATACAGTTAACGCAGCATCAAACCCTCACAAATTAACAAAAACATGTGAGATGTTCCAACCATGTTCGCCTGATTTGGATTATCAAATTCAAGTAGCAAATAAAATTAGGATTGCATAACCTGCAAAAGACTGATTTACATTCAGAGCTCGTTTCATCCACATGAAGCACATCACCTACGCAACTTGGTTATAGACTATCACTTTTAGATTAGAAAATAAAAAGAACAAATATTCGAAAGTCGGTGTAGATATGTGAATACAAGGGTAGATTCTATGACTTCAGGTGCCTAGTATGGAGCTTCAGATGACATGAGTGTTGTGTCCTTACACACTACAGCAAATCAACACGAGGCACATACTGGAGACAAGGTCACTGTGACCTGTACCTTTATTTACAGGACCAAGAAGTGCTGACCCTGCATGGGACCTCCCTTTATATACCTGGATGACCAGGTGAGGAGTGTCTCCCACAACTTCACCCCGTGTGGTCAAGGTGTGCATTTCTCAGGTGTATACAGTGTACAGTGTTGTTACATAAAGGTTACAGTTATGTGAAGGTTACAAACATATCAATGAGTGCATACCGTGCTTCAACGTGATTCAAACCTGGGCCATAAGTACTTCAGTAAGGATAAGGAGATCGTGTAGGTGACCTTTCTTCATCCATAGCATCACTTTCGGTCCCATGAAAAATGGGTGGAAGCTACCAGGCCCCAAATTCTGGGCCGCTTAAACTATTGGGCTGGAAATTGCGGTCGAAGGCTTCTCACGGGCGAATGCCTCCGAACCGCAAGAAACGTACACACCTACCTGCTGCCTCAGGAGCTGCAAAGGCTTGCGCTCCTGGGCCTGCGGCTGTATGCCTGCGTAAAGCCCACGTATCCCTTGGCGCATGCAAGCATTCCTGGGATCACGTGGGTCGGCCCAACCAATCACAAAGTGGGATTTCCATTATGCTTATGGGGATTGCATAATAGGAATCCCCTAAAAAATGCATTCTAACAGTATTGAAATAAAAATAAATCATGGTCAAAATTATTTAAAATATAATTTAATTAACATTTCAAACAAAAAATTAATTGAAAAATAAATGTAAACATTTTTAAAGGAGCCAAAAATAACCTCAATTAATTTGAAAGGTTTTTGAATGTCTAAATCATTTCTTTTTAATTATTTTAATATTTATTTAAACCCTTACGCTGGTAAAAGAAGGCCTTACGCCTGCTTCTACCAAGCATAAGAGTTTCGTGGCCATTCACTGGGTTGTAGTTAGGCAAATAGCTCAACTCTGCGCCAGTGAATGTCCATTTCCTCCGCATGGGTACGATCTGTCAAGCTGAAACTATGCGTACGTGGTCATAGGCCCCGGAAAATTCAGGCCAATATGTTTGGGGCGGGGTTTCTGGGCTTCACTGAGCTCTCTCTAAACCTCCTTCATTACAATTCTTATTGCTGGGGAAATGCACCTACATTGTTGGGGACGGAGTAATTCTGGGAAGTTGTCACTGCCGGCCTACAGGCAGTGGCCATCTTGAGAAGGTCATCCTGTTCATTCTCCCATATTGTGGGGAATACACTGGTCATATTGCTGGATCTTGCCACTGGAGGGGGCAGTGGAATGGCTGGTGGTCCTGACTCAAGTTCACCTTCTCGAAGTCTGTTACACTTTTTCACCGATGAAAACTTTGGTAAAATGCCAAGTTTACTTGGTTCACTGATATGTCATGCTATTTTAATCAGATAAATACTGCTCAACTCTACACAGAGCAGGCTGGATCTCAGATTTCTTGTTTTCAATTTAACGTCTGTTTACTAAGTCTGATGACTGAAGAACTAGGAGTTCCAAAACACCCTGCCATGGATGCTAGGTCAGAAATCTGTGCCCACACTCCAGAGAATCCAGTCCTAATTACACACAGCACTGTATGAGTTGTGGAGAAACCCAAGATATATCTCCTGATAAAGTGACACCTCAATGAAACTCTAATGCACGATAACATGTAGAGCTCCCTTAATAGAAAAAACAATGCTAAGATCTTGTTTGTAATATGCCCTCCACTGGAATGCGTTCCTTATGATTCCAATCATACTGAGAGGACTCTCTGCACTGGCCATTCAGAGCACTTACGATGTACTATTGAACAAACATGTGAAGAAAAGTGGGTAGATCAAAAAAACTAAACAAAATTTACTCACTTCTTTATCCATTTTCTTCCAAGAGCTCATTCTGCCAGTGATTTAAATTCTCTCAGAAACTTGGTCCTTCGCCTGGAATCAGCATTGGAGTCCTATCAATTGAAAGAGCAGTGACTAACTGCCTTTTAACAGAGTGTAACATTTGTTTACATGTTCATTTTGTACAGTCTAAGGCGTTGCTTCAAATATTTGCATGTTTTGTATTATTACATCGCTTAGTGCCTATTTTAATACTGCATTCATATCATAATTATTCATAATATTCCAGCAAGAATCAAGTGAGATAGATTTCAAGCTTGTAAGAACATTAGAAATAGGAGCTGGAGTGGGCCATTTGGCCCTTTGAGCCTGCTCCGCCATGCAACAAGATCATGGCCGATCTTCTACCTTAACTCCACTTTCCTGCACTATCCCCACATCCCTTAATTCCCTTAGTTCTCAAAAATGTATCGACTTCTGTCTTGAATATAATCAACAACTGGGCATCCACAGGTCTCTGGGGTAGAGAATTCCAAAGATTCTCAACCCTTTGAGTGAAGAAATTTCTTTTCATCTCAGTCCTAAATGGCTGACCCCTTATTCTGAGACTGTGACCCCGTGTTCTAGATTCCCCAGCCAGAAGAAACATTTTCTCAGCATTAACCCTGTCAAGCTCCTTAAGAATGTTATATGTTTCAATTAGATCACCTCTCAATCTTCTTAACTCTAGGGAATATAGGCGTAGTCTACTCAATCTCTCCTCATAAACAATCCTCTCATCCCAGGAACCAGTCTAGCGAACCTTCGTTGCACTCCCTCTAAGGCAAGTATGTCTTTCCTTCGATAAGGACACCAGAACTGTACACAGTATACCAGGTGTGGCCTCACCAATGCCCTGTATAATTGTAGTAAGACTTCTTTACTCTTGTACAAACATAAGAGCATAAGAATTAGGAACAGGAGTAAGCCATACGGTCCCTCGAGCCTGCTCCACCATTCAATAATATCATGGCTGGATTTTGGGACATGTTGGAAAGTTATACAAATTCCTACACTTATTGCACAAGCAGAAACAACTAATTTGTTGTAATCAGAAAATCAAGTGCCCCCTGATTAAAGGGGGGATGGTCACACTCCAAAACATTTTTCAAGTGCCCCCTTGTGTTTTTTTTTAGGGCACTGAAACACAAATTATACCAGTGCCCCCTGGCTAAAAGGAGAGGGGGGGGGGGGTACTAAAACCAGCAAATTAAACAAATTAACATTTAGACATAAAATCAAAATTAAAATTTGGTACAAGGGAAGTTCTGCTAAACAGCTGCTTAAAGTACAGTCTATGACCAGTTAACCCAATCAAAAGTTAGCTGGAATTATTCAAATTTGTCACCTCAATGAGGCCTGTTAATTATGCTATTGTATGCTAATGAGCGCAGCATCATATGCATCCTCGATCAGGCCAACATCCCCATCGAAGCACTGACCACACTCGACCAGCTTCGTTGGGTGGGTCACATTGTTCGCATGCCTGAAATAAGACTCCCAAAGCAAGCTCTCTACTCTGAACTCCTACACAGCAAGTAAGCCCCAGGTGGGCAGAGGAAATGTTTCAAGGACGCCCTCAAAGCCTCCTTGATAAAATGCAACATCCCACCGACACTTGGGAGTCCCTGGCCAAAGACCATCCTAAGTGGAGGAAGAGCATCCGGGAGGGCGCTGAGCACCTCGAGTCTCGTCATCGAGAGCATGCAGAAAGCAAGTGCAGGCAGCAGAAGGAGCGTTCGGCAAACCAGACTCCCCACCCACCCTTCCCTTCAACAACTGTCTGTCCCACCTGTGACAGGGACTGTAATTCCTGTTCAGTCACCTAAGAACTCACTTTTAGAGTGGAAGCAAGTCTTCCTCGATTTCGAGGGACTGCCTATGATGATATGATGATATTTCTCAAAGTGAAGGTCAAGACTAAGATCCCACTAAGATTGAAAAGAGTAAAAATGAATGTGAGGTAAATCGGGTGATGCCAAGCTTAGGTTTTTTAAATAGAAACATAGAAACATAGAAAATAGGTGCAGGAGTAGGCCATTCAGCCCTTCTAGCCTGCACCGCCATTCAATGAGTTCATGGCTGAACATGCAACTTCAGTACCACCTTCCTGCTTTCTCGCCATACCCCTTGATCCCCCTAGTAGTAAGGACTACATCTAACTCCTTTTTGAATATATTTAGTGAATTGGCCTCAACTACTTTCTGTGGTAGAGAATTCCACAGGTTCACCACTCTCTGGGTGAAGAAGTTTCTCCTCATCTCGGTCCTAAATGGCTTACCCCTTATCCTTAGACTGTGACCCCTGGTTCTGGACTTCCCCAACATTGGGAACATTCTTCCTGCATCTAACCTGTCTAAACCCGTCAGATGGTGAAGTTCTACAGTTTTGAGGTTCTCTGAAAAGATAAATTAGATAGTTTGAAGATTCTTGATTTCAACAGAGTGGGAATGTCGGGTGGAGGGAGAGTGCGTATGATGATGCATTTGGAGTTTAGAAGGAACAGGAATGGAAAAATTCAGGACAAGTACAGTTATCGATAAGTGTACAGAAAGGTGTGATGTAGAGAGAGAGATTGGAATCTGTAGTGAGAGAATCACTTATCAGATGACAAGTTTTTTTATCTTCTCCAGGACAGCGGACAAATAAACATCCCCAGGAATCAGCTGCAACAGCTCTTCTTCTTGCCCCCGCAATGTTACCTCTGGAGACCCAATGGATCTATCCTTGGCCCTCTCCTATTTCTCATCTGCATACTGCCCTCGGCGACATCATCCGAAAACACAACAAAACAACTTGCATTTATATAGCGCTTTTAACATAGAAAAATATCCCAAAGCATTTCACAGTGTCATAATCTGAAATGAATGGATGCTGAACCCAAGAAAAGATATTAAGAAAAATGACTAAAAGTTTGGTCAATAAGCTGGGTTTTAAGGAGAGTCAGAGAAACAGAGTTAATGTTTCAGGTCGATGACCCTTCATTCTGATGAAAGGTCAGCAACCTGAAACATTAACTCTGTTTCTCGCTCCAAGATGCTGCCTAACCTGCTGACTATTTCCAACATTTTCTGTAAATTAGCATATTACCCAGTTTCAATGGAAGGGTGTGCCTCCGATTTCTTCAACTGCATAATATGGACAGAAAGGGGATCTACTGCTGAGCTACACAACTACAATCCGTATATTTTTCTATCATTAGGTTGCTAGCACATCAATGGGTAATGCTGTAAGGGGTTTGACAAAAGAACCAGAGACAACCTGAGAAAGCATGTTTTTACACAGCGAGTTGCTGTGATCTGGAATGCACGGCCTGAAAGACGACTCAATAGCAACATTCAAAAGAGAATTGGATAAATACTTGAAGGAAAAGAAATTGCAGGGCTATGGGGAAAGAGCGGGGAAGTGGGATTAATTGGATAGCTCCACCACAGCTGGCATGGGCACGATGGGCTGAATGGCCTCCTGTGCTGTATCATTCTATGATTCTATAATGCTGCTGGTATCTACTCTTGAGCCACTTCCCATTCTTGAGTAGTTCAAAATAGTAGCTGGAGCAACTTGATATTCTGAAACTTGAGAGAGACAGGACTTCTGGAGCTGGTATGATGTTCTACAACCATGACATAACTGTTTGCCATACATTCTCCGTATCACAGTGCAAGGAACTGTGAACAGGAATGTAACTAGGCTAAAAGATTCAAGGAAACATTTAAAGATATGGTGGCCAATGCCTAAAAACATTTTTCAGTTATGACTTCAGATGCAATGTTATGGTACCGATCTCTGGCATTGCTCTACATCCCACAGCTTCTCTCTCCCTTTGTCTGTCATTCCAAAATCATTCAAAATTGATTGCAGCTGATTGAAATTATAAAAGTGATATGAATAAGATCCTTATCTCGCAACCATTTAAGTCACAGAACTGTAGGAAAATGAAAACTACAGAGAACGTGTTCTATGGTCAGAGATGTATTCAAAAACTCAGTTCACGTCTACGTGGTTGAAACAACTAGATGTCGACAGAAAAACGGGCAAAATCCAAAGAGAATCTTTCACTCAGTCTATATAACTGCAGTCTCTCTGCAAAAGTGATGTGCCTTATGCCATGCTTTGTGTAGCATTCTTACAACAGATTCAGAGATATGTCTTAGAGCATACAACACCAAAGTCATAATTATGTTTAATCCCCCCAAAAATGCTTGACAGAATTCTGACACTTATACAGATTATCACATTGCTGTTTGTGGGAGCTTGCTTGTGCACAAATTAGCTGCCGCGTTTCCTACATTACAAAAGTGACTACACTCCAAAAAGTACTTAATTGGCTGTAAAGTGCTTTGAGACGTCTGATGGTTGTGAACTGACCTGCGATCTCCCTCCCCCGACCTGCGATCTCTTCTATACCTCCCTCACATCCAGACTCACGATCTCCCCCCATCCTGCAATCTCCTCGATTTCCTCCCACCCCGGCACGAGCTCTCTCTCCTTCCACTCTGCTCCCCAGTTGTGGCTTTCCAGCAGAGGCCTTCCCTCCCGACAGCCAATCAGCCTCTCAATCTGGAAACAGAGAAGACAATTCAAATGAGGCCCTGCTGTTAAATTTGGCAGGAGCTCCATGTTGCCTGCATTTTTGGGTTTCCTGGTTGCTACAATTCCTCCCCACTCCCTCCCACCTCCCCAGTAAATACCGGGGCTTATATATATCTGTCTTAAGACAAACGAAAGAAAGAACAATCAGAAGCTCGACGCAGCAACAGCCGCAATGGACATTGACCAGCCGCTAATCTAAACCTGTCATGTATCGTACAAAAGAAACTAACATTGCACTTACCAGCACACCGTCCTGAGCTGTTTGAACTTTGAAAGAGCAGAATGTTTGGCAAATATGTAATCTCCTGAGGAGCTGCTCAAACAAAGTCATTTGTTATCAGTGCTATGGTAACAGAATGTAAAGTCTAAACGAACAAGATCCATGAGGCGCTGTGGGCCGTCAGCAGCAGAATTGTATTCCACCACAATCTGTGACCTCATGGCCCAGCATATCCAAACATGGACAAAAGAGCTGAATTCCAGAGGTGAGGTGAGAGTGTCTGTCCTCGACATCAAGGCAGCACTTGACCGTGTGTGACAGCAAGGAGCCCGAGTAAAATTGAAGTTGATGGGAATCGGGGAGGAAAACTCTCCAGTGGCTGAAGTCATACCTTGCGCAAAGGTGAATGGTTGTTGTTGATGGAGGTCAATCATCTCGGCTCCAGGACATCGCTGCAGGAGTTCCTCAGGATAGTGTCCTAGGCCCAGCCATCTTCAGCTCCATCATAAGGTCAGAAGTGGGGATGTTTGCTGATGATTGCACAGCATTCCATTCCATTCGCAACTCCTCAGAAAATGAAGCAACCCATGCCCACATGTAACAAAACCTTTACGACACTCAGGTTCGGGCTGATAAGTGGAAAGTTACACTCACGCTACATAAGTACCAGGCAATGACCATCTCCAACAAGCGAGAGTATAACCATCTCCCCTTGATATTCAACAGCATTACCATCGCCGAATCCCCCATCATCAACATCCTGGGGGTCACCATTGACTGAACCAGCCACATAAATACTGTGGCAACAAGTGCAGGTCAGAGGCTGGGTATTACGCGGTGAGTGTCTCACCTCCTGACTCCCCAAAGCCTTTCCACCATCTACAAGGCACAAGTCAAGAGTGTGATGGAACACTTGTCTGGATGAGTGCAGCTGCAACAACACTCAAGAAGCTCGACACCATCCAGGACAAAGCAGCCCGCTTGATTGGCACCCCATCCACCACCTTCAACATTCACTCCCTCCACCACCGGCACACATTGGCTGCAGTGTGTACCATGTATAAGATGCACTGCAGCAACTCGCCAAGGCTTCTTCGGCAGCACCTCCCAAACCGCGACCTCTACCACTGTGAAGGACAAAGGCAGCAGGCGCATGGGAGCACCATCACCTGCAAGTTCCCCTCTAAGTCACACACCATCCTGACTTGGAAATATATCGCCATTCCCTCATCGTCGCTGGGTTAAAATCCTGGAACTCCCTCCTTAACAGCACTGTGGGAGTACCTTCACCACAAGGACTGCAGCGGTTCAAGAAGGCGGCTCACCACCACCTTCTCAAGGGCAATTAGGGATGGGCAATATATGCTGGCCTTGCTAGCGACGCCCACATCCCGGAACAGATTTTTAAAAACCTGTCATGTTCCAACAACCACTCACTGCATTTACACCAAAACGTGATACACTGCATCAATTTAACATTCACTGAACCAAATATGGGGCACTCTGCAACAAACCTGTCAGCTGCACTTCTAACTCAACCATCTGAAAGTTAAACTATACCTTTCTAGCACAGGAGGAGTCTCCTGGGCCACACAGGCATTTCCAAATACTTCTCACGAGACCACCGATTAGTGAACCGTAGGCTAGGGGAGGGAAAAACTGGCCATGATTCTCGCTCCTGATCAGTATTGGGAAAACCATGAGCATGAGTATCGGGTGATAGGGCAGAATTGCACTCTGCCATGTTTCAAAAAACCCACTGACACACACTCTCCAGAGCAGGGGCGTCAAACTCATTTTATACAGTTGGCCTGATCCGACATCCTGGCACTTGTAATGGGCCACATTCAGCAGAAATTATTTGGACACACATGGGTGGAAATTAGTATGTGTTTCACCCATTTTTTGGGCATACAATGGGTATACTGTGTACAACCTCTGGGCGGAAGGTCCTGCACTGCGCCGACATTTTGCCCGTCACTTTTTTTTAGTCGTCCTTGGCGGCCTCCTGAAATCACCGATGGATCAATTTAAATATGGAGAGTCTTGCGCCTGTTTCAGGAATCTTCTGCAGAATGCGGGGAAAGCTGGGTGGAGCTCCGACAACTTTTATTTCTACAGCGGCCTAAACAAGGACCTCCACGGGACAGCGGGAGGCTGCTGAAGAAATGGCAGGGAATTTTGTTATTTTACTTCCCCTTGTGTGGAGCCAGGAGGAGTGGGAGTCGTCCTCCCACTTCCACAACACTATTGTGGGCCAGTACTCGGAGCTCCAGCATTTTCCTCTGCACCGCCTTGCAGGACTTACCAGAATGGCAGCAGGCCCAAACCTGATCGCCAACATCAGGTGAGCTGCCTCTGGAGGCCCACCATGTGCCTGCAGCTTGCCTCTGTTACTACAATGAGGCCTCAGGTCCACATTCGGATGAACTTCAGGCCCTGGCTTCTGACCCTGCTTGAATTTCCATCCCACTATTTTTGCAGGTTTTAGCATGCAGTTCTTCAAAAATTCTCCCTCAGAAAATAACTTTTGACGACGCAGCTATTTCATGGACAATCATGTAGTGTGTCTTAGAAACAGCATCACTTACGTGGCGAGCATAAGCAAACATTGCTACTTTTTAAACGACAGTGCTAATTCAGAAAATGTATCTTTACGTAACTTTCTTTAATCAATACCGCGAGCCCCCACCCCCTCCCTTTTTACCCACTTCTCTATACCGTCTGAAAATCCTGTAACCAGGAATGTTAAGCTGCCATATCTGCCACTCTTTTAGTCATGTCTCTGAAGTAGCTATAATATCTTATTCCCGTGTCTACCTGTGCTCTTAGCTCATCTGCCTTATTCGCTATACTCCTTGCATTGAAGTATGTACCATTTAGTACAGCCAGACCTCCTTGTTGACTACTTTCTAGCCCTTTTTTCCTCTGTCCTTCAAATTCACTTTCTACATTCTTGCTTTCCAATTCCAGCTTTACTTCCCCCCCTGCTGAATCTACTCTCAGGTTCCCATCCCAAGTTAGTTTAAACCCTCCCCAACAGCACTAGCGCCACCCACCCCCCGTGAAGATATTGGTCCTGGCTAAGTTGAGGTGTAACCCGTCCGGCTTATATAGATCCCACCTCCTCCAGAAGCGGTTCCATTGCCTCAGGAAACTAAAACCCTCCTGCCTGCACCATCTCTCCAGCCACCCGTTCATCTACTCTGTCCTCCTATTTCTGTACTCACTAGCTCATGGCACCAGGAGTAATCCGGAGATTACTACCTTTGAGGTCCTGCTTTTTAATCTCTCTCCTAGCTCCCTAAACTCTGCCTGCAGGACCTCATTCCTCTTTCTACCTACGTTATTGATCCCGATATGGACCACAACCTCTGGCTGTTCACCCTCTTCCCCCAGCATGCCCTGCAGCCACTCGGTGACATCCTTGACCCTGGCACCAGGAGTCACATCTGCGGCTGCAGAAACGCCTGTCTACTCCCCTTACTATTGAATCCCCTGCCACTAAAGCTCTTCCGTTCTTCTTCCTCCCCCCCTGAGCAGCTGAGCCACCTGTGGTGATGTGGACTTGGCTCTGGCTGCACTCCCCAGAGGCACCATCGCCCCCACCGGTACTCAGAAGAGAATACTGGTTGGAGAGTGAGATGGACTCAGGGGATTCCTGCAGTACCTGCCTAGTCCTCCCCTTCTGTCTGCTGGTCACGACTCCCTCTCTGCCTGCACACTCTTAAGCTGTGGGGTGACCACCTCTAGAAACGTGCTATCCACGTTGCTCTCAGTCTCGTGGATGTACGGCAGTGACTCCAGCCGCTGCTCAAGATGCAAAACGCGGAGCTCGAGTTGGTGCAGCTGGAGACACCTCCCGCACACGTGATCGCCCCGGCTGCCTGAAGCGTCCAGGACTTCCCACATGCCACAGGATGTGCAGCTCACGGGACTGAGCTGCCCTGCCACCCCTCTAGTTAGACTCTGAACTATCAAGCAGAAATAAACTCTAAATCTTAGCAAAACACACCCAGCCGCCACTCAGCAAACAGCTGATTTAATTAATTAGGTTTTTTTAGATAATAAATATCACTTATCTATTTAATTGCAGCTCCTAACTTACATCAATGCCCAAGATTTTAAAAAAAACGATCAACTGGCCAATCGCTTACCTGCTTGGCTGTGATGTCACACTTCGATTTCGGTTATTTTTACTTTTTGTCTCTTCCCAATCTGCGGCTCCCGTGTGTATGGGGTGTGAGAGGTTGCACACTATTTGAAGGGGGTTGCTCTTCAATTCCTGGCTGCACTTCGGTCCCACGCTCCTGAGCTGCGGTCACACGCTGCGGAGGGAGACGAGCAAGTTGGATTACCTCCTCGTGGGTCTGCTCCTGACCATGGTGGCCATCCACAGGTCCAAATTGGACGCGGTCTGTGGAGCTGGTCACTCCGGCTGCCTGCCTGTCTTCCACGGCTACATCTGCGTCAGGTTGGCCCTGGAGGAGGAGCAGGCGGTGTCCGCCATTACGCTTGAAACCTTCTGCGACCAGTGGGCACCACTGGGACTGGACTGTGTAGTAGGCACAGGTAACAGTATTATTCATAGAATGGTTACAGCATGGAAGGAGGCCATTTGGCCCGTCAAGCCCGTGCCGGCTCTCTGCAAGAGCACCTCAGCCAGTCCCACTCCCCCGCCCTTTCCCCGTAGCCCTGCAAATTGTTTTCAGGTACTTATCCAATTCCCTTTAGAAAGCCGTGATTGAGTCTGCCTCCACCTTCCTCTCAGGCAGTGCATTCCAGATCCGAACCACTTGCTGAGTAAAAATTTTTTTTCTTATGTCGCCTTTGATTCTGTTGCCAATCACTTTAAATCTATGTCTTCTGGTTCTCGACCCTTCTGCCAATGGGAACAGTTTCTCTTTATCTACTCTGTCCAGAGCCTCATGATTTTGAACACCTCTATCAAATCTGCTCTCAATCGTCTCTGCTCTAAGGAGAACAGCCCCAGCTTCCCCAGTCTATCCATTTAACTGAAGTCCCTCATCCCTGGAATAATTCTCGTAAATGTTTTCTGCATCCTTTCCAGGGCCTTCACGTCCTTCTTAAAGTGCGGTGCCCAGAATTGAACACAATACTCCAGTTGAGGCCGAACCAGTGTTATATACTGGTTCATCATAATTTCCGTGCCTTTGCACTCTATGGGGCCGGAATTGAGCCGCTTCCATTTTAAAAAGTTTTTCTCCGCCCCAATCCATGGGGCAAATACCAGAGAAATACAACTCTTTGGTTTTTTTCGGTCAGGATGGTGTTCCGGGCGGCTGCAGGGCAGACGTGCCCTTGCAGCGGGTCGGCTGCCCTGACCAATCAGCACCGTGCGGATGACGTCAGCGCCGTCCTTCCCCTTCAGTTAAAGGGGCAGGTCGCTGCAAACCCTGCAGA
Organism: Pristiophorus japonicus; assembly: GCF_044704955.1. Taxonomy (NCBI): domain Eukaryota; kingdom Metazoa; phylum Chordata; class Chondrichthyes; family Pristiophoridae; genus Pristiophorus; species Pristiophorus japonicus. The sequence continues at coordinate 123,268,938 of NC_091992.1, forward strand.
GTTTTCAGTTAGGTCCACTGGGCCACCAGGGAAGGCTTTGGCCGGGCCAGCGGCGTGCCAGGCTGTCTGTTAGCGGCCCTGTCGGACCATGTGCATAATTGTCAGACCAAAAATGTTTTAAAAGTTAGCAAGCGCGGCAGCGCGACCTGTCCCTTTAAAAACGTACGCACCGCCCAGCCACATACAACTTTCCGGCAGGGAAAGCTGTCAGTGGCATTGACCGGCGGCGGCGGCGCTCACGCGGGCAATTCCACGCAAGTTACGGAAAGGGGGTCACTGCCAGTCGGTAAGGGGTCACCGCGGCGGAAAACGGGTGGAGCAGAAACCCGTTCCCGCCACTTCCGACCCGGGGGCAATTTCGGTCGGGTCAGCCCATCCATCCGCCCCCACCCCACCCTGCCCCCGGTCGGTAACACCTCTCTGCTCCATTCCTGCTTCTTAGAGGCGGTAATGGAGCTTATGGAAGGGGGCAATTTTGGCCCCATACCTCTATTCATGAAGCCCAGGATCCCGTGAGCATTTGTAACTGCTTTCGCAACCTGCCCTGTCACCTTCAATGAGTTGTGCACATATACCCCCAGGTCTCTCTGTTCATGCACTCCCTTTAGGATTGTACACTTTAGCTTATATTTCTTCACCCAATTCTTTCTACCAAAATGTATCACTTCGCACTTTTCTGCGTTAAATTTCATCTGCCACGTGTCCGCCATTACATCAGCCTGTCTATGTCCTCTTGAAGTCGATTACTATCCTCCTCACTGTTCACTATACTTCCAAGTTTTGTGTCATCTGTAAATTTTGAAATTGTGCACTGTACACCCATATCCAAATCATTAATATATATCAAGAAAAGCAGTGGTCCTCCAACCGACGCCTGGAAACACCATTATTATTATTATTATCACCTAACCACCTTATTATTTAACTTGACAAGTTTCCTTTGTTTTTTTATGATTTGGTCGTTATTAGTTGTTTGCTGACACTGGGGCAACCCACTTCACCTGTTTTCAGTTTAAAAGAGAGATGTCAGTGGATACAATCACATGTGACATTTTGCTGTTAATTTCACTGGCTGGCCCAATTTTGGCGCGGTTGTCAACTTATTTCCACTCCTGCTCTGAGACTTCTTCAGCTTCTCGTCTCCCTTTTAACATTTCACTTCTGTCTCTTCTGGGGAGCGGGGATTTGTTTGTTCCTGCGATCTTTAACCCCGTGGGTTCAAGTTTCTATTTAGATTTTTTTTTTGAATTTTATTTTCTGATAGAATGAACTTTTTACACAGTTCCGAAATCTCGCTGTCGTCTCCCAGCAAAGTGAGGGGCCAAATTCAGGTAAGGGAAAAAAAAGATACGATGTATTCTTTTGAACAATTAAATAGACGTGTTTTAACCCGCGGCGATATCCAGAAATGGCTCTAGCTAAATGATATATTTTTGTTGCATATTATTTATTCAATAGACTTTGTCTTTCTCTTTGATCGCGCCGTCTATCATAATGAGCCAGTTGGCCTAAAGAGCTTTTCTTTTTGCAATTGCAGATCATCTTCGGACCCATGTTCTCGGGGAAAAGGTAACTGATTGTAACATTTTGTAGCCCCTGTTTGCGAAGAGATTGTGAGATGTGGGTCTGTCTCTGCAGCAGTTTGGCGCCAACTCGCCCGGCTTGGTTTTATCCCCAATCCCGGGAGCCCGGGGCCGCGCACCGCCCTGCAAACCTTTCCCAAGCACTTTTATCAACAATATACTTCTAGCTTCATTGTATTTTTATTATATTTACCCCCACCCCACCATTTGCTGGAAATCAGACTTTGCGAAGCTCCCGCGATTTCTCGGCTTCCGGCTGCTGTATCCGCCCTTTTTTAAGTCATAACTTGGAAATCATTTCATGAAAGATTGCCTTTCCAAATCAGCCGAATGACCCGGTCAAGATTGCCGGATTCATTTGCCCTGATATGTTATCTATATTTTGGGGAGGTCGTGGAACGCATAAATGCAAATTCTTTCTATCTATAACTGCAATGTAGGATTATTGTTGGAGGAAATAAATACCCAGGTCCTCTGTCCCTCAGAAAATCTTTTTGGCATAAGATGCTGCAGCGCTCCCTCAGCACTGCACTGGAGTGACCGACCAACCAGCCCAAGTCTCTGGAGTGGGACTTGAACGCGAAACCTTCTGACACGGAGGCGAGAATGCTGCCACTGAGCCAAGGCTGCCACTTTTCTGCAGTAACCAACATACTTAATTACATTTTCAAACCGTTAGTGGGAGTTGTGTACAGACCTCCAAACAGTAGTAGAGATGTTGGAGAGGGCATCAAACAGGAAATTAGGGGTGTATGCAATAAAGGTGCAGCAGTTATCATGCGTGACTTTAATATGCATATAGATTGGGCTAAACAAACTGGAAACAATGCGGTGGAGGAGGATTTCCTGGAGTGCATAAGGGCTGGTTTTTGAGACCAATATGTTGAGGAACCAACTAGGGGGGAGGCCATCTTAGACTGGGTGTTGTGTAATGAGAGAGGATTAATTAGCAATTTTGTTCTGCGAGGCCCCTTGGGGAAGAGTGACCATAATATGGTGGAACTCTACATTAGGATGGAGAAGGAAACAGTTAATTCAGAGACCATGGTCCAGAACTTAAAGAAGGGTAACTTTGAAGGTATGAGTCATGAATTGGCTAGGATAGATTGGCGAATGATACTTAAGGGGTTGACAGTGTATGGGCAATGGCAGACATTGAGAGACCGCATGGATGAACTACAAAAATTGTACATCCCTGTCTGGCGGAAAAATAAAAAAAGAGAAGGTGGCTAAACTGTGGCTATCAAGGGAAATCAGGGATAGTATTAAAGCCAAGAAAGTGGCATACAAATTGGCCAGAAATAGCAGCGAATCCGGGGACTGGGAGAAATTTAGAACTCAGCAGAGGAGGACAAAGGGTTTGATTAGGGCAGGGAAAATAGAATACGAGAGGAAGCTTGCAGGGAACATTAAGACGGACTGCAAAAGCTTCTATAGATATGTAAAGAGAAAAAGGTTAGTAAAGACAAACGTAGGTCACCTGCAGTCAGAATCAGGAAGTCATAACTGGGAACAAAGAAATGGCAGACCAATTGAACAAGTACTTTGGTTCGGTATTCACTTTGGAGGACACAAACAACCTTCCGGATATAAAAGGGGTCAGAGGGTCTAGTAAGAAGGAGGAACTGAGGGAAGTCCTTATTAGTCGGGAAATTGTGTTGGGAAAATTGATGGGATTGAAGGCCGATAAATCCCCAGGGCCTGATGGTCTGCATCCCAGAGTACTTAAGGAGGTGGCCTTGGAAATAGCGGATGCATTGACAGTCATTTTCCAAAATTCCATAGACTCTGGCTACCCTCCACTGCATAGGAACTGATCCAATGTAACCCCACTTTTTAAAAAAGGAGGGAAAGAGAAAACAGGGAATTATAGACCGGTCAGCCTGACCTCGGTAGTGGGTAAAATGATGGAATCAATTATTAAGGATGTCAGCAGCGCATTTGGAAAGAGGTGACATGATAGATCCAAGTCAGCATGGATTTGTGAAAGGGAAATTATGCTTGACAAATCTTCTGGAATTTTTTAAGGATGTTTCCAGTAGAGTGGACAAGGGAGAACCAGTTGATATGGTGTATTTGGACTTTCAGAAGGCTTTCGACAAGGTCCCACACAAGAGATTAATGTGCAAAGTTAAAGCACGTGGGATTGGGGGTAGTGTGCTGACGTGGATTGAGAACTGGTTGTCAGACAGGAAGCAAAGAATAGGAGTAAATGGGTACTTTTCAGAATGGAAGGCAGTGACTAGTGGGGTACCACAAAGTTCTGTGCTGGGGCCCCAGCTGTTTACATTGTACATTAATGATTTAGACAAGGGGATTAAATGTAGTATCTCCAAATTTGCGGATGACACTAAGTTGGGTGGCAGTGTGAGCTGCGAGGAGGATGCTATGAGGCTGCAGAGTGACTTGGATAGGTTAGGTAAGTGGGCAAATGCATGGCAGATGAAGTATAATGTGGATAAATGTGAGGTTATCCACTTTGGTTGTAAAAACAGAGAGACAGACTATTATCTGAATGGTGACAGATTAGGAAAAGGGGAGGTGCAACGAGACCTGGGTGTCATGGTACATCAGTCATTGAAGATTGGCATGCAGGTACAGCAGGCGGTTAAGAAGGCAAATGGCATGTTGGCCTTTATAGCGAGGGGATTTGAGTACAGGGGCAGGGAGGTGTTACTACAGTTGTACAGGGTCTTGGTGAGGCCACACCTGGAGTATTGTGTACAGTTTTGGTCTCCTAACTTGAGGAAGGACATTCTTGCTATTGAGGGAGTGCCGCAAAGGTTCACCAGACTGATTCCCGGGATGGCGGGACTGACATATCAAGAAAGACTGGATCAACTGGGCTTGTATTCACTGGAGTTCAGAAGAATGAGAGGGGATCTCATAGAAACGTTTAAAATTCTGACGGGTTTAGAGAGGTTAGATGCAGGAAGAATGTTCCCAATGTTGGGGAAGTCCAGAACCAGGGGTCACAGTCTAAGGATAAGGGGTAAGCCATTTAGGACCGAGATGAGGAGAAACTTCTTCACCCAGAGAGTGGTGAACCTGTGGAATTCTCTACCACAGAAAGTTGTTGAGGCCAATTCACTAAATATATTCAAAAAGGAGTTGGATGAAGTCCTTACTACTCGGGGGATCAAGGGGTATGGCGAGAAAGCAGGAATGGGGTACTGAAGTTGCATGTTCAGCCATGAACTCATTGAATGGCGGTGCAGGCTCGAAGGGCTGAATGGCCTACTCCTGCACCTATTTTCTATGTTTCCTCCCCATAATGCTGTGTGTGCATAAAACAAAAAAGGCCTGAACTGATCTGTGCTTGATTATATGGGGAAACAAACTTCAAATAAATCAACTGTTATTTTGCTGTAGGGACCCAAACTGAGTTGTTCAAATGTTCTCTGTCTAAACTTAGTAGTATTCTAACTCATATTTTGGTACTTGCCTCTATTCAGGGAAGTGTGAGGTAATGCACTTGGGGAGGGCTAATAAGGAAAGGGTATACACATTAAACGGTAGGCCACTTAGAAGTGCAGATGAACAAAGGGACCTTGGAGTGCTTGTCCACAGAACTCTTTTTGGGAGAAAATTAAAACATTACATCATTAAATCGTCTCCCCCCCGACCTGGGGGGCGCACCAAACATTTCCAAGGCCCTTTTTTTGTGTGTTTTTTTTTTTAAGTTTTTTTTTTGGGCACTAAAATCATATAATTTTCTTTCAAGTGCCCCCTATAAAAGGGGAGGGGTGCTTGTCCACAGAACTCTGAAAGTAGCAGGCCAGGTGGTTAAGAAAGCATACAAAATGCTTGCCTTTATTGCCCGAGGCATAGAATACAAGAGCAGGGAGGTTACGCTTAAATTGTTTTATACACTGGTTAGGCCACAGCTGGAGTACTGCATGCAGTTCCAGTCTCCGTATTATAGGAAGGATGTGATTGCACTGGAGAGGGTGCAGAGGAGATTTACACAGATGCTACCTGAAATGGAGAATTTTAGCTATAAGGACAGATTGGATAGGCTGGGTTTGTTCTCTTTGGAACAGAGGAGGCTGAGAGGAGACCTCATTGAGGTGTATAAAATGTCAATGTAACTATTTGTACTGCACTTTTTTTTGGCAGACAGGCCCTGTCCCCTGCCAAGCTCCGTGCCCCCGTCCCCTGCCAAAACATTTCATGCACGTAGTGTCAAGAAGCAGGATCTGAGGCTCCAACTCTCTCATCTCTCCCTCCCCCCAGCATTCCTGGTGGGGGTGGTGAGGGAGAAGCTGCGGGTGGTGGTGGGGGGGGTGGTGAGGGAGGGGGGGAGGGGGTGAGGGAGGGGCTAGGGGGGAGAACAGCTGGGGGGGCGGGAAGAGAGAGAGAGACACGGGTGGGGGGAGGGATCATGTTCTTCCAACCCCCTACAAGGGACATTGTTGGAGTGGATGATATCTTGGAGTCGTGACACTATCGTTATTTATTTCATACCCAATAAACCTGTTAACAACCTGTACACAATGCTTCATCTATGAAGGATGCACTTGGACTGGGGTAAGGCACTTCGGCTGGGGGAGGCATACACTTGGACTGGGGTAAGGCACTTCGGCTGGCCCTTGATGTCTTCAGGGGAGCTCTGTCCTCTCACTTCAGGAAGTCAAAGTTGATTGAGTTACAACTTGCAACCTTGGGATGGGCGGTTCCAGTTACACATTCCAGTGAAACTTCAGGGTGCGGTTTATCCTCCAAGGAGACCAATCAGAAACAAAGGGTGGAGCATGGTGGCCATTTTGGCAGTATAAATAAACACGTCCATAAAATTTTGAGGGGTCTGGATATAGTGGATAGCAAGGGCCTATTTCTCTTGTTGTAGGGTAAATTCCACCAAGAGAAATTCACCATTGTTTTAAGGTGGTTGGTGGAAGGTTTAGGGGGGATTTGAGGGGAAGCTTCTTCACACAGAGGGGTGTGGGAGTCTGGAACTCAGTATCATAGGTTTATATGTAACCTTCAGGGCTGCTGACCGAGGGCCGTGTGGCTCTTTGTTGGCCGGCTCGGACACGATGGGCCGAAATGGCCTCCTGCGCTGTAAATTTCTATCTTTTTTTGTTTCTATTGTTTTATAGCCCCTCTCCTTTCTTAATACACGCAAGTGGACAATAAGCACTGAAGATGTTAAGATCCTTGTATAGAGAGAATTTGTGCTCCAGAAGGGGAGGTGATCAAAAGCTTGGTCAAAGAGATGGGGTTCAAGGAAGGCCTTAGAGGAGGAGAGAGTGGTGGGGAGGCAGAAGGGTTTAGGGAGAATTGTAGAGCGTAGTGCCTGGACAGCTGAAGGCGTGGCTGGCATCAATATTGGGTGCCATGTCATAGTATGACCTGGGCTAGGTTTCCCATATAAACATATGCACGCACAATCAGGGGGCAGTTGTTTGAGGTGAAAGTGCTTGTTGTGAGGAAACGGTACATACCTTTTTAGGTAGATGCAGCTAAATGCTGGAACACACTTAGTGCGGCAAATCTCCTGAAGAGTAGAATATTTCTTGCGGATTTGAGTAGCAGTCCTCATCACCGGGGCCTTTGACTTGTTCGGTGATCTCCTCCCACACTTCCCTTGCTGTATAGTCTGAGGATAGCACTCTTGTATTCAAAGATGGAAACCTTCTTTTACGACATCATGCAAACCCCTCTCCTTAAAGAAACCAGTCCTCATTACAACAGTACTCCAAAAGTACTTCATTGGCTGTAAAGTGCTTTGAGATAGTCCGGTGGTCGTAAATCTACCTTTTTTTTGTCTTTCTCTCTGTCCTGGCCACTTGCACTTCACACATTTTCCCTCTTTTTTTTTGTGTGTTTGGAGCAGAATTGCTAGACTACTTTGACACTGTTCAGTTACCTTTTTTAAGGCGCAGTAATCCCCCAAGTCACATTTATATTCAAATAAGCAGACCTTGCAAAATACTGCATGGTCTACTCCATGCAACAAAACGGTGTGCTTGCTGGCCCCACCAGCCTCGTCCTGTGACAGCACTGGGAACTTGATCCTCGAGTTTCTGATAATTGGGCTGCAGTTGACATGTTTGCGGTCAAAGTCTCGGGTTTGATTCCCAGTTTGTGTTGGTGACCTCAGTGGGTGCAGCAAAAGGAGCCTTACAATGGCCCTTGACGCTCCTGGGCTAGGAAGGGTGAGAATTAGCCACAGTTACCACTCCTGGTTGCTATCTAATGACCTGAGTCCCTGATCAAATCAACCATGATTGTATTAAATAGCGGAGCAGGCTCGCGGGGCTGTTTGGCCTTCTCCTGCTCCTCTATTTCTTATGTTCTTCTTGACCCCTGCTGGGGAATGTGTGTGTGACTGTCGTGGGTGGGGGAAGGACAGCCTCGATGCCCACCGTGGTTAACTTGCTCTTATTCACTCGCTGTGAAGAATGACCTCTTGAGTGGGATAACAGAAGATGGCCAGAAACCACAGAAGTGCGGTCCAGCCTGTGTCAGTGCCTTTGGGGATGGGCAGTGAAAATCTGGGGTGGAGGAGGAGGATTGAGAAAATACATTGGTCTCTAAGTGGCAACGGGCGACTTGTCTGTTTTCTTGCGGGGGTGGGTGGGGGGGGAGCACAGAAGTTCTCAATGCAGATGCATCACAATTGGGAAGATGCAACTTTGCAACATGTGCGTCTGACTAAGCTCAAATTTGTTCTCTTTCTACTGCAGCACAGAGCTGATGCGCCGGGTGAGGAGGTATCAGATTGCTCAATACCAATGTCTTGTGGTAAAGTATGCAAAGGACAATCGGTACAACGCCGAGGACCTGGCTACACATGACAGGTAAGTATTGAGTGCAGTCTCATAACTGGGAGTCACAGCACACTGTGGTTAAGCAGGTACTACTATCTGTATTCTCCTACTATCTAACCACAAACAAGGTGATGGTCTACAGTGAATTACAGCTTATCTCGTAATGTCCCTTGTAACCGAAAATAACAAAACGGGCTACACTGTTCCTGTTAGTAGGCTTGCTATAACTTTTCTGACCAGTCGTTCCTCTGAACCTGATCGGCACTTTCTCAAGCTCGAGCAAGGGGTCTTGCTCCATATCTGCCCTAGTCCCAGATATTCCATACAAACCCAGGTGGTGTGATTCTGACTGGGCAGGAGCCATGGGCTTGACCTCTGACCTCAGTGTCTGGAGATTGGCCAGCTGAGCTGCCACCTAAATCAGCTATCACCCTCCAAATGTGGGTTGCCAGCAGATGGCCTCCAAGGAATAGCCCATCCTAATGTAATGAGCGCGAAAGTTCAGGGATATTTAAAACACTTCCATTGTCTCATGTTTCGGAGGTCTGTGGGATGTGCTGTTCTGGATTAACGTCAGGTCTAAATTCTAATCTTCATTCTTCTCCCCTCCCCCACCCAGCACATGGCTGTTTTGTGGATTTAATGGCTTATGAGCTCAAATTTAATATTTTAGTATAAATTACACTGAAATCCTTCTGCGGTCAAGTAGTCAAAATTCCTGAAGCGTAACAGTATACAACATTTCTCCCTGTTGCATAGCTTATTTTATTGTTCATTTCTAACTCTCTGTTCTTCAGCCCATTTGACTAATTTCTAACACATCCCCTTTTTTCCTCCCTCGATCTCTCTGCAGCCTTTGACACAACCACACCGTCCTCCTCCAATGCCTCTCCTCTGTTGTCCAGCTCATTGCAACTGTCCTTGCTTGGTTTCACTCAAACATATTCAATCATAGCTAAAGTATCTCCAGAAATGGCTTCTCTTCCCATCCACACTGTATCTGAACTTCCCCCCCCCCCATGGATCTATCCTTGACCCCCTTCTCCTTATCTACACGCTGCCCCTTGGCGATATTATCCAAAGACTTGGAGTCAGGTTCCGCAATTTAACATCGCGCAACCAAAGCCATTGTCTTTGGCCCCCGCCACGAACTCCGTACCCTTGCTGTTGATTTTATTCCCCTCCCCAGACACTAGCTCTGGTTGAAATAGATTATTCACAACCTCAGTGCACTATTTAACCTCAAGCTGAGCTTCCAACCCCATATTCACTCCATCACAGGCCACCAACTTCCACCGCTAACACTGCCAGCCTCCAACCATGCCTCGGGCCATCTGCCACTGAGACCCTATCCATACCTCTGTCATCTCCTATTTGACTCTTCCAATTCTCTCTTGGCCGGCCACCCATCGTCCACGCTCCAAACCTCCTATCCTCCAGTTCCACTCGCCCGTTACCACTGTCCTTGCTGATCTACATTGGCTCCCTGTCTCAGAGTGACTTGGACAGGTTCGGTGAGTGGGCAAATGCATGGCAGATGAAGTATAATGTGGATAAATGTGAGGTTATCCACTTTGGTGGTAAAAACAGAGAGACAGACTATTATCTGAATGGTGACAGATTAGGAAAAGGGGAGGTGCAACGAGACCTGGGTGTCATGGTACATCAGTCATTGAAGGTTAGCATGCAGGTACAGCAGGCGGTTAAGAAAGCAAATGGCATGTTGGCCTTCATAGCGAGGGGATTTGAATACAGGGACAGGTGTTGCTACAGTTGTACAGGGCCTTGGTGAGGCCACACCTGGAGTATTGTGTACAGTTTTGGTCTCCTAACTTGAGGAAGGACATTCTTACTATTGAGGGAGTGCAGCGAAGATTCACCAGACTGATTCCCGGAATGGCGGGACTGACCTATCAAGAAAGACTGGATCAACTGGGCTTGTATTCACTGGAGTTCAGAAGAATGAGAGGGGACCTCATAGAAACGTTTAAAATTCTGACGGGTTTAGACAGGTTAGATGCAGGAAGAATGTTCCCAATGTTGGGGAAGTCCAGAACCAGGGGTCACAGTCTGAGGATAAGGGGTAAGCCATTTAAGACCGAGATGAGGAGAAACTTCTTCACCCAGAGAGTGGTGAACCTGTGGAATTCTCTACCACAGAAAGTAGTTGAGGCCAATTCACTAAATATATTCAAAAGGGAGTTAGATGAAGTCCTTACTACTCGGGGGATCAAGGGTTATGGCGAGAAAGCAGGAAGGGGGTACTGAAGTTTCATGTTCAGCCATGAACTCATTGAATGGCGGTGCAGGCTAGAAGGGCTGAATGGCCTGCTCCTGCACCTATTTTCTATGTCTCCAATTTAAAATTTTCATCGTGTTCCAGTCCCTTCATGGCCTCGCCCCTCCCTATCTCTAATGTCCTCCAGCTCTACAACCCTCTCAGAATTCTCTGTTCCTCGAACTCTGCCTCGCTACTTCCCTATCTTTTTTAAGACCCTCCTTAAGATTTTGGTTACCGCTCCTAATATCTCTCTCTGGCTTGCCATCTATTTTTGTCTAATTTATGCTTCTGTGAAGTGCCTTGGGATTTTTTTTTAAACTTTTAAGTCCCCTATATAAACGCAAGTCACGGTTATTTATGTTACTTGCTTTATTTGAGTACCTGACCAGTGAAACTAATCTTTGAACTGAGAATAATCAAAGCCAATAACAGGTTTTTAAACATCTCGGGCTGTTGATTTGAATCCTGTCATTACATGTGTGAGTCAGTAGTTTCACATTAACTAATGGAACAGACTAAAATAAGATGATAGACATAGAAGTGAGATATTGACTTTATTAGCTAAGAAAGCACCGTTCACTCTTTCAAAAACATATTTTTATTGTTAGCCAAACAAAGAACTAATGATCAAAGCCAAAAGGTACTGTCATCTCTTGTGATTAATATTCTTACAAGTTGAGGGAGAACAAAATTGATGTTCAAGGAATCTTGCAGAAGTGAATTAATGTGTCAGAAATATTGAATCCAAAGGCCTTCCCCCTGATGGTCCAGTGGGTTACTTTACAATATTATATGGTAGGGACCAGGAGGGGTCCAGATAATGTCCCCCGTAAGCCGTATTGCCCGGCCCATTCACATTTCTGTGCATGCCCAGTACCTACAAAGGTAAAGACAGTGAGCGGCCTGCGCGAGACCTTGCAGTTGACTGCGCGACCGTGCACGGGAACATTGGGGCCGAAATTCATCACTCACCGCCCGCTGCGGCCCACTGCCGCCGACATTGCTCTTCTTGATCTGCCCGGTGCCACTTTCAAGGTGGCCTGGAGCGGGCAGGCGGAGAGAGCCCCCAGGAACCGCCCGCTGACGTCAGCGGACTGCCTAATGGCGCAACTGAGCTCCCGCCTGCCAAGCTCCCAGATTCCTATGGGCGGGACTTGGCGGCAGAACGGGGGTGGACGGCTGGCTGGAGGCTGGTCTGTCCCTGACGGCTGGGAACTCAACATCCAGGGGTATTCAACATTCACGAAGGATAGAATAAAAGGAAAAGGAGGTGGGGTAGCATTGCTGGTTAAAGAGGAAATTAATGCAATAGTTAGGAAGGACATTAGCTTGGATGATGTGGAATCTATATGGGTAGAGCTGCAGAACACCAAAGGGCAAAAAACGTTAGTGGGAGTTGTGTACAGACCTCCAAACAGTAGTAGTGATGTTGGGGAGGGCATCAAACAGGAAATTGGGGGTGCATGAAATAAGGGTGCAGCAGTTATAATGGGTGACTTTAATATGCACATAGATTGGGCTAACCAAACTGGAAGCAATACGGTGGAGGAGGATTTCCTGGAGTGCATAAGGGATGGTTTTTTAGACCAATATGTCGAGGAACCAACAAGGGGGGAGGCCATCTTAGACTGGGTGTTGTGTAATGAGAGAGGATTAATTAGAAATCTCGTTGTGCGAGGCCCCTTGGGGAAGAGTGACCATAATATGGTGGAATTCTACATTAGGATGGAGAATGAAACAGTTAATTCAGAGACCATGGTCCAGAACTTAAAGAAGGGTAACTTTGAAGGTATGAGGCGTGAATTGGCTAGGATAGATTGGCGAATGATACTGAAGGGGTTGACTGTGGATGGGCAATGGCAGACATTTAGAGACCGCATGGATGAACTACAACAATTGTACATTCCTGTCTGGTGTAAAAATAAAAAAGGGAAGGTGGCTCAACCGTGGCTATCAAGGGAAATCAGGGATAGTATTAAAGCCAAGGAAGTGGCATACAAATTGGCCAGAAATAGCAGCGAACCCGGGGACTGGGAGAAATTTAGAACTCAGCAGAGGAGGACAAAGGGTTTGATTAGGGCAGGGAAAATGGAGTACAAGAAGAAGCTTGCAGGGAACATTAAGACGGATTGCAAAAGTTTCTATAGGTATGTAAAGAGAAAAAGGTTAGTAAAGACAAACGTAGGTCCCCTGCAGTCAGAATCAGGGGAAGTCATAACGGGGAACAAAGAAATGGCGGACCAATTGAACAAGTACTTTGGTTCGATATTCAATAAGGAGGACACTAACTAACAAGCTTCCGGATATAAAAGGGGCCAGAGGGTCTCGTAAGGGGGAGAAACTGAGGGAAATCCTTATTAGTCGGGAAATTGTGTTGGGGAAATTGATGGGATTGAAGGCCAATAAATCCCCAGGGCCTGATGGACTGCATCCCAGAGTAGTTAAGGAGGTGGCCTTGGAAATAGCGGATGCATTGACAATCATTTTTCAACATTCCATTGACTCTGGATCAGTTCCTATTGAGTGGAGGGTAGCCAATGTAACCCCACTTTTTAAAAAAAAGGAGGGAGAGAGAAAACAGGGAATTTTAGACTGGTCAGCCTGACCTCGGTAGAGGGTAAAATGATGGAATCTATTATTAAGGATGTCATAGCAGCGCATTTGGAAAGAGGTGACATGATAGGTCCAAGTCAGCATGGATTTGTGAAAGGGAAATCATGCTTGACAAATCTTCTGGAATTTTTTGAGGATGTTTCCAGTCGAGTGGACAAGGGAGAACCAGTTGATATGGTGTAATTGGACTTTCAGAAGGCTTTCGACAAGGTCCCACACAAGAGATTAATGTGCAAAGTTAAAGCACATGGGATTGGGGGTAGTGTGCTGACGTGGATTGAGTACTGGTTGGCAGACAGGAAGCAAAGAGTAGGAGTAAATGGGTAATTTTCAGAATGGCAGGCGGTGACTAGTGGGGTACCGCAAGGTTCTGTGCTGGGGCCCCAGCTGTTTACATTGTACATTAATGATTTGGACGAGGGGATTAAATGTAGTATCTCCAAATTTGCGGATGACACTAAGTTGGGTGGCAGTGTGAGCTGTGAGGAGGATGCTTTGAGGCTGCAGAGCGACTTGGATAGGTTAGGTGAGTGGGCAAATGCATGGCAGATGAACTATAATGTGGATAAATGTGAGGTTATTAACTTTGGTGGTATAAACAGAGAGACAGACTATTATCTGAATGGTGACAGATTAGGAAAAGGGGAGGTGCAACGAGACCTGGGTATCATGGTACATCAGTCATTGAAGGTTGGCATGCAGGTACAGCAGGCGGTTAAGAAAGCAAATGGCATGATGGCCTTCATGGCGAGGGGATTTGAGTACAGGGGCAGGGAGGTGTTGCTACAGTTGTACAGGGCCTTGGTGAGGCCACACCTGGAGTATTGTGTTCAGTTGTGGTCTCCTAACCTGAGGAAGGACATTCTTGCTATTGAGGGAGTGCAGTGAAGGTTCACCAGACTGATTCCCGGGATGGCTGGACTGACCTATCAAGAAAGACTGGATCAACTGGGCTTGTATTCACTGGAGTTCAGAAGAATGAGGGGGGACCTCATAGAAATGTTTAAAATTCTGATGGGTTTAGACAGGTTAGATGCAGGAAGAATGTTCCCAATGTTGGGGAAGTCCCGAACCAGGGGTCACAGTCTAAGGATAAGGGGTAAGCCATTTAGGACCGAGATAAGGAGAAACTTCTTCACCCAGAGAGTGGTGAACCTGTGGAATTCTCTACCACAGAAAGTAGTTGAGGCCAATTCACTAAATTTATTCAAAAAGGAGTTAGATGTAGTCCTTACTACTCGGGGGATCAAGGGGTATGGTGAGAAAGCAGGAATGGGGTACTGAAGTTGCATGTTCAGCCATGAACTCATTGAATGGCGGTGCAGGCTAGAAGGGCCGAATGGCCTGCTCCTGCACCTATTTTCTATGTTTCTAAATAGGAAGAACCTGAAAAAAAGGTTAGTGAACATTTTTTTTTTTTTAATTCAATAGCGACTTACCCGCCATGGGGTCCCCGGATGTCTTCCGATAGTTCTTTTTATTTTTTTATTTGTGATATTTTTTTTTTTCCCAGCTCTTCGACCCTCCGTGGGCCCGACTCCATCCCCGCTGGCACTTGGGCGGCAAGCGCCTCTGCCGCCGAGAATGAGACCTGCCGCCCAGATTGGCGGCATATGTCGTCCATTTGCCACCCGCCGACCTTCGCGGGACCTCAGCCGTGAACATCCCGCCCAAAGTTCTGTCCGGTACCTCAGCGGCACTTGGGCGGGCGGAGGCCTTGATGAAAATTGGCCCCATTGGGTCCAGATGTAATAATGTGGCTTGTGCTGTTATCTGATGTCAGCCAGAGTGATGGTGAGACCTCTGTAATTACCTGTGTCAGGAGGGAGAAAATCAGCTCGGGTTCCTGTTTCTGATCACTGGGAAATGCTTGTGCAATCGACTTTATATGGTGTCCGGTTTGGCTGATGCACACTTGAGTGAAGAATGACCACGTGGACAAATAGCCACGTTCCCTGTGCTCCTTAATCTATACCTGTCTTTTTCATTTCATTTAACTGCAAAATCATTAATATCTCTGCCCTATCTTCATCACTCACAGACTCCCCTCTCATCCCTAAGCGGCGTTTTCTCTTTAACTAATCTTTTACTTTTTTATGCTTATTATCTGCTGGTCTTTTTTCATGGTCTCTTTTAGCCCTTCTAATATCCCTTTTTAACTTCCCATTACATTTTCTATATTCCTCATGATTTTCTCTGATGTTAGCTTATGCCTGCCTTCTAAGTTTCAGTTAATCTCTTTTTTAAATCCATAAAACTGTATCTTATGGTGCCCCCTCTTCGCCTTTACAGGAATATATTTATTTTGTACTCCATCCCATGTGAAGATTTCCCACTGTTGATCTTGTCGACCTGTCTCATGACGCTTCTGCCCAGTTAATTTGAGCCAAGTCTCTTATCTTGTTGAAATGTTCCTTTTTTCTAGTCCAGCACCCTTACTGTTAACTCTTCACTATCCTTTTCATTTTCACAGGCAACATAACTATGTTATGGTCACTATTCCCCAATTATTCTTCTACTGTCACATCAGTCATTTACCTCACTTTATTTCCCAGAATTAAATCGAACCAGAGAATGGGTACAGCACAGAAGGAGGCCATTCGGTCAGTCAAGCTGTGCTGGCTCTCTGCAAGACCACTTTGGCTAGACCCACTCCCCTTTCCTTTCCCTGTAGCCCTGCAAATTCTTTTCCTTCTGCTACTTGTCCAATTCCCTTTTGAAAGCCATGATTGAGTCAGCCTCCAACACCCTTTCAGGCAGTGGATTCCTGATCCTAACCATTAGCTGCGTAAATTACCTTAAATCTGTGTCCTCTGATTCTCGGCCCTTCTGCCAATGGGAACAGTTTCTCTCTATCTACTCTGTCCAGACCCCTCATGATTTTGAATACCTTTATCAAATCACCTCTCGCCCGTCTCTTTTAAGGAGAACAACCCCAGCTTCTCCAGTATATCCACGTAACTGAAGTCCCTCATCCCTGGTACCATTCTTGTAAATCTTTTCTGCACCCTCTCTAAAGCCTTCACATCCTTCCTATAAAGTGCGGTGCTCAGAATTGGACACAATACTCCAGTTGAGGCTGAACCAATGTTTTATACAGGTTCATCATAACTTCCTTGCTTTTGTACTCTATACTTCTTTCTTTGTTTTCTTTTTTAACTGCTTTCTCAACCTGCCCTGCCACCTTCAACGATTGGTGCACGCACAGCCCCAGGTCTCTCTGTTCATGCACCCCCTTTAAGATTGTACCCTTTAGTTTATATTGCCTCTCCTCGGTCTTCCTACCAAAGTCTTATCACTTCGCACTTTTCTGTGTTGAATTTCATTTGCCACGTGTCCGCCCATTCCACTAGCCTGTCCTTTGTCCTCTTGAAGTTGATCACTATCCTTCTCACCATTCACTGTACTTCCAAGTTTTGTGTCATCAAGCAAAGCTCTTTCCTTGTTGGACTAGAAACGTACTGATCTGAGAAGCAACCCTAGTGGCATTCTAAAAGTCTTCTACCTCAAAGGATGATCACTCACCCACCGCCGAGAACCCTTCAGCTTCCCAAATGTGCCAAAATGATCGGCTACTCCCCCAGTTCGTAAACCTTGCGCTCTAGTGCAAGCAATTGGGGACTGCACACAAAAAACATCCGGGACGGCCCATACCGCGCAGGCTCCACACATCACCGGGTCCACCTGTCCGTCCTCTTGGCTTGGAAACGCTAATCATTCAAGGCATTTGTTTAAAAAAAAAATCTATGCTGTACATTTGATTTTTTTTAACTGCTATAAATGTAAACTGAAGTGGGTCTGAATTATTAAATAATTGCTATGCTGATAAGAACATAAGAAATAGGAGCAGGGGTAGGCCATATGGCCCCTCGAGCCTGCTCCGCTATTCAAAAAGATCATGGCTGATCAACCTCAACTCTACTTTCCTGTCCGATCTCCATATCCCATGATTCTCCTAGACTCTCCAAAAATCTATCTCGGCCTTGAATATATTCAGAGACTCAGCATCCACAGCGCTTTGGGGCAGAGAATTCCAAAAATTCACAACCTTCTGAGTGAAGAAATTCCTCCTCATCTCTGTCTTAAATGGCCTCCCCTTATCTTGAGACTGTGCCCCCTAGTTCTGGACAATCCAGCCGGGGGAAACAAA
This sequence comes from Pristiophorus japonicus, assembly GCF_044704955.1. NCBI lineage: Eukaryota > Metazoa > Chordata > Chondrichthyes > Pristiophoridae > Pristiophorus > Pristiophorus japonicus. Next base: position 123,286,341 of record NC_091992.1, read on the forward strand.
CTCTCAGCACCTACCGTGTCAGTCTCCTTCAGAATCTTGTATGTTTCAATGAGATCACTCTCATTCTGCTAAACTCCAGAGAGTATAGGCCCATTCTACACAATCTCTCATCAGAAGACAGCCCTCTCATCCCAGGAATCAATCTAATAGCCTTGCATCTGTGCAATTTGTCGTCCTATATTTGGCACATTGAGTTTGCGCAGTCCTGGATTCTGATCGATGTAATGTCCCATTAGCCCAGAACTTCCATTTGTAAACCCTGCTGACGGATTTCTCTTTTATCCCTCGCAGGTGTACGATGCAAGCAGTCCCTACGACAAACCTGAGTGAGGTTTATGAAAAAGCGTTGAACTGTGCAGTTATCGGAATTGATGAAGGGCAGTTTGTAAGTTGGCCAATCATGCTCGTTATTGCTTCCAGTTTAAACACGTGCACAGTAATAAGAAATCCAAGTTGCTCAAAGTCTTTGAACTAAATGGTAATCCCTGGATTAATCCCTTTTTTTCAATCTGTTAAGAGCAAAAAACCTTTCTGTTTTTAAGCCTTTGAAGGAACTGTGTGGCTTACAAAGATGCTTTCACATGCTAGTTGTACGTTTTGACACCCCTCCCCGGTATCTTCCCCAAGTATGAACCGAGCACTGAATGTTAGGCTATTCAACTGTGTGAGGTATCACCGTAAAATCTGATCCTACTCTCACATGATATCTGCAAACATGGTGTATCCAGCTGTGCTCTTGGCCTGATTTGCCTTTCCCTCCTCTCTTTTCTCCCTGTTCCCAAACCCCCAATTTAGGGACACTGAAGCTAATTGTATCACTTTCCATAACTGGGATCAAGTAACTCAGCGCAGGGCAGGGATCTAACCTGGGATCTTGCTATTCTCGATGGTTCTGTACCACACCAGACAGTACTTTTACCCACTGGGTCATTGGTGATATTCATTCACCATCCAGTGTATGAGGGTCTCACAGACTTGGAGGCTGAAAATGGGTTTGATTACCCCCCTCGGTAAAGTGCCTTGGGATACTTTCCTATGTTAAGGGTGCTGCTGTTGTTGTTTGCCTAAACTAATCCTTTATTACTGTGAGCAAACACTGTGTTGACGTTCGTCTGTTTCTCTAGTTTCCAGACTGTGTTGAATTCTCTGAGAACATGGCCAACAAAGGAAAGACTGTGATTGTGGCAGCGCTGGATGGAACTTTCCAAAGAAAAGTAAGTAGAGCTCATGAGAAAAAAGTACAGGACTGCAAAACAAGTACAGCTTCTGTGGCGCCTATCTAACATCGCCATGTCTTTTACAGCAACCAAATTGCATTCAATTTATCTTGCCTTGGACTGGGAAGCAATGTACTCTGACCACTTAAGAATTTCCATTGCGTTCTTGACCTTCCCCACAATTTTGCTCAGGCGTGAGGGTGCCCTCCCACAGGGAGTAGTGTGGGTGGGGAAGATTTGGTGGTTTTATTCCTGCAGGCACAGGAACAGATCACTGCCCCACTTTCTCAACCCAAAAGTGGCAATGTGGGCTGGGACAAGCATCTTACTGCAAACAAATTTAGGATAAGTAGCAGTGAAATGAAAATCCTAGAATAAAGTGCTGGAGAATTATCATTCCTGATTGCATCGGGGAGAAGGAAACAGAGGGCACTTGCTGTGGGGCAGGGAGAGAAAGTTTGTTGGCACTGTAAAACTGCACTGGGCCTGTGTGATATGCCACTGCAGCAATACACGAAGGTGTCAAAATCTAATTATTGTTTTCGGTATTGGATTTTTGTTTCTCTAGGCTTTTGGCAACATTCTGAGTCTGGTTCCCCTGGCGGAGAGTGTAGTGAAACTGAGTGCTGTGTGCATGGAGTGCTACAGGGAGGCTGCGTATACCAAAAGACTGGGGGCTGAAAAAGAGGTTTGTGTTTGTCTTTCTTTTATCCTTGGTTTGGGCCCTTGCTTTGCTCTCTCATCCTCTAAAGACACGGTTCCATGGATGTTGGACGAAATCTAGCATCTCTCCAATTGGCCACTCTTCATCTGTGAGACTGAGCAGTGAGTGTTGTAAATCATGGGGAGGGAGGAGGCATCACCGCTAAGTATGATCGTGGCACCACGCAACATCCACATGCGTACCAGTAGTGATCAGCAGTGGCCGAGGCACTGGGAGAGTTTCTGCTCTCCAAGCTTAGGGGCTTGGGCCAATTGTAATGCCTGAACGCCCACCTCAGCTGAGATCCATTGACTCAGCACAGGTGTCTGGCCTACCTGATCTGTTCCAGGTTGTCAGACCGACAGAACCATTAGTTCAGTCATTCTCCACTTCAGTTAAATGTGGATGTGACCGACCCATTGCCCATAACACAGAGAAAACTAGTCGAGCCACAAAAACCAGCTTTAACTATGCAAATGAAACCTGTGTGGATAGAGTGTTGGTTAGCTAATTCTGTGGCTGAACAGTTGGTTCCTTTTTAAGCATATGTGACAACAACAACAACTTGCACTTGCATAGTGTCTTTAATACAGCAAACATTGTTCAAGGTGCTTCAGAGGCCTAATCCAAAACAAACTGGACACCGAGCCGAGGAAAGAAGTCATTTGAGGGTAATCAAAAGCTTGGTCAAAGAGCTGGATTTTAAAGGGTGTGGGGGTCTTAAAGGAGCAGATTGAAGCGGAGGGATTTAGGGCTAGAATTCCAGAATGTTTTGGCTAGGCAGCTGAAGACATGGCTGCCAGGGGAGGAGTTGAACAAGTGGTCGGAATTTGAGGAACAGTTTGGGCGGTGGGGTGGTTGTAGAGCTAGAAGAGGTTACAAAGCTAGGATGGAGCAAGGCCATGAACGACATGAATTTTATATTTGAGGCATTGGGACTGCGAGCCAATGTAGGTCAACGAGGACAAGGGTGATGGATGAGTGGGATTTTTCCCATGGAGAAGCCAATTTGGTGAAATCATCAGTCCCATGAGCCTTCTACAGGCTGGATATGGAGCCATGATTCTGAGTCCTGGGAACGCAGAGCTGAGTTAGACTCTGGTCTGGGTCTGCTGGGCAGAGGCTGAAGAGGAGGAGAATATTTGCTGTGGGTGTTCTGTGGTCAGAGGTTACAGCACGAAGATGAGGATAGAAGGTGATGCTGGGCGGGGGCTAACAAAGAGTGTCAAAGCATCTGCAACTCTCTTTCCCCAAAAGCCTGTGGATGCTGAGTCAATTGACATTTCCGGGATTCTGAGATTTTTGTTGGGTAAGGGCATTAAGGGATATGGATCGAAGGCAGGTAAAAGTTGAGATACAGATCAGCCCTGATCTAATGGAATTACGGGACAGGCTTGAGGAGCTGAATGGCCAACTCTTGTTCCTATTAGAATCACTGTAACATGAAGCCTTTTCACATAACTAATGATTTCTGCTCCAAGATTCTACTTAATATAGTCCGTTCCTCAGAACCCTTTCTTCTCTACCTTGTGTGATTGGGTTTTAATGACTTGTTCTTATCCTAACAGGTCGAAGTGATTGGTGGAACGGACATGTACCGAGCAACCTGTAGACTCTGCTACTTCACGAATAATACGCTGCCAGTTGTGGAGGGCGACAAGGAAAACAGTGTTGGCAGTAATCATGAAGAAACGAGTCAATCTTTAGCTGCAAAACAGCTCGTCTGCAGAAAAGACAGCAAACAACCAAGAAAACTCTTTGAAAATCTGCAGGTCTAACACTCGCCCTCTTTCTCCCCCCCCCCCCCCCCCACTCACTACCCTCTAGGCAGGCAAATCGACCGTAGAGAATTCTGATTCTATCCTCATCTCATCCACTGCCCACATGCAAGCACCTGCCAGCAGGGCCACTAAATGATCAACGGAATCTGTGAAAATACCCACCCCTCCCAAAGGAGGTACTGCCACAGTAGATTTAATATAAACTTTTTTTAAATTATGGATGTGTGTGCATTTACTTTTTAATAGCTTTTTCTTATTAGAAGCTCAGTCTTGTTTATTGAAGTGGCCACACAGGAAATTTACAGCCCCATTCAGTGGCCACAAGCATCAATAATTACTGACTGTGGCGATAACAAAAATAAACTCTCCCAGTCTCAGATGTATTCATTGGTTGGTATTCCAGTGCAGGTCAGTGTGACGGGATTCATTTCTGCTGTTGGAAATTATTAACTTTGCAGCTAGCTAACACTGGAGCAGGGCTGCCATTAACAGCTGTGCAGAATATTGGCAAGGGAAGGAAAAATAAATCGTGTTTTCTGTTAACCCACCACATTTATTTAAGTGAGAAATTGCTACTGTAACTGTCATTTCACACAATTATTAAAGTATTTTGTATTAACAGCCATAAATATTGAATGCTATGAATTTTAAAATACAACTTTTCTGCCATGTATGTGGAATCAGTGGGTGTATTGATGGCGATAGGTGGTTGCTGATCTGAATACTTAACAACCACTGCAAATGCTCAGAGTATACCAATCCATTTGAGATTAGCCGTGGTGGAACAAGCTCGAGGGGCTGTCCCTCTGTTCCTAGACAACAACAGAGAACTCTTGATGAAACACAGATGACGCCTGAAAGTGAGAGTAATTTATCTCCATTCTGTTCAAACCTCCCAGCTATCCAAACCGTTGATGTTTTTGGCTACATATATATCTTGCTCCCATTAGTTTGTATATATCTCAAGTTGCTGATAACAGATTTGGATTTAGAATTTATCCAGAGGCATTTTCTTTTACACTGCAGAGGGCTATTGCCCCTCCCAGTGCAGGCACAGTTCTCATCATACATTGCCACAAGAGGGCAGTCAATTTGTTTCTGTCATTTGCAGCCTCTTCAATTCAAAGCAAGGACTCAAACTAAGTCTCTCACCCTTATAGTTTGAGCTTTTGCACCAATAACTAAACTCAGGGCAACACCAAAAAATGTAATGCAGCTGCTGAAATGCAGGCTGATTTAACCGCGCCCATGTAACTGGCCAAGTGCGATCAAACAGTGGAACAGCAGCTTGTCCAATAATGGAAGAAGTGCACTGTTGTACGTAACTCTGCCTGATCCCAGCACGGCACTTGAGGCATAAACAGATGCAGAGGCAGTGCTCGCATTCCATGCTAAGCACGGCACTGAACGCACGCATAGACTTTACATGTACTAGCCTGGGGACTGACCGCTGTGTAATAGCAACATTTCGGAGAAAGCATTGTAGACAGAATCAAACACGCTCCATCGAGTTCGCCTTCTACCACTCTGGTAATCGAGCTTGCTGAGAGTTTATGTCAGCCTCAATACAAGGTAATCACCTCACTCACACCATCTTTGAGAACACGTATTTAATCACCTCACTCACACCAGCCTCAATACCAGATGACCAGTATTATTCCTGGGTGTGGTTTAATCAGCAGTCAGCCAGGAACTGTTATGTAATGGTTAGGGGGAGAGAGAATCTCTGGAGTATTTATAATGAAGTTAGCATATCTTGTTGCAGTATACACGACCTGCTTATGATTTCTACAAAAGAAAATGCCTGAGTTGAGAGTGTGGAATTTCATTCATACTTCAGTTCGATTGCTCAAAGCAAGTCTTCGCAACTGATCACAGAATATGTACAGTATTCATTGTTGCTGTGGCTCCAAGCACCAGCAGATTGGGAAAAATACAAGACCAAGAGGATGGTGGGCCTCATGACCCAACCATATTGGGAATGGGTTGGGAAAATGTTGGGCATCCATTATTAAAGAAGCAGTAGCAGGACATTTGGAAAAGCATAATTCGGTCAGGCAGAGTCAACATGGATTTATGAATGCGAAGTCATGTTTGACAAATTTGCTGGAATTCTTTTGAGGATGTAATGAACAGGGTGGCTAAAGGGAAATCAGTGGATGTGGTGTATTTCGACTTCCAGAAGGCATTTGACAAGGTGCCACATAAAAGGTTACTGCACAAGATAAAAGTTCACAGGGTTGGGGGTAATATATTAGCATGGATAGAGGATTGGTTAACTAACAGAAAACAAAGTCGGGATAAATAGTCCATTCTCTGGTTGGCAACATAGAAAAAAATAGGTGCAGGAGTAGGCCATACGGCCCTTCGAGCCTGCACCACCATTCAATAACATCATGGCTGATCATGCAACTTCAGTACCCCTTTCCTGCTTTCCATACCCCTTGATCCCTTTAACCATAAGGGCCATTTCTACCTCCCTCTTGAATATATCCAATGAACTGACATCAACAACTCTGCGGCAGCGAATTCCACAGGTTAACAACTCTAAATGAAGAAGTTTCTCCTCATCTCAGTCCTAAATGGCCTGCCCCTTATCCTAAGACTGTGTCCCCTAGTTCTGGACTTCCCAACATCGGGAACATTCTTCTCGCATCTAACCTGTCCAGACCTGTCGGAATCTTATATATTTCTATGAGATCCCCACTCATCCTTCTAAACTCCAGTGTATAAAGGCCCAGTTGATCCAGTCTCTCCTCATATGTCAGTCCAGTCATCCCTGGAATCAGTCTGGTGAACCTTCGTTGCACTCCCTCAATAGCAAGAACATCTTTCCTCAGATTAGGAGACCATAACTGAACACAATATTCCAGGTGGGCCCTCACCAAGGCACTGCACAACTGCAGTAAGACTTCCCTGCTCCTATACTCAAATCCCCTAGCTAGGAAGGCCAACATACCATTTGCCTTCTTCACCGCCTGCTGTACCTGCATGCCAACTTTCAATGACTGACGAACCATGACACCCAGGTCTCGCTTTTTCTCCCCTTTTCCTAATCTGCCGCCATTCAGATAATATTCTGCCTTCGTGTTTTTGCCCCCAAAGTGGATAACCTCACATTTATCCACATTATACTGCATCTGCATGTATTTGCCCACTCGCCTAACCTGTCCAAGTCACTCTGCATCCTCTTAGCGTCCTCCTCACAGCTCACACCGCCACCCAGTTTAATGTCATCTGCAAACTTGGAGATATTGCACTCAATTCCATCATCTAAATCATTAATATATATTGCAAATATTTACTCCAGACAGGGATGTACAATTATTGAAGTTTGTCCATCTGATCTTTAAAGGTTTGCCATTGCCTATCCACCGTCAACCCTTTAAGTATCATTTGCCAGTCTATTCTAGCCAATTTGCGCCTCATACCGTCAAAGTTACCTTTCCTTAAGTTCAGGACCCTAGTTTCTGAATTAACTGTGTCACTCTCCATCTTAATAAAGAATTCTACCATATTATGGTTACTCTTCCCCAAGGGGCCTTGCACAACAAGATTGCTAATTAGTCCCTTCTCATTACACATCACCCATTCTAGGATGCCCAGCTCTCTGGTCGGTTCCTCGACATATTGGTCTAGAAAACCATCCCTAATATACTCCAGGAAATCCTCCTCCACCGCATTGCTACCAGTTAGGTTAGCCCAATCAATATGTAGATTAAAGTCGCCCATGATTACTGCTGTACCTTTATTGCACACATCCCTTATTTCTTGTTTGATGCTGTCCCCAACCTCACTGCTACTATTCAGTGTTCTGTAAACAACTCGCACTAGCATTTTCTGCCCTTTGGTATTCCGTAGCTCCACCCATACCGATTCCACATCATCCAAGCTAATGTCCTTTCTTACTATTGCATTAATTTCCTCTTTAAGCAGCAACGCCACCCCGCCTCCTTTTCCTTTCTGTCTATCCTTCCTAAATGCTGAATACCTTTGGATGTTGAGTTCCCAGCCTTGGTCACCCTGGAGCCATGTCTCCGTGATGCCAATCACATCATATCCGTTAACTGCTATCTGCGCAGTTAATTCGTCCACCTTATTCCGAATACTCCTCGCATTGAGGTACAGAGCCTTCAGGCTTGTCTTTTTAACACACTTTGCCCCTTTAAAATTTTGCTGTAAAGTGGCCCTTTTTATTTTTTGCCTTGGGTTTCTCTGCCCTCCACTTTTACTATTCTCCTTTCTATCTTTTGCTTTTATCTCCATGTTATTTCCCTCTGTCTCCTTGCATAGGTTCCCATCCCCCTGCCATATTAGTTCAACTCCTCCCAAACAGCCGAAAGCAAACACTCCCCCTAGGACATTGGCACCGGTCCTGCCCAGGTGCAGACCGTCCGGTTTCTACTGGTCCCATCTCCCCCAGAACCGGTTCCAATGTCCCAGGAATTTGAATCCCTCCCTGCTGCACCACTGCTCAAGCCACGTATTCATCTGAGCTATCCTGCGATTCCTAGTCTGACTAGCACGTGGCACTGGTAGCAATCCTGAGACTACTACTTTTGAGGTCCTACTTTTAAAATTTAACTCATAACTTCCTAAATTCATCTTGTAGGACCTCATCCCATTTTTTGCCGATATCATTGGTACCTATATGTACCATGACAACTGGCTGTTCACCCTCCCTTTTTAGAATGTCCTGCACCCGCTCAGAGACATCCTTGACCCTTGCACCAAGGAGGCAACATAGCATCCTGGAGTCTCGGTTGTGGCCGCAGAAACGTCTTATCTATTCCCCTTACAATTGAATCCCCTATCACTATAGCTCTCCCACTCTTTTTCCTGCCCTCCTGTGCAGCAGAGCCACCCACGGTGCCATGAACTTGGCTGCTGCTGCCCTCCCCTGATAAGTCATCCTCAACAGTACCCAAAGCGGTGTATCTGTTTTGCAGGGGGATGACCGCAGGGGACCCCTGCACTAACCTTCCTGTTGGTCTTCCATTCCCTATCTGGCTGTGTACCCTTTTCCTGCGGTAAAACCAACTCACTAAACATGCTATTCACGTCATTCTCAGCATCGTGGATGCTCCAGAGTGAATCCACCCGCAGCTCCAGTGCCGCAATGCGGTCTGTTAGGATCTGCAGGCGGATACACTTCTCGCACACGTAGTCGTCGGGGACACCAGAAGCGTCCCTGACTTCCCACATAGTACAGGAGGAGCATAACACGTGTCCGAGCTCTCCTGCCATGACTTAACCCTTAGATAAACTTAATTTGGCAACAATAATGCTAAAGGTTACTTACTGATAAAGAAAAAGAAAAAGAAAAAGGCTACTTACAAATCACCAGCCAATCACTTACCCCCTTGGCTGTGACGTCACATTTCGATTTCTTCTACTTTTTTGCCTCCCTGCTGCAGTTGCACCGGCTGGCCTCTCCGACGCACCTCGCTGGTCCCTGAACTGCTGGGCCTTTTATAGGCCGCTGCGACTCCCGCTTCTCCAACGCACCTCGCTGGTCCCTGAACTGCTAGGCCTTTTATAGGCCGCTGCCGCTCGGACTCCCGCCTCTCCGATGCAAACAGTAACTAATAGGGTGCCACAGGGATCAGTGCTGGGACCCTAACTATTTACAATCTATATTACCGACTTGGAAGAAAGGACAGAGTGTAACGTAGCCAAGTTTGCTAACGATACAAAGATGGGAGGAAAAGCAATGTGTGAGGAGGAATCAAAAAAATCTGCAGGCTGTGAGTGGGCAAAAATTGGCAGATAGGGTATAATGTTGGAAAGTGAAAGGGCATGCACTTCGGCAGAAAAAAAAATCAAAGAGCAAGTTATTATTTAAATGGAGAAAAAGTGCCGCAGTACAGCGGGATCTGGGGGTACTTGTGCATGAAACACAAAAGGTTAGAATGTAGTTACGGCAAGTGATCAGGGAGGCCAATGCAATCTTGGCCTTTATTGCAAAGGGGATGGAGTATCAAAGCAGGGAAGTTATAGAGTATTGGTGAGGCCACAGCTGGAATACTGCGTGCAGTTTTAGTTTCCATATTGCTTTGAAAGCAGTTCAAAGAAGGCTCACTAGGTTGATTCCAGAGATAAGGGGGTTGACTTATGGGGATAGGTTGGGCCTCTACTCATTGGAATTCAGAAGAATGAGGTGTGATCTTATCGAAACATAAGATTATGAGGGGGCTTGACAAGGTGGATGCAGAGAGGATATTTCCACTGATGGGGGAAGACTAGAACTAGGGGGCATAATCTTAAAATAAGGGGCTGCCCATTTAAAACTGAGATGAGGAGGAATTTCTTCTCAGAGTTGTAAACCTGTGGAATTCGCTGCCGCAGAGAGCTGTGGAAGCTGGGACATTGAATAAATTTGAGAGAGAGACAGTTTCTTAACTGATAAGGGGTTATGGGGAGCGGGCAGGGAAGTGGACCCAAATCCATGATCGGATCAGCCATGATCATATTAAATGGCGGGAGCAGGCTCGAGGGACCGTATGGCCTACTCCTGCTCCTGTTTATGTTCTTATATTAGGTCAAAAAAATCCTTTTTAAAAAAAAAAGTAAATCCACAGTACCTTAATTAGACCAAAATTGGATATCCACAAATAAGCCAACTTGATGAGTAAAAATACAACTGAAATGTATGTTTTGATCCTCACTCATCCTGAAGTCGCTCAGTAATTTAGCATAGGATACATTGCACAAAGACATACCTAAAGTGTTTATGTAATTGCCAAGATGACATTGAAACAACTGGCTCAAAAATTAACGTGAAGCTCATCCTCTAATACAGAAAATAAAGTCAACAAACCTCTGATACTACTTTCAAAAAAAGTTTTTATTTGTACAATGGGGATTGAACACTCCGTGACCAATAACCATTTTGTGTGCTTTATTTGAAAGTCTCAGTCCAAACTGAACAGGTACAGAGAATGATGCATTGCCATGTTAGCTCCAGTACAATCAATATTAACAATGAAAGGACATTAGAAGGCACACCACACGGGCAAAGGCATGTACGTTATAGAGATCCACACCAATTTCTCCAACATTAGCTGTAGTAAATAAAAAATATCTTTGGTTCAGATGTATTTTTGTGAAAGTAGTATGTAGTTAAATGTACAGCCCATGTGATTTTGAAATAAAAGTCATTCTTCACCAAACACCATCCTTTGCTGTCCAGGTTACCTCAGCAACTGAACATTACAATACTATGCTCTTCCATCATAAAGTGAATTAAAACAAATTCTTCCTCCTCTCCTGAAGGCATCAGTTCCTGTCGGGTATCATTCCACAGGTTTGAGCAAGTTCTTCTGAGGACGTCACAGTCAAGCCCACGCGAATGTGGAGGGGTGACTGGACGGTGATCAGAAGTGGGAACCCCGGCCTAGAATATATTTTGCCAACTGCAAAACGGCATGAGCCACACAAGCCACAACACAGCCCCAGAAACTAGAAGCGGACTTTCACCAATTGGCACTCTTCACCTGCTAAAAATAATGTGAGTCAGACAGAGAGCTGACTCTAGCCAAGCAATGGCAAGACCAAACACAATATGGTTGCTCAACATTAGCTTAAACTATACTGTTGGAGGTCAGCTCTTGGATATGGCATTGTGGAGCGTATTTAAGTAGGAGAAATAACCTAGGAGGTTCTCGTTTAAATAAAAGCCATTTTTTCTAGTGAGTGTGCTGAATGCATTAGCAGGTGGATGTTCAACACTTTTCACTTCCACTAAACAGTGCATAAATATTAAAAGGCAGAAGGTGAAGTGTCCATTTGAGCCTGGTGCAAGTGAAATCCTTCCAGAGCCGATACCTCACACACGTGAACACTGATAGATTAAAAACTAGCCTTAGTACAGCACCACAGTGCAGTGGGAGATGTGCTGAGCTGCAGCAACAGACAGTGGGCCGTCTGTGTGATCAATCCCAGCTAGTCACGGTCCTGCACATCACCAGTCATGTGGCGAGAGATCAGCCCGCAGTGGCCAGCAGACTTGGCCTCCAATCCGGAGTCCCCTCAACTTGAACGCTGAACCAACGTCAATCATCTGTGCGACCCGGATATCATCACTCCAAAGAGTGCGCTTTGCAGCTAGTATCGAGTTAATCATCCAACACATTCCCAGTGCAATTGTTGCCAAATATACTACAATTGGATATTTTACATTCAATCAGTATATGCCACAGTAAACCAAAAGCTAAATAACATTTCCCTATCATTTGAAGGCCCATTTCAGTAGTTTATACAGTATAAAGAATACAAAAGAATCCTTTTACAAAAGTGATTTTGGCTATTGTACAAATTACAGAATATAAAGTACAAAAGCGAAAAAAATTAACTTAAATGAAAGTAACAACTTATTACCATCGCTTATCACTGGATCCCAGAAGGTGTGCAGATTTTCATTTCAATGCATAGGATTAAATAACCTCTTCCAACTGTAGAAAGCGATAATCCTGCCGGGGATGTGTGCGCTCTGAACCGGCCCCCACCCAAAGTCCCCAACATTTGCCGAGAGTTTTTGCACGACATTTTTGCACAAAAATAAATACGTCCGAGTGGAGATTAAAAAGAAAAAAATGCGCTCATGCAAAATGGAAAATGCACAGCAGGAATGAGAAATGTTAACCATTCAGGCCAGGGCAAAACACAAATCCATCTATATACACATCAAAAACATTAACCCATATACCTTCAGATTCTGGCAGACCTGCTGTGCATTTTCTGTTATTATGGATTAGTATGGTTTTGGAGGAAGAAAGTTCAGTTCTTAAATTTGATCTTTTTGTTCATGGATATATGTTATCCAGCCAGCCAAGTGAATATAAAGGCAACTGAAATCTCCTTTTAATATTCAGACTGTGTAGTGGATCGAGTCTTCTTTCTCCTAGCGCTCTGCATTGGGCGGGGCCTGGAGGAAACAGACGATCTAACCCATGGGAAAGAATCAATGGACAAATAAGCTTTTGTTGCTAATGCAAATGCAAACCTCTAGATCATGACTGGACACCGCCCATACTGCAGCTGACAGCTTTCAGCAGGGTCAGAGGCACAGCGTCGCACCTGCTGCACCCACAAAGTGATTCCGTATCTGATCAAAAGATAGATCAGATGAAATATAAAAGAAAGAAATCCTTTGTATAGCGCCTGTCATGGACTCAGGACATCCCAACGCGCTTTACAGCCAACGTTTTGAAGTATAGTCACTGTGGCAATGTAGGAAACGGGCAGCCAATGTGTGCACAGCAAGCAATGTGAAAGACAGTCTGTTTTAGCGATGTTGGTTGAGGGATAAATAGTGGCCAGGATACCGGAAATAACTCCCCTGCTCTTCCTTCAAAATAGTGCCATGGGATCTTTTACGTCCAGCTTGAGACGACAGACGGGGCCTCGGTTTAATGTTTCCACAATAATGGAGAGTTTGCGAGCTCCTTGTCCCATCTGCGGTCCTTTTAACTTTGCCATAGGTGATAGAATATAACCCACAACTCTTTGCATACAATCTAACTACCTAAAGCAGATCGCCAATTAGATTATTAGTCCCCTCCGCACACAGCCTTCATACAGCACACGGTTTTGTCAGTATCACCAACCCCCCACCCCCAAAACCATAACATTTCACCTCTGCCTGTCCAAGGTCACTCTCCCCTGGGTTATTTAAATCTGAACTGTGCGTACAGTGTGGACGGTGCTTGCTCAGGTTGGGATCTATGCTGCACACTTGTGAACAAAGTACTTCTGTTGTCTTGAATCCAGCATAGTTCGGATGCCTCATAAAGTGTGTGACCACTCTTGCAAAATTGCAAAGAATCCAGCAGAATTACAAGTTAAAATTCCTTGCAGTAATTCCACAAAGGCACAGCAGGTACACACTCCTCGTTTACATACCCTACCGACATTCAACAAAAAACATAAAATAAGCACCTTATCTATGCACGCAATCTTTTAAAAAATTCGCTTCAGCTGTGAAACAATCAAACCCAGCAGGTCAATGAGTTCATATCCAGCGCTCAGAGCATTTGGAGAGTTCCCTCTTCTCATCAATGCTGTAACATTTACTAAAACATGTGGCAAACTGAACCGCAACCAGTGGGTGCCAAGCTGCTCAAAGCTCCCAGAAAAAAAACACAAAACATGTGTTAAATCTTTTGCAACAATTTTTGATCAAAGAGTAGTGTGTCCCAGAGAGATGTACAACACATGGAGACCAATTCCTGAGGTATGTACAGCACATGTGGACACAGACTCATTCCAGAGGGATGTACAGCACATGGAGACAGACTCATTCCAGAGGGATGTACAACACACAAGGACAGAGACTCATTCCCGAGGGATGTACAGCACATGGGGACCACACAGCTCAATAATCTGTTTCATTTACTTTTAGTTTTATCATAAATTTGTGTCATATTTGATATTTCACAATTGTTTCATTCTATGATGATTCTTCTATGGGGACACATTTCATAGGAATTAATGAACTACGGACATCATTTAAATGATTGAGGCGGCTTGTATCTCTCAATTTCCCAAGGGTTTTCAATGGCCATGGCCAATTACATGGAGTAGATATTAAAAGTTCAAAAAGGCTTCAAATTGTATCCAATTTATCTAGCCGGATATTTATGGGTCTAATATGTGGTGAAGTATGGGAGCACTAAATGGAATCTTGTTTTCACAAGCTCAAGTGCTGGGCCTTGTGCTATTTATAGTGGAGATACACGCTTGGGATTGCCGCACAATTTCTCCCAAACTCCCACTGCAACTTTGGCAGTACCCTAGTGGACATAAGGAGAAACTGCGTAAAGGGCCGTTTTACGCCATTTTTCAGAGTTTCCATCAAAGTTACAACGGGACATTGGGAAAACTAGGCGGAAAATTGTATCCTTAAGGAGGTCTTGGCTGGAGAGCGGTGAAATGATCTAAATCTGCTACTGGTGTCCTTTTCAGTTGTGTAAAAATGCTAGGTACTGATGGGCGTGAGCACCATTACAACTGGCAAAAGGGACGGAATCTTCCCCAATTTGCATACGCTAGAAATCTCCACAAGCTCAAAAAACTCATTTTAAAACTCAATGTCACACTCCATTAATTTAAAAACCTGTTGTGATGTTTCTGATCACAGCACATGCAGAAAGAGTGAGTGGGGCATAGTTTAGTGCACTGAAATGCTTCTCTTAGAATGGCAATGAATTTCTAAGGAGCTGTTAAAGGGCAGATCTAAATTCACTTCATTGGAGATAGTACTAAGCCTCTGCACCCAGATCATTGTATTACTATAAATTCATCTTCCAATATTGCCAACATATTCACTTTAAAAAATTCTTCACTAATTCCAGTTAGAGCAGACAGTTCAATACACTTCAGCAACCCTCCATCCCATACTCTGTCCACAAACTGCCCATTAACTCTTATAAACCTGCACTTAATCGGATACAGAAAAACAAGTATTCCATCCGACCATAGCCCTCCCCTACTCAAGGTGAGCAATGTTTGCCAATCACTTTACTTCGATAGATCCTCCTTCTCTGAATGTTAAACTCAATGAGTTAGGTTGATCCTTTTCCTGCTCATCAACTTGAGGGATGTCACTGCCAGTATGAAACATCTTCTACTTTTTATATCCAGTTGAGAGCTCCTTGGCCGGTGACAGGCCATGGATAACCCAAGTTTAATGCAGAGTAAAAGCTCCTTCCACCAACAGAGGCCTGAAGCCCCAAACTCAAAACCATTTCCATCAGCACCCACGCGACATGTCCATCTCCAGCACTATTTCTATGAGTGGGATTTCGTGTTGATTGGTGCTGCATTACAAGAAATTTTACCCTGCGCTTGCACCCACGAGAATTTGTTTCACTTACGCCCCCTTTATACTGTGCACATGTGCCAATTCCACGGTTGCAAAGTTCACCACCCTTTACACACTGCCAGTCACTCAGCAGTAAATCTGCGTGCTTTCCTGGCGCTGTTGCTCAAATGAGAGTTTAAAGCAACTGTGCATGGTGAGATCTGGTGCACTTCACGAATGCAAAACCACATTTCTGCCACTGCCCCAAAAACCTCCCTCAATAATCAGAGGACGGTCATGCAGATGGACAATGCTAAGGCACATTGCCCACAAGGGTGGGCAGAGTGCAAATGATTTGAGGCACGTGCCATAGGCACCTAGTGAGACTGCACCCAGAGAAAGGTTCTGGTGTCTCTGATAGCAGTGGGACCAGGTGGTTTTCCCTAAAGAGCTGTTGCTGATGGTCCCCTTGCCAAACTCCGATCTCGGAGTCACAGTGCACTGAGCCAGTGAGGGTTCCCAAACTTGTGCAATCCAAGTGGAAACGTGCCAACTTTATGGAGGGGAGCATCCCATTCCCAACAGTTAAAGGTTAGATTTTGCAATGCATACAGTAAGAAATGGTGGGAGCCTGTGAGGTACATTCTCCTGTGCAGAAATTGCTCTTAAACCCAGTTAATTAAAAACAAGAAAAAGAACGGTTGTCTAGCTAGCTAGCTGGTGCGAAGACATTATTTTGGCATTACGTCGTGTTATCAAAATGAAGGATGATATTCAAACAACAAGTCTGTGCACCAGGAGTGAATGGGAAGTGGTTTGGTGACATCGGAAATCTTTGCTTGGGACAGGTATGTGTTTGGGTGAACAAGACCTTGCGTTGAAAGGCTAGCTTTTAGAAGAGGGAGGAAGGGAGGGGGTTGTGTCAAGAGTTGCTCTGTACAACGGGTTCAACCCTTTTAGCTGTGCTGCCACCAAGAGAAGCAGAGCACAGGCTTCCCTTCCCTTGGTGGCAGTGTGAGGACGCCCACCCAGCATGTTCACACACACACACAACCTCTTGGTGGCCAGTAGTGTTGGAGGAAGCCTAGCATCAGAATACCTACCTGTTTCGCAGAGGGCAGGAAGGCCCAATAAAGGGAAAGGGGGGGGGGGGGCGAAGTCACACCGTGAAATTAGGAAAAGATTGTTTATAGAGACAGCAGTCTCTTTTGCAGCTTGCCACGGTACAGTTCAGTTTGCCTCACACGCCAGAAGAGCTGCGGGGAACTGCTCATTTTGGTTTAGTACGTAGGTGGCTTGTACTCCTCAGAGTTCGGCGCGGCAGTGCTACCAAACGGAGGCTGCTGGTAGTTTTCAGCAACGTTGGGGTACGGCGGGTAATCGTGCGACGGATCAGTGTACCTCTCGGAGAAGTCCTCGGCCCCCATGCGATACCTCTTGAAGGCAAAACACACCAGCAACCCCTAAACGGAAGGCAATGCAAAGAGACTTAAGATCAGGAATTCAAAGCCTGGAAAAGCGTTCCCCGTGCCATTAAAACATACACTGGGGCTCAAAGCGGAGCCCAGGTCTGTGCTGCTGGGCTTTCAATGCCGTGACGATCCCTTTTGCTGTGCAATTCTATTCACTCCTTTAGCTGCACACTTCATTTCCCTGATGTTTTCACTTCTTTGCAGCACCCACACTTTTGGAGAGTTTAGTCCAGTGGCTGCACTTTCTTCAAAATGCTCAGTTACGTAAATAAATCTAATTAGGAACATACCTTTTTCATAACATAATAGGAGCAGAAATAGGCCATTCTGCCCCTCGAGCCTGCTCCGCTTTTCAATATCATGGCTGATCTTTCACCTCAGCTCCACTTTCCTGCACTATCCCCATATCCGTCGATTCCCTTAATATCAAAAATCTATCGATTTCGGTCTTGAATATACTCCACCACTGAGCCTCCACAGTCCTCCGGAGTAGAGAATTCCAAAGATTCACCAAGCTCAGTGAAGACATTCAAGAACATAAGAAATAGGAGCAGGAGTAGGACATACGGCCCCTCGAGCCTGCTCCGCCATTCAATACGATCATAGCCTCAGGTCCACTTCCCTGCTCACTCCCCATAACCCCTTATTCCCTTATCATTTAACAAACTGTCTATCTCTATCTTAAATTTATTCAATGTCCCAGCTTCCACAGCTCTCTGAGGCAGAGAATTCCACAGATTTACAACCCTCAGAGGAATTTTCTCCTCATCTCAGTTTTAAATGGGTGGCCCCATATTCTAAGATTATGTCCCCTAGTTCTAGTCTCCCCCATCAGTGGAAACATCATCTCTGCATCCATCTTGTCAAGCCCCCTCAATCTTATACGTTTCAATAAGATCATCTCTCATTCTTCTGAATGCCAATGAGTAGAGGCCCAACCTACTCAACCTTTCCTCATAAGTCAACCCCCTCATCTCTGGAATCTAGTGAACCTTCTCTGAACTGCCTCCAAAGTATATTCTTTCTTAAATAGGGAAACCAAAACTGTACGCAATATTGCAGGTGTGGCCTCACCAATACCCTGTATAACTGTAGCAAGACTTCCCTGCTTTTATACTCCATCCCCTTTGCAATTAAGGCCAAGATTCCATTGGCCTGCCTGATCACTTGCTGTCCTTGCATACTAACCTTTTATGTTTCATGCACCAGGACCACCAGGTCCCATTGTACTGCGGCACTTTGCAATTTTTCTCCATTTAAATAATAACTTGAGCGTTGATTTTTTTCTGCCAAAGTGCATAACCTCACACTTTCCAACATTATACTCCATCTGCCAAATTTTTGCCCACTCACTTAGCCTGTCTATGCCCTTTTGCAGGTTTGTTGTGTCCTCCTCACACATTGCTTTTCCTCCCATTTTTGTATCGTCAGCAAACTTGGCTACGTTACACTCAGTCCCTTCTTCCAAATCGTTAATATAGATTGTAAATAGTTGGGGTCCCAGCACTGATCCCTGTGGCACCCCACTAGTTACTGATTGCCAACCCGAGAATGAACCATTTATCCCGACTCTCTGTTTTCTGTTAGTTAGCCAATCCTCTATCCAGGCTAATATATTACCCCCAACCCTGTGAACTTTTATTTTGTGCAGTAACCTTTTATGTGGCATCTTGTCAAATGCCTTCTGGAAGTCTAAATACACCACATCCATTGGCTCCCCTTTATCCACCCTGTTTGTTACATCCTCAAAGAATTCCAGCAAATTTGGCAAACATGACTTCCCCTTCATAAATCCATGCTGTCTCTGCCGGATTGAATTATGCTTTTCCAAATGTCCTGCTACTGCTTCTTTAATAATGGACGCCCAACATTTTTACCAACCACAGATGTTAGGAGAAATTTCTCCTCATCTGTCCTAAATAGCCAATCCCTTATTCTAAACTCCCCAACCCAGGGAAACATCCTCCCTGCATCCACCCTGTAAGAATGTTGTATGTTTCAATGAGATCACCTAAACTCTAGAGAATATAGGCCTCGTCTACTTAATCCCCCCATCCCAGGATCCAGTCTGGTGAACCTTCGTTGCACTCCCTCTATTACATGTCTATCCTTCCTTAGGTAAGGAGACCAAAACTGTATACAATACTCCAGGTTTGGTCTCACCAGGGCCCGATACAATTGCATATTTTCTTCAAGAGAACCACCATTTAGTCTCCTCCCCCCATGCCCCTCTCATGGCTTCACCAGAGTTTCTTGCAGCTCGAGGAGCTTTAACAGGAGCAGCAATTTCAGACCATTAGCCATTGTACTGCTGCTGCCCCTTCCCCAGGAAAACACAGTTCCGCCAGAGTCTGCAGCATGCCCAGCCAGAAGAAAAATATATGTGTCTGCTCCCTCCGCTCCCCCGTCAAACAGAGCTCGCTACGTTCTACCACGGGACATAGAATGTGACCGCAGACGGTGACTGCAACTGCTGTTACGCAGCTGGAGATCAAACACAGGCAAACAACGCAACCGTCAAACAACAACAACAACAACTTGTATTTATATAGCACCTTTAACAGGTGAAAAAAAAGTGACACCGAGTCACACAAGTAGAAATTAGCACAGGTGAGCTGGTCAAAGAGGTAGGTTTTAAGGAGCATCTTAAAAAGGAGGAAAGAGAGTTAGAGGTGGAGAGGTTTAGGCAGGGAGTTCCAGAGCTTGGGGCCCAGGCAACAGAAGGCACGAGCACCAATGGTTGGGCTGGAGGAGATTACAGAGATAGGGAGGGGCGAATCCATGGAGGGATTTAAAAATAAGGATGAGAATTTTGAAATCGAGACATTGCTTAATCGGAAGCCAATGTAGGTCAGCGAGCACAGGGGGTGATGGGTGAGCGGGACTTGGTGCGAGTTAGGACACGGGCAGCTGAGTTTTGGATTGTCTCTAGTTTACGTAGGGTAGAATGTGGGAAGCCAGCCAGGAGTGCGTTGCAATAGTCAAGTCTAGAGGTAACAAAGGCATAGAGGTAACAACAGCACCAACTCACTCACCTGCCATGTTACAATTAGTAGCAAGCTTTGATCTTATCCACAACTGTGGCCCCAGCACATGAGCCGTGTCACTGGGACCGAACGGGGGGGTAGGTGGAAGTCATGCTAGTCACAAGGGCGAGTATATTTCATTAACACTGCCCAAATCTTCCTGGGGACTTGCGCCATTTAATGATGCATCTACAACTTAGGGACCCTTGGACCGCGAGAGGGGGGAAATTATGGAGCAAGTGACTTACGCCTTTAATGATGTCACTCCATATTTTCCCTGATGCATCGCTCCACCATCACCCTCGCCGAAAACAGTGAGAAGTTAATCATTACTCTTTCCCTCCCTAACCAATTGTAACCAGTGGCAATCACTATTTTCCTACCTTTAAGCCAGTTTTCACGCCGCTGCCCTTTATTCAACCGCAAAATAATGATGTTGGAAACCGAAGGTCATTGACCCGAAACGTTAACTTTTGTTCCTCTCTCCACAGGTGCTGCCTGACCTGCGGAGTATTTCCAGCGTTTTCGGTTTTTATTTCAGATTCCCAGCACCCACAGTATTTGGCTTTTGTGTTGGTGAGATTTACGGACTTGTGTTGCGGAGGGATCTTTGAGGAAAGCGGGCGTTTAATTTCCCAGGCTTCCAGAGCTCAGCAGAGGCCGCACACCAACACTTGCCTATTGACCCAAATCAGCAAGAACATTACTGGGAAACGATCCAAGCAATCCAGATCTTTCTCTTCCACAGTACAAAGCGGTTGACTTGTGATACAGTAGCCTGATCCTCTCAAGAGATACATTCATGTCATCCGACTCCATGAGTCATTTTTATACTAGTGGACACTTAAAACCCTCCTTTTAAAAAAAGTGACCATATCCATTTGTTACATGACATACTGTTTGTTAAAGAGTACTTGGATATGCACTGGCCACAGGGCTACGGATTATGGGCTGGAAAATGGGATTAGGTTGGATAGCTCTTTTTCGGCTGGCACAGACAAAATGGGCCAAATGAGATACAGGGCAATTTTGTAGAAAAATAGCTGTTGGTTCATTAGAGCTAGAAGAGTTCAACAGCGTGCCACGTTTTTAAAATTCTCATCCTCGTTTTAAAATCTCTCCCTGGCCTCACCCCTCCCCATCTCTAACCTCCTCCAGCCCCAAATCCCCCTCATTCCCAGATCTCTGCACTCCTCCAATTCTGGTGTCTTGACCATCCCCGATTTCAATTGCTCCACCATTGACGGCTGTGCCTTCAGCTGCCAAGGCCCTAAGCTCTGGAATTCACTCCCTAAACCTCTCCGCCTCTCTCTCCTCATTTTAAGACGCTCCTCAAAACCTACCACTTGACCAAGCTTTTGGTCATCTGCCCCAGTATCTCCTTATGAGGCTCGGTGTCAAATATTGTTTATAACACTACTATGAAGCACCTTGGGACGTTTTACTACTTTAAAGGCACTGTATAAATACAAGTTGTTGTGGTTAACACAAATCGACCATATCCTTTAAAGCCACCAACTTTAATACACCAATGAAACTGCTGTACAAATGAGCTGTGTGACTTACCCAGCTGAAAATGGAGAAGAAGGAGAAGGCGATGCTGGCCCGAGCACTATCTGCCCCTATGAGTGGAACTGGATTGGTGTACGCCCACTGATTGGTGAGGAAGCAAAAGCCAACAAACCACAGGAACGTCCAGAGGGCTAAGAGAAGAAGACGACTGGTTAGACTGCCATGAGTAGATACTCACAAACCAGCACAAACAACGCCGACATTATTTTGAGTGACCTTTTCACACTATTTCACAAAATAGAGATCGGCACCAAATGGACTTTAAATTGAACAAAACACAGTGGTCAGCGATAGCCCACTCACTCCAATGCACCGACACTTAATTATGAGTTCACACCTCGTTCGCTGCCGTACCCTTTCAATACTGAACTTCAATACCACTCGTCAGCTATGGGTATGCTGGAGCTTTAACTGAGAGAATGCACACCAGTGCAGACCAAGATCAGGTTTCATCCAAATACTGAGAACTTTCTCCCCACATATAAACTAGGATTCACAGTGGGGAAAGTTTGTATAGACAGGGAAGTAATGCAAGAACATGAAACAGCGAGTAAGGGAATCCATGAGGGGAGGAGGCAATATTGGACTTTCTCCCAACTAATAAAAGGAGGGAATAATAAGCTAAGATGAGGCAAGGGAATATTTGGAAGTCTACTGATCATAAAGTTATTCAGTTTGAAAGGTTGGAACGGATGATAAAAATTGTTTACAAACTGAGTTTGGCTTCGCTCATGGAGTTGCAAACTGCTTTCGGGTCTTGGGTACCAGGGAGTTCCAGCTCCCATTAACAGATTCAGGAAGTGCGAGAGAGGGGGATAGGTTGTGGGAGCTATTGGGACAACAAGACCAAGACTGCACCACAATAATCTAGGTCATGACATGACAACCAGGCAGAAAGTTTGCAAATAATGGAGGCACCAGCAACTGGCAATAAAACAATTCAGCATTTGATGCTGCTTAAATTGTTAAATCTCGGAGTTAATGTTTTTTTTTTTGGAATCACTGAAGGGATTGATGTTTGCTGCAGGAATGTGGGAGTATGTTTATAAAGCAATTTGATGCCGAGGTCAGAATCAGTCAGTCATGTCCAGGGCAATGGCCCTCAGCATTGGTCATTGGAGACTCGATGGTGGGATAAACTGCTTGGGACAGTGTTACATCAACAACCCCTTCAGCAAGAACCAGTAAATCCACCATGGGGGAGGGAGAGAAAGAAAATATAATCCTTTAAAAATCACACAAATAACTGAGGGGAAAAAATAATAAAATATTTGAATCTTAAACATAATATTGCACCTCCAAAATTGAAGCGAAGAGTTAAAACCACACAGGAGATGGAGTTGCAAATAACTGTTCCTTTCTCTCACCCCCTCCCCCACAAGTTCCCTCTCCTCTTCTGACTGAAGTGCTGATCCTGGCACACAGACCCATAGCTGCCAGCCACACACTAGTCCCTCACTGGCGCCCACCCGTACTGTGAGAGAACACTATAAGCGGCAGGCGGGGTTAAAAGCAGGGGCCAGCCACCGCAGGGAGCAGTGCGAGCCGTTCTGGGAGGGCGACCGATTTGACGTCACCAAAATCCAGTTTGCCAATTAAACCATCGGCGGGGTCGGGACCCAGGCGCAGGAGGAGCTGCGGCAAACAGCGGAGGAACGACGAGATCCGGGGGGGGGGGGGAACCCCCCCCCCCGAGGAGTGGCGAGAGGTCGGGGGCCGAAGAGCGGAGAGAGATTGGGGCCCAGGAGTAGCACAGCATGTACCAACAGCGGAGTCGGGGCCGGGGGGGGGGGGGGGGGGGGGGGAAAGGTACAGCACGGGCCAGCAGCGAGGCTGAGGGGCTCACACTGCGGTCTATCAATCCCAAGGACAGTAGGAGTATATGTGCATATTAGGTCCGTGCAGCAGAGATGGTCTCCAGTCGTCTTGGTTAACCCTTGCCACTGGACCAAGGCCTAGCTCTGTCAAGCCAGTGTGGTAGCTGGTGTACAACGGTCACCACACATTAAAAGAATTCACGCACAGGCAGCTTCCAGTCTTCAAGATGTAGTTCGGGACCTGGAATGTCAGGTCCCTCATGGAAACACCCAAGTGCTCATCTTTTTTGGTGTGGAATCGACATGAGGGATTGCCGAATACTATACTAGTCCCTCACCCAAGTAGCCATTCAACATGGGCACATTTAGACACAAGAGCTGCTGGTAGGGAGGAGAGGGAAGAAAAAGAGCAAGGAATGTAGAGATCAGTCCAACCCTGTTGCCTCAAAACACACACACACACTCCACCTGGAATCACTAGATATCGATCAAACCTGGAACCCTGGCTGACAATTCCCCGCCCCCACTCCCTTGACCAGGGACAGCATGGCCTGGTGTAGCAGCACCATTGCTGCTCGACTAAAATAGGTTACAGTAACCAGGGTTGTGACCCAAACCTTTGTGCTCCGTGTGGCTCAGTGACAAACCGCACTAATCAATTTTAAAATCAGGTGGGGCGGTTGGGTCCCAGGGTTTTGCTCATAGGCAGCTCATGTAATTTGAGATATTTAAGTTTTCAAAGTTCTGATTACTACTCAGTAAACAAACGATAATGTTGCCGTTATTAATCCTAGTGTGGATACGATCACAAGTTAACTATGAGGCTGCCCCGGATATGAACGCCGCAAAGGTTACAGAAAGCTTTTCCTAAAGCTTACAGGCCACATTTTATGCAGTCTCGCTACCTGAAACTCCAAGGTCAGCCATAACGATGTACTTGCGTTGGTTAGCATTGCTGATCTGAGGGAAATATACATCAAGAGCAAAGAAGGCCATGCAGATGAGAAATCCAATCACACCAATTCCTACACCATAGTGACAGGCATTCACATTTTCATTGAAGATGCACTTCAGGTCTGAAGTATACAGATTCATATAACCGTCGCTGGTGATGCAGCCAAACACGACTATCGAGAAGATCTGGAAGAAACAAAAATAAAAAATACAAGCAAAATTAAGCAACAAAAAAAAAACTTGCATTTATATAGTGCCTCAGGATGTCCCAAAGCACTCTACAATGCAAAATACAAGACACACAAGGCATAGATAGTGCAAACCCCACTCCAAAACTTATAGCTACAGAGATCCGGATGTCACATCTAAAAAACACAAAAATTCAAAAACATTCACCATGACACACACTCCTTCACAAACTTCAGGCATTCCAAAGAAATTGTTCTTAACCAAAATGGCATTTCCACAGTTGCCATTTAATCCCAAATTAGTATCTAGAGCTCCTGAATGAGTTAATCAGTTGTGCACTAAATTGTACAAGGCTGTGGAGGTCTTCAACACTGTAGTTCCTTTCCTCCAACCACTGTCTGTCCCACCTGAGAGAGACTGTAATTCCCGTACTGGTCTGTGCAGTCACCTGAGAACTCACTTTTAGAGTGGAAGCAAGTCTGCCTCGATCTCAAGGGACTGCCGATGATGGAGTTCTCAGTATGTACAATGCAGCCCTCAAATACAGCTCTGACACAAAATAGTTGATTTGGGTCAGATGGTCTACACACTGGGGATAAAAATTAAAATATTTGCATTACACCCCCTTTAGTCAGTCAAGAAATCTGTTCAAATTCAAACAGCAGTATAGCTTGTCCTATCTTTATACCAAAGTCATTTATTTTATAAAATATGGGAGTTTCTGGGAGAGACACAGCAATGGGTGGCTCATGTTTAATGCTCGGCCTTTTCTTGCTCGTGATTTTCACAGTGCTGTCAACTGGACAAAGCACATCTGTAGACATGGTGTGAGCGCAGGATCAACTCAACCTTGATGCTGTCCATGGTCGGAAAGATAGCCTACAGTTACTACCTATTGAAGAATTGCCACTGGAGGGGGTGGTGCTACATATGAACCCTACCCCACCAATGAGTTGGAAGGAAAAAAAAGAGGAAGAAGTTGAAAAACTTGAAAGAAATACTTGCATCTAAATAGTGCCTTTCACGACCACCGGACGTCCCAAAGCGCTTTACAGCCAATGAAGTACTTTCTGAAGTGTGGTCACTGTTGTAATGTAGGAAACACAACAGCCATTTGCATACAGCAAGCTCCCACAAACAACAATGTGATAATAACCAGATAATCTGTTTCTGGCGATGTTGATTGAGGGACAAATATTGGCCAGGACACCAGGGATAACTCCCCTGCTCTTCTTCGAAATAGTGCCCTGGGATCTTTTACAGCCACCTGAGAGAGCAGGTGGGGCCTCGGTTTAACGTCTATTTGAAAAACGGCACCTCTGTCAGTGCAGCTCTCCCTCAGCTCTGCAATGGAGTGTCAGCCTGGATTTTTGTGCTCAGGTCTCTGGAGTGGGACTTGAACCCACAGCCTTCTGACTCAGGCGAGAGTGCTACCCACTGAGTCACTGGCTGACACTTGGGCCAAAATAACGATGTTTTGCACAACTGTTATACACTTAAAAAGCTCACTTGAGAATATACATTATTTATTCAAGAAAATATTGTTTACAATCCTGCAAAATGCATAACTCCAACACCGTGTCGTAATCACGTAAAATATTCTGTATAATTGGCCAGTTTGAAATAGCTTAAAAAGAACCTTAACTGGGACCTTGCTTCCAGAATTAGGCCACATTAATTGGCAAGACTGGAGCACTAATTCCTTTAGAATTTAACTACATTACTGCAATATAATTCTATTAGAACCGATTGCAACTCATGTGATAACTATTTCAAGTCCTCATTCAACACAAAGTCAGCATACTTTAATTGAGACAGCAATGTGCATTATGAAAAATTAGACAAACTATTATTTAATCTGGCAGTTCAAACGGCATCGTTAATTAGCGCTTTCTTGAGGTCCGTGATGTTATCCGAAGCCCTAAAATGGGAGTCTTTGTTCATAAGGACATAAGAACATAAGGACATAAGAATTAGGAACAGGAGTAGGCCATCTAGCCCTTCGAGCCTGCTCCGGCATTCAACAAGATCATGGCTGATCTGGCCGTGGACTCAGCTCCACTTACCCGCCCGCTCCCCGTAACCCTTAATCACTGAACAGTCATGGAGTGATTGAATCCTTGGTCAGATCAATAATCACCGCTCAATGTTTCAAAAAGAGATGGCAGGTCATTATCAGTTTTTTTTTGTTTTCATCTCATTTGTTATTCATTGACACATAGCGTTGCCAACTCTTATTGGACATATTCTTGGAGGTTTCATCATATGACTTGTCATCACCAACTGCCCCAACCAAACAGAAACCCCCCTCCCACTTCCAATATTTTGATAACTAAAACAAAAATCCCCAGACAAAATGAAAACACAATAATATTTTGTAATACCCCCAATGATTTAGCTCCTGGGTTTGCTCACAGCAGTGTCCAGGAGATTACTCTTTCATTCCTGGAGACTCCAGGGCAATCCTGGAGTGTTGGCAACCCGACTGACTGGAACTGATTTGAACAACATGCACTCTACATGATAGCTCCCTGTATCCGTTTACACAGATCTGCCAGCACTTTCTCATTGACTGTTTAGCGTGACATGCAGAAACACACATGATGCTTGCATTCCAATAATATTGAGCACAGGCCCACCACTGGAGCTTATATTTAATTTTTTTTGACGTAAAGAGAACTGACCCAATCCCCAGCTAAGTCACCTTTATTATAAAAGTTAAGCAAGCCAGAACCATAAAAATGGAGGGATACAGCAGGGTAGGAAAGGCACGAGAAAATGACAAGTGGACTTGTGTGCATAATTCTCTCTCCTCTGCTAACCCTTCCACTGTGGTTGAGTGCACAACGTTCCAGCGAGGTGATAGGAAGAAAAGGTTGAGGGAGATGCGGTTTTGAATAATAGCAACAACATGCAAGATGATTGGGGAGGAGGGGTTGAAAGATGAACATTTAAGGCATCACGAATATTTGAAACATTATATGGCACAGCAAATCCTGGAACCAAAGTCGGTCAACATCAGGCAGAACCGGAACAGATTAACTCAAATGCTTACTTGCCAGCCTTGCCTCAGTTTGGAGTCAAAAGGTTGTGGGCTCAAGCCCCATTCCAGAGACTCGAGCACATAATCTAGGCTGACATTTCAGTGCAGTATTGAGGGAGTGCTGCACTGTCAGATGTGCCAGCCTCTTGGATGATATATTAAAGCGAGGCTGACTGCTCTCTCAGCTGGACGTTAAAGATCAACAAACAATGACTTGTATTTATATAGCGCCTTTAACATAGTAAATCGCCCCAAGGCACTTCACAGGAGTGTTATGAGTCAAAAAATTTGACACTGATCCACACAAGGCGAAATTGAGATCCCATGACACTCTTCGAAGAGGAGCAGGCGAGTTCTCCCAGTGTACTGGCACACAAATTGACTACTGTGTTCCTCTACATTGCAATAGTGAACACACTTCAAAAGTACTGCATTGTCTGTGAAGCACTTTGGGATGTCCCAAGGTCATGAAAGGTCCAATACAAATGCAAGTTTGTTCTTTCTTGCTTGTTTTGAGGGGGGCAGGGAGGGGAGATTTGGTGCCTGGTCATGTAGTGTAAAGTAATTTGAATGTGTGTTACAATGTAATGTGTGTTCTTACTGAAGCCAGCAGATACAAAATCAGGGACCAAAAGACAAATGTTATCTTTGAGTCTTCAATGGAAATTTCCAAGTCTTTTTCCCAAACAAATTAACAACTTACATTTCTATAGTGCTCTTCACACACAGGAAGACATCGCAAGTCACTTAACATTCGGAGAGCAAAACAGTGCAGCAAATCAGGAGGGAAAAAGTTCAGAGCGTTGAATTTTGGAACCAAAGGCATTGGATTTATTAGTAACCATCTTGTATTTATGACACCTAGTTTTGGATTTTCCCACAAGTGGAAACATTTTCTCTGCATCTACCCTGTCTAACCCATTCATAACTTTAAAAGACCTCTATCAGGTCTCCTCTATGTCTGCTCTTTTCGAAATAAAAAAATCCCCAACCTGTTCAATCTTTCCCAATGGCTGTGATCTCTTGGTTTACAAAAGCCATCGCTGAGTACAAGATAGAAATTCAGCACGTTCTCTGCTCCTGGTTCCTGTTCCAAGATGACCACATGCGCACGCCCTATGGCGACCATCAGCCCCTGGGTAACCCTGGCATGTCAGACGATTAAACCCACAGCTATATCATAGAAAACATTTAATTATGGCAAAATAGTCTGATACAAAAAATGAGCAGCTTTCTCAATGCTCTCAAGAACATAAGAAATAGGAGCAGGAGGTGGCCATTAGGCCCCGCGAGCCTTATTAAATATAACCCATTTAATAAGATCATGGCTGATCTGATCTTGGCCTCAGCTCCATTTCCTTGCCCGCTCCCCACAACCCTCAACTCCCTGATCATTCAAAAATCTGTCTATCGCCATCTTAAATATATTCAATGACTCAGTCTTCACAGCTCTCTGGGTAGAGAATTCCAAAGATTCACAACCCTCCAAGAAAAAATTCCTCCTCATTTCAGTCTTAAACAGGCGACTCCTTATTCTGAAACTATGCCCCCTAGTTCTAGATTCCCCCACGAGGGGAAACATCCTCTCTATCTACTTTGTCAAGCTCCCTCAGAATCTTATATGTTTCAATAAGATCACCTCTCATTCTTCTAAACTCCAATGAGTATAGGCCTAACCTGATCAACCTTTCTTCATAAGACAACCCCCTTCATCTCAGGATGAAAGTTACTAGTCAATAACTTTATTTTTTTTAATGTAAGAATTGTAAGAGAAGGCTTACTCTCTCATGGCAGAACATAATGTGCTGTCACTACCTGCAATTTGTACCGAGTCCCATATTCCCCCAGCTCTGTCAGCATCAGACAGTTCACCCTCATTCCACAACAGAACAAGGCAGAGGCAAATCCAACAGCAGGTCCATCAGGAAACCAAACCAAGAGATCAGTGAACGGTGTCAGCTGTGGCTGAGTGGGTAGCACACTCGCCTCGGAGTCAGAAGGTTGTGGGTTCAAGTCCCACTCCAGGAACTTGAGCATATAACAACAAAAATCTAGGCTGACACTGCAGTGCAGTGCTGAGGGAGTGCTGCACTGTCGGAGGTGCCGTCTGTCAGATGAGACATTAAACCGAGGCCCCGTCTGCCCCCTCAGGTGGACGTAAAAAATCCCAGGGCACTATTTCGAAGAAGAGCAGGGGAGTTATCCCTGGTGTTGGCCAATATTTATCCCTCAATCAACATAACAAAAGCAGATTATCTGGTCATTATCACATTGCTGTTTGTGGGAGCTTGCTGTGCGCAAATTGGCTGCCGCATTTCCCACATTACAACAGTGACTCACTCCAAAAGTACTTAATTGGCTGTAAAGCGTTTTGGGACATCTGATGGTCGTGAAAGGCACTATATAAATGCAAGTCTTTCTTTTACAACAGGGTCAATGGAGGGGGGGAGGGGGGGGCCTCACGGATGGGTAAATGCGCTCCCTGGTGTAGGACTGTGGCACATGGGTGCAATTGTTGTGCAATGTGTTGAGTTGGCAGATCTCAGCTGGGGAAGTGGCGAGGCTGCTACAACTGACCCCAGGGTCCCTGGGTTGGAGGTTGGCAATTCCTGATCATTATCCACTGGCCGCTGGGTGTACATGTGGCAGGCAAGAACAGCTCTGATGCAAAACAACTTCCATTTATATCGTGGAAGTGCCCCAAAGCACTTCACAGGAGTATTATCAGGCAATATTTGACACTGAGCCACATAGAGATATTAGGACAAGTGACCAATGGCTTGGTCAAAGAGGTAGGTTTTACAGAGCTTCTTAAAGGAGGAGTGGTAGAGAGGTTAAGAGAGGGAATGCCAAAGCTTACAGCCTAGGCATCGGAAGGCGCAACCACCAATGGTGGAGCACTAAAAATTAGGGATGCGCACAGGGCCAGAATTGGAGGAGGTTACAGAGATAGGGAGGGGGCGAGGCAGTGTAGAACAATTAATCAGTCAATCCTCACTCTCCAGGGTCATGTGAAAAACAGCTACTTGGGAGGGTTGCTGCTCGCATATGTGGAACAGCACCCCAGTATGATTCCCGTCCTTCAGGAGTAGAGAGGAGAAAACTGGGTGGAAACAAGAGCCAGTTCAGAGTTTGGTTGTTACCATGTTCATATTGCCAAAGACAGACAGACACCATCTACATTACACTGCAGAGAGAAGCAGAGATACAACATCTTACACTGCGAGCAAGCAATAAAATATAGAATTTAACATTTTAATTGTGTAACAAAGAGGTGGATCACTGTGGCAAAACTGTGCAGTGTGGAAATTGATTACAACAGAAAACACTTCCTGTTCTTATCACCACTTCTCACTGAGGCTCCACGGTTTCAAAAGCTGATTAAGCTTTCAAGTGCCATCCTCTACGAACAACATTACTCTTCGGGACCTCGACTGCAACCTTTCCTAGTGACCTAGTTATCAGTTTGAGTTCATTCAAGCCAACTTCAGTTTCAATATACTGCAACATCACAAAAGTGAAACTGAATTATCGTATTAACCAAAGTATAGGCTGGAATTTTTAAAAACAAGTAAATGTTCAACTTGGAAGTGCAGCCTATACACGAGCAATTATATATTTTTCCTTGGAGAGTTGGTGTGTGTGATTGGGGGGGGTGCAGGGAAAGGACTCAAGTTCGAGGTGTGTCCTACATGCAGGGGCACTCGACATCTTCCAATTTCTTTATTGGAAGGAGTTCCTTTTAGAACTTTGTTAAAGACTGATATAATGTCACAGCTACCCCGCAGTAATTGCAGTCATCCCCAAAGCCAGCCATTCATTCATCCCACTCCATGAACAGAGGGAAGGGCTGGTTCAGTAATGCGACTCCTCCCCAGACACCTTGGAAATTAATACCTGTATTTATTAAATATGATAGATCATCAGTATCACACCAAATGCTTTTAAAGTTGGAATTTAAGTTCAGTTAAATAAGGGGACAAGCCGAAGGATCAGGACTAGATTGGGGAATTAGAACAAGAGTGAGCCAGGAATCTGCAAATTTCCCTTTGCAGCAGTGGAGGTTATATAATAAAAAAAAAGGAGAGATAGATAACAACCAGTTCCCTGAGTAACATGTTCAGGTAGAAAATAATGAGGAAGCTGTCAAAGATGGAGGAGCAGAGAATTAAAACTGAATACGGAAAAGGTGAGCAAAGATGTAAAGTGACATCCCCTGAAGGGAAAAGCTCATTGTTAGGCAACAGACACAAGATATTGAAATTTTAAAAATGAAGTAAAGTAAAACAACCAAACTGGTGAGAAACAGGCAGTGGCAAAGGTAGACAGGAACACAGCTCAAGAGTTCCAATGAATGCCTGGTCTGCCAACCAGTCAGTCCTTCCTCTTTACACATTCTGACTAACTGCTATGCATTTCAAGCGTCTTTTTAAAAAAACAAGATCAGATTTCCAGAGTTTGCAGTTTTACCTTTTGATTATCCCATTCACACCCTGCAGTTTTTCTAGCACAGTCTCCAGTGGGGGAGACACGAGGGGGTGGAAATTCAACGATTGATCTCAAAGTTCCCTTGGTTGCTGCAAACACTGGGCACTGTTTAAACAAGATTGTCTAAAGCAAAAGGTTCAGCTCTTAAAATAATGTACTGGGAGCAAATGTACAAAAATGATAGAAACGTTGCAAGTAAAGTTACCAAGAAATTGACAAGAGTCCCAACACTTTCTTGATCAGTATGTTTCCGGCCCAACAAGGAAGGAGGCATTGTTGGATCTGGTTCTGGGGAATGAGGCGGGGCAAGTGGAGCAAGTGTCAGCAGGGGAACATTCAGGGAACAGTGCTCATAGTATCATAAGGTTTAGATTAGCTGTGGAAAAGGACAGCAAGCAATCTACAGTAAACATACTGAATTGGAGGAAAGGCAATTTCAGTGGGTTGAGAACGGATCTGGCTCGGGTAAACTGGAATCAAAAATTGGCAGGCAAAACTGTAATCGAACAATGGGCCTTTAAAGTGGAGATGGTTCAGGTACAGTCGAGGTACATTCCCACAAGATGTTAAGGAAGGGCAACTAAAACCAGAGCTCCCTGGATGACAAAAGAGATAGCAAGCAAGATGCAGCCAAAAAAAGAGCATGTATGACAGATGTCAGGTTGAGAATACAAGTGAGAATCAGGCTGAATATAAAAAAACTCAGAGGGGAAGTGAAAAAGAAAATAATGAGGCGCAAAAGGGAGAGTATGGGAATAGATTGTCAGCTAACATAAAAGGGAATTCAAAAGTCTTCTATAAACATATAAATAATAAACAGGTAGCAAGATGAGGGTTGGGGCCGATTAGAGACCAAAAGAAAGAGAGACCTACGCAAGGAGGTGGGGACACCTGTCTTCACCAAGGAAGATGAGGCTGTCATAGGCAGTGAAGGAGGAGGTAGTTGCGATACTGAATGGGATAAAAATTGATAAAAGGTGAGGTACTAGAAAGGCTGGCTGTATTTAACAGATAAGTCACCAGGACCGAATTAGATGGATCCTAGGATGCTCAGGGAAGTTGAGGAGGAAATCGCAGAGGTACTGGCCATAATCTTCCAATCGTCCTTAGATACAGGAGTGGTGCCAGAGGACTGGAGAACTGCAAATGTTACATCCTTGCTCAAAAGAAGGGTGTAAAGATAAACCCAGCAACTGCAGGCCAGTCAGTTTAACCTCGGTTGTGGGGAAACTTGGAAGTGTAGTGAACAGTGAGGAGGATAATGATAGACTTCAAGACGACAAGCTGGTGAAAGGTACATTCCCATGAGGGGTTAAGGAAGAGCAACTAAAACCAGAGCTCCCTGGATGACGAAAGAGAAAGCGAGCAAGATGAAGCCAAAAAAGAAAGAACGCGTATGACAAGTGAGAACCTGGGCCAGATCCATTCTCAACCACTGAAACTGGCTTTCCTCCAATTAAGTATTTTTACTCTAGATTGCTCTCGGTCCTTATGGGCGGACATGTGCAGATAAAATTTAACGAGTGAAGTGACACATTTTGGTAGGAAGAACAAGGAGAGGCAAAATAAACTAAAGGGTACAATCCTAAAGGGGTTATATGAACAGAGAGACCTGGGGGTATATGTGCACAAATCATTGGTTCTAAAACACTGGTTTCGATCTCAACTGGAGTCTTGTGTCCAATTCTGAGCACTACACTTTAGGAAGGATGTGAAAGAGAGGGTGAAGAAAAGATTTAGGAGGATGATTCCAGGATAAGGGACTTAATTTACATGGATAGACTTGAGAAGCTGGGGTTGTTCTCCTTAGACCAGAGAAGTTCGAGAGGAGATTTGATAGCAGTGTTCAAAATCATGAGACAAAGTAGATAGAGAGAAACTGGTTCCATTGGTGGAAGGGTCGAGAACCAGAGAACACAGAATTAAGGTGATTGGCAAAAGAACCAAAGGTGGCATGAGGAAAACTTTTTTGCACAGCGAGTGGTTAGGATCTGGAATGCGATGCCTGAAAGGGCAGCGGAGGCAGACTTAATTGTGGCTTTCAAAAGGGAATTGGATAAGTACCTGAAGGAAAGATTCCGCAATACTATGGGGAAAGGGCGGGAGAGTGGGACGAGCTGAAGTGCTCTTGGGGAGAGGCGGTACGGGCTCGACGAGCCAAATGGCCTCCTTCGGTGCTGTAACCGTTCTATGATTTATGATTCTAGGTCACTGCCACAGAATCATTGCTTGATGTAATGTTTAAATTTGGAACCTATTAGCACAGACTCCAGAGTAAGAGAGGCAGATCATGCGCTACAGCCCTGTCATAGATCAGAGCCCGAGGAAAAACCACAGAGTAATGGACTAATGGCAAGCAGCAAATGCCTGTGCAAAGAATGCACCAGGCAGTAAGGGACTGGGAAGTGTGGAAAGGTGGGTTAAATAGTGACGGGGACAGATCCTATATTGTCACGCTGTATTAAACTTGAACCAGAAATACCCATAATGGCAATTGAACGGACTTAAAAAATCAGGGCAAGGGACAACATTCTACTGAAATCAGAAATTAACAGTAGGAAGGAGGCCACTTTGGCCCATCACATCTGCGCTGGCCAACCAAGAGCTATCCTGCATAATCCCACTTTCCAGCTCTTGGTCCATAGCCTTGTAGGTTATGGCACTTCATGTGCACATCCAAATACTTTTTAAATGCTATGAAGGGTTTGTGTCTCTACCACCCTTTCAGGCAGTGAGTTCCAGACCCCTACCACCCTCTGGGTGAAAAAAATCCCCTCTAAACCTCCTACCAATTACTTTAAATCTAAGCCCCTGATGTTGACCCCTTTGCCAAGGGAAATCAGTCCTTCCTAACCACTCTATCCAGGCCCCTCATAATTTTATACACCTCAATAAGGTCTCCCCTCACCTTCCTCTGTTCCAAAGAAAACAAACCCAGCCCATAGAAACATAGAAAATAGGTGCAGGAGCAGGCCCTTCGAG
This sequence comes from Pristiophorus japonicus, assembly GCF_044704955.1. Taxonomy (NCBI): domain Eukaryota; kingdom Metazoa; phylum Chordata; class Chondrichthyes; family Pristiophoridae; genus Pristiophorus; species Pristiophorus japonicus. Next base: position 123,321,388 of record NC_091992.1, read on the forward strand.
CCTGCACCACCATTCAATAAGATCATGGCTGATCATTCACCTCAGTACCCCTTTCCTGCTTTCTCTCCATACCCCTTGATCCCTTTAGCTGTAAGGGCCATATCTAACGAACTGGCATCAGCAACTCTCTGCGGTAGAGAATTCCACAGGTTAACAACTCAGAGTGAAGAAGTTTCTCCTCATCTCGTTCTTAAATGGCTTACCCATTCAATCTTTCCTCATAGCTAAAATTCTCTAGTCCGGGCAACATCCTTTTAAATCTCCTCTGTACCCACTCTAGTGCAATCACATCTACCTGGCCTGTTATCTTCAGGGTTCTGTGGACATGCACTTCAAGGTCCCTTTGTTCCTCTACACTTCTCAGTATCCTACCATTTACAGAGACTGTAGATTCCACATTGGTCTCATCAGCCTTAGAACTCATTTTAGTGTGGAAGCAAGTCATCCTCGACACCAGGGAACTACAGAAGATCATTTAAAGTGTTTACCCGAAGACAAACAAGCCACATAGAAGTTACCAATGTAATTTTAAGAGTTTAACCCCCAAATAATAATCCATAAAATTGTGCCACATCAGTCACCAGGTGTATAACACTTTGAGTCACACTTTGTAAAAGATCAGGAGCCAGGTCACAGGGCCTCTTTAAACACATTTGATGTAATCGCAAGGCGACATGGCTTATCAGACACCGCCTACGAAATTAGCAACAAGTCGTCGAACAAAAACTCTTTTTAAACACATTGTTCAGCTACATGTAACTGGGAGGGTACAGGCTCAGGCAGGGCTGGTGGAGGGATGATGTCACTGGGCAGCAGCCATGTTTCTGGCAGAAAACTGGGTTTATTTCTGGAGCCTCACAGCAGGATCAGTCCTGAGAGCGCTGTTTGCAGAATTCGCTGGTCTGTTCACTGTTAATGACCCTGGTTTTCGGATTTGGGCAGAATATTTACACTGGTGGCAAAACGTTGTTTGGGTTTTTTTTGGGGGGGGGGGAGGGGGGGGGCTCCAATTACACAGCAAGATTTTACATGTTGGTTTCGCTTTTAGCGCTGCTCTCGGGTGTTAAGCTGGAACTCGAGAGCACAGGGCATGTGATTCCTTAACTCCAACCGATGCGGAAGTGGTTGAGGAATTCGGAGGACGGTCGGAGAAAGACGGATATCGCCCTATTCTAGGCCTGGCCACAAAGGAAAAGAAAGCGACAGCGAAGAAATAAAAATCACAATGCAATTTTTTTTTTTAAATGGCTCTTTTATGATCCTATTTACAGAATCAGGAGGGGGAAGTTTTGAAGGCTGCAGTATAATTCGAGTCTCTTTCACTTCCTGATTTTATTTCTGTAATGCTCGGGAAATTGACAAAATATTCTGCGGGAAGCATCATTTAAAACCATAGGGAGAAAAAAATAACCTCTGCCTGACCCACTCCTCTCCCCACCGGGAGCAACAACAAAAAGCCCACTGGCCTGGCTCAGCTCTCACTCACCCAGCTCACGATCCGCGTGAGAGTGTGTGGCTGTTGTAGAAAGTTCTTTAAGTCAAACGCTCCGCCCGCCTTGGCTGCGCCATACACGTTCCCTTCCATCTCGTTGCTGCGGGGGAGTGGGGTGGGGAAAATTGGAAACCCGGTGCTGACAAGCGGTTCCCGGCTCACACTGCAGAATCCTCGGTACACGTCAGTACGCTGAGCTGCTGAGTGAGTGAGTGAGAGAGAGGGGCTGGATTATCATGTGACAGCACCTGAACACAGTCAACAGCGCGCAGTGCCAGCAGCGGTATAGGGCAGTCTACTGCTGGAAGTCACTTCCCAGCACAACCCCAGCTGCCTTTCATATTACCACACACATCCCGCAACTCACTGTTGATTTTTGACACTTTTTCCTCAACTTTCCCACACTTTGCTGCAACTTCTCCAAGACTTTCCCAATGTTCCTTACGCTGGGGGATTGTTCTCTGCCCGCCTGCTTTGGATCCGTTCGCAACACCCCCACCCGCTGCTGTAACATTCTGTAGAATTAGATTTATTTTTAAAAATCTGCTTCTGTTTATTTTTGAGGTGGGTGCATTTTTTTTTTATCGCGCTTTTCTTTCCGTTTGCCGATTGGACCTCCCACCTCCTGTTTTAGTTCTTCCCATCCCCCAGCGTAAACATTGCGACGTTCAGTCAAGTGGGAGGCAATGGGTAAAGGGTTGTTTCTTTTAAAAAATTGGAGCAAAATCGAATGCAAACTTGGAAGGAGGCGCGGAAAATGATAGAATCCTACAGCACAGGAGGAGGTCATTCGGCTCATCGTGCCTGTGTTGGCTCTCTGAAACCGCTCTCTACTTAGTCCCATCCTCTTGCTCTTCCCCCACAGCCCTGCAAATTGTTCATAGAAACATAGAAAATAGGTGCAGGAGCAGGCCATTCGGCCCTTCGAGCCTGTACCACCATTCAATATGATCATGGCTGATCATGCAACTTCAGTACCCCGTTCCTGCTTTTTTTCCATACCCCTTGACCCCTTTAGCCGCAAGGGCCACATCTAACTCCCTCTTGAATATATCTAACGAACTGGCCTCAACAACTTTCTGTGGTGGGGAAGTCCACATGCTCACAACTCTCTGAGTGAAGAAGTTTCTCCTCATCTCGGCCCTAACTGGCTTATCCCTTATCCTTAGACTGTGACCCCTGGTTCTGGACTTCCCCAATATTGGGAACATTCTTCCTGCATTTAACATAAAAACACAGAAAATAGGTGCAGGAGTAGGCCATTCGGCCCTTCGAGCCTGCACCACCATTCAATAGGATCGTGGCTGATCATTCCCTCAGTATCCCTTTCCTGCTTTCTCTCCATACCCCTTGATCCCCTTAGCCGTAAGGGCCATATCTAACTCCCTCTTGAATATATCCAATGAACTGGTACCAACAACTGTCTGCGGCAGGGAATTCCACAAGTTAACAACTCACTGAGTGAAGAAGTTCCTCCTCATCTCAGTCCTAAATGGCCTACCCCTTATCCTAAGACTGTGTCCCCTGGTTCTGGACTTCCCCAACATCGGGAACATTCTACCCGCATCTAACTTGTCCCGTCCCATCAGAATCTTATATGGTTCTATGAGATCCTCTTTCATCCTTCTAAACTCCAGTGAATACAGGCCCAGTCGATCCAGTCTCTCCTCATATGTCAGTCCTGCCATCCCTGGAATCAGTCTGGTGAACCTTCGCTACACTCCCTCAATAGCAAGAACATCCTTCCTCAGATTAGGAGACCAAAACTGAACACAATATTCTAGGTGAGGCCTCACCAAGGCTCTGTACAACTGCAGTAAGACCTCCCTGCTCCTATAATCAAATCCCCTAGCTTTGAAGGCCAACATACCATTTGCCTTCTTCACCGCCTGCTGTACCTGTATGCCAATGTTTAATGACTGATGAACCATGATACCCAGGTCTTGTTGCACCTCCCCTTTTCCTAATCTGCCGCCATTCAGATAATATTCTGTCTTCGCATTTTTGCCCCCAAAGTGGATAATCTCACATTTATCCACATTATACTGCATCTGCCATGCATTTGCCCACTCACCTAACCTGTCCAATTCACCCTGCAGCCTCCTAGCATCCCCCTCACAGCTCACCGCCACCCAGTTTAGTGTCATCTGCAAACTTGGAGATATTACACTTAATTCCTTCATCCAAATCATTGATGTATATTGTAAAGAGCTGGGGTCCCAGCACTGAGCCCTGCGGCACTCCACTAGTCACTGCCTGCCATTCTGAAAAGGACCCGTTTATCCCGACTCTCTGCTTCCTGTCTGCCAACCAGTTCTCTATCCACGTCAGTACATTACCCCCAATACCATGTGCTTTGATTTTGCACACCAATCTCTTGTGTGGGACCTTGTCAAAAGCCTTTTGAAAGTCCAAATACACCACATCCACTGGTTCTCCCTTGTCCACTCTACTAGTTACATCCTCAAAAAATTCCAGAAGATTTGTCAAGCATGATTTCCCTTTCATAAATCCATGCTGACTTGGACTGATCCTGTCACTGCTTTCCAAATGCGCTGCTATTTCATCCTTAATAATTGATTCCAACATTTTCCCAACTACTGATGTCAGGCTAACCGGTCTATAATTACCCGCTTTCTCTCTCCCTCCCTTTTTAACAAGTGGTGTTACATTAGCTACCCTCCAGTCCATAGGAACTGATCCAGAGTTGATAGACTATTGGAAAATGATCACCAATACATCCACTATTTCGAGGGCCACTTCCTGAAGTACTCTGAGAAGCAGACTATCAGGCCCCAGGGATTTATTGGCCTTCAATCCCATCAATTTCCCTAACACAATTTCCCGCCTAATAAGGATATCCTTCAGTTCCTCCTTCTCACTAGACCCTCGGTCCCCTAGTACTTCCGGAAGGTTATTTGTGTCTTCCTTCGTGAAGACAGAACCAAAGTATTTGTTCAATTGGTCTGCCATTTCTTTGTTCCCCATTATAAACTCACTTGAATGCAAGGGACCTACGTTTGTCTTCACTAATCTTTTTCTCTTCACATATCTATAGAAGCTTTTGCAGTCAGTTTTTATGTACCCGGCAAGCTTCTTCTCATACTCTATTTTCCCACTCTTAATTAAATCTTTTGTCTTCCTATGCTGACAGTCCTCAGGTTTGTTGCTTTGTCTGGCCAATTTATATGCCTCTTCCTTGGATTTAACACTATCCTTAATTTCCCTTGTTAGCCACGGTTGAGCCACCTTCCACATTTTATTTTTATTCCAGACAGGGATGTACAATTGCTGAAGTTCATCCATGTGATGTTTAAATGTTTGCCATTGCCTATCCACCATCAACCCTTTAAGTATCATTTGCCAGTATATTCTAGCCAATTCACACCTCAAACCATCGAAGTCACCTTTCCTTAAGTTCAGGACCCAAGTTTCTGAATTAACTGTGTCATTCTCCATCTTAATAAAGAATTCTACCATATTATGGTCACTATTCCCCAAGGGGCCTCGCACAACAAGATTGTTAATTAGTCCTTTCTCATTACATGTCACCCAGACTAGGATGGCCAGCTCCCTAGTTGGTTCCTCGGCATATTGGTCTCGAAAACCATCCCTAATGCACTCCAGGAAATCCTCCTCCATCACATTGTTACCAGTTTGGTTAGCCCAATCAATATGTAGATTAAAGTCACCCATGATAACTGCTGTACCTTTATTGCATGCACCCCTAATTTCTTGTTTGATGCTGTTCCCAACCTTACTACTACTGTTTGGTGGTCTGTACACAACTCCCACTAGCGTTTTCTGCCCCTTGGTATTCTGTAGCTCCACCTATACCGATTCCACATCATCCAAGCTAATATCCTTTCTTACTATTGCATTAATTTCCTCTTTAACCAGCAATGCCACCCCGCCTCCTTTTCCTTTCTGTCTATCCTTCCTAAATGTTGAATACCCCTGGATGTTGAGTTCCCAGCCTTGGTCACCCTGGAGCCATGTCTCCGTGATGCCAATTACATCATACCCGTTAACTGCTATCTGCGCGGTTAATTCGTCCACCTTATTCTGAATACTCCTCGCATTGAGGCACAGGGCCTTCAGGCTTGTCTTTTTAACACACTTTGCCCAATCCCATCTGAATTTTATATTTTTCTATGAGATCCCCTCTCATTCGTCTAAATTCCAGTGAATAAGCCTACTTGATCCAGTCTTTCTTCATGTGTCAGTCCCGCCATCCCAGGAATCCATCTGGTGAACCTTCACTGCACTCCCTCAATAGCAAGAATGTCCTTCCTCAGATTAGTAGATCAAAACTGTACACAATATTCAAGGTGTGGCCTCACCAAGGCCCTGTACAACTGTATTAAGACCTCCCTGCTCCTATACTCAAATCCTCTCGCTATGAAGGCCAACATGCCATTTGCCTTCTTCACCGCCTGCTGTACCTGTATGCCAACTTTCAATGATTGATGTACCCTGTCACCCAAGTCTCATTGCACCTCCCCTTTTACTAATCTGTCACCATTCAGATAATATTCTGCCTTCCTGTTTTTACCACCAAAGTGGATAACCTCACATTTATCTACATTACACTGCATCTGCCATGTATTTATCCACTCACCTAACCTGTCCAAGTCACCCAGCAGCCTCTTAGCATCCTCCTCACAGCTCACACTGCCACCCAGCTTAGTGTCATCTCAAACTTGGAGATATTACATTCATCTAAACCATTAGCCTTTCGAAAGTTACTACTGAATCTGCTTCCACCACCCTTTCAGGCAATGCATTCCAGATCATAACTCACTGTACTAAAAAATTCTTCTCCTCTCCCCCCTGGATTTTTTTTGCCAATTATCTTAAATCTGTCTCTTCTGGTTACTGACCCACCCGCAAACGGAAACAGTTTCTCCCCATCTACTCTATTAAAACCCCTCATCATTTTGAATACCTCTATTAAATCTCCCCTTAAGCAACTACAACAATGAATTTCACGCTCCTGATCTTTGGGCACTCGATGGGTGTGTGGGGGGCCGGGGGCGGGGGGAAGCGGGCAGGTAAAAGGACCTCCTCGTGTGACTGCTCCTGGGCCTGGCTAAGGTGGCCATTAACAGGTTCAGGCAGCAGGCGGTTGAGGGGGTCGTTTGGCCCGACTGCCTGCCTCTCTTCTGTGGCTACGTTCACGCCCGGGGTGTCCCTGGAAACGGAGCACGCGGTGTCTACCGGTACGCTCACGGCCTTCCGCGACCGGTGGGTACCGGAGGGACTGGAGTGCATCATCACAACCAGGAACAGAATTTTAATTTGATTTGTAAGGTTCCTTTTAATTTGGCTCAGTTACAGTCTTTATTTGTTGTGCCCCTTTAAAAATGGGGCACATGGTTGACTTTTTAAATTGGCAATCAGGGTAGTGCGTACGATGTAGTATATATGGACTTTAGCAAGGCTTTTGATAAGGTCCCACATGGTAGACTGGTCATGAAGGTTAAAGCCCATGGAATCCAGGGCAAAGTGACAAGTTGGATCCAATATTGGCTCCGAGTTAGGAAGCAAAGGGTAATCATTGATGGATGTTTTTGTGACTGGAAGGATGTTCCGCAGGACTCAGTATTGGGTCCCTTGCTTTTTGTGGTCTACATCAATGATTTAGATTTGAATATAGGGAGTATGATTAAGAAGTTTGCAGATGTAACTAAAATTGGTTGTGTGGTTGATAATGAAGAGGAAAGTCATGGGCTGCAGGAGGATATCAATCTACTGGTCAGGTGGGCAGAGCAGTGGCAAATGGAATTTAATTCAGGGAAGTGTGAGGTGATGCACTTTTTGGGAGGGCTAATAAGGAAAGGGTATACACATTAAGCGGTAGGCCACTTAATAATGTAGATGAACAAAGGGACCTTGGAGTGCTTGTCCACAGATCCCTGAAAGTAGCAGGCCAGTTGGATAAGGTGGTTAAGAAGGCATACGGAATGCTTGCCATTATTGGCCAAGGCATAGAATATAAGAGCAGGGAGGTTATGCTTAAATTGTATAATACTTTGGTTAGGCCACAGCTGGAGTATTGCGTGCAGTTCTGGTTGCCGTATTATAGGAAGGACATGATTGCACTAGAGAGGGTACAGACCAGGATGCTGTCTGGAATGGAGAATTTTAGTTATGACAGATTGGATAGGCTGGGTTAGTTCTCATTAGAACAGAGGAGGTTGAGAGGAGACCTCATTGAGGTGTACAAAATATTGAGGGGGCTGGACATAGTGGATAGTAGACACCAAGGGTCTATTGCCATTGGTGGAGGGGTCTATTATGAGAGGGCATAGTTTTAAGGTGGTTGGTGGAAGGTTTAGAGGGGATTTGAGGTGGGGGGGGGGGGCTTCTTTACGCAGAGGGTTGTGGGGATTTGGAACTCGTTGCCTGGAAGAGTGGTGGATGCAGAAACCCTCACCACTTTTAAGAGATGGTTGGATGGGCACATGAAGTGCCGTAACCTGCAGGGTTACGGACCTAGAGCTGGTAATTGGGATTAGACTAGATGACCTTTTGTTGGACGGTGCAGATATAAAGGTAAGTACTGCAGAGAATAGAATACGACCAGGGTGATCTCCTGGACTAGTTTCGATCACCTGGATGAGTCGGAGAGGAATTTTCCCAGATTTTTCTCTCCCTAAATTGGCCCGGGTTTTTAATCTGGTGTTTGCCTCACCCAGGAGATCACATGGCTCCGGTTGGGGTGGAGTGTAGAATGTTTTCAGTATAAGGGATGTCGCAGTTGTGTGAGGTGGACTGGTTGGGCTGGGTGCTCTTTGCCTTTCCGTCATTGTTCATAGGTTTATATGTAACCTTTAGGGCTGTTGATCAAGGGCTGTGCGGCTCTTTGTCGGCCGGCACGGACACGATGGGCCGAAATGGCCTCCTTCTGCGCTGTAAATTTCTATGTTTCTATGTTTCTAAAATGAAAGTCAACAATGAATGGCAGGTTTAAACAATATATTTTAGGTATGTATTTGGTGTTAATTATTAAACATCAATGGTCACTCTAATTATTTTTGGGCACAGCCCATTCAAATTTCAGCACATGCACGGTTTTCCCATCGTAAAGCCAATAAGCGGCCTACGCAGGACCTACAGACTGCTGCGCAGCTTAATGGGAACATTGGTAAACAACAGTTCAACATTTTTTGATTGAAGAAGGACTCAGACATAGGAAAGTCTGTATGAGATGTGATTAATGGTAAATAGTACATTTCACATTCTCATGCCCACTTCTCAACTCGGGAAAAGAACTGTAAATCTTTGGGGTAATGCAGGTTGCGTGCAAGGTGGTGGGTTGGTTGTTTTAATTTACTTTACATAGGATTACATCGGATATACGGCACAGAAACAGGCCATTCGGCCCAACCAGTCCGTGCCATGTTTATGCTCCACTCGAGCCTCCTCCCGTCTTTCCTCACCTTTAGGTTGCAAGTTCAAATCTTGTCATTTCTACATGTGAATGTACATTTTGATCATACCCCCCTCCCCAGTGAGTGTATATTGTATAACCTGTAAAATGCTTCACTAGTTGTGATTTTTAAAAACCCTGTGTCTGTGTTACATAGTGGAGCTTGAAATAAATCCAAATGTTTCTGGTCTGTAGTATTTCCATGCTTTATTAAAATCCACTATTGGTGTCTCCTGGGAAAGACAGATTGTGTTACAATGTGCCTATTTCAGTATTGGCTGATCTCTATGTTACACAGAATGTTCCAAGAAGTAATACATGTGGTTTAAGGCGATAAATGTTGCAATGGATCAAATAAAATTATAAAATTATGAGGGGCTTTGATAGAGTGGTTAGGGAGGACCTATTTCCCCTAGCAGAGTGGTCAAATAACCAGAGGGCATAAATTTAAAGTAATTGGTAGAAGGATTAGAGGGGAGTGGAGGAGAACATTTTTCACCCAGAGGGTGTCGGGGTCTGGAACTCACTGCCTGAAAAGGTGGTAGAGGCAGAAACACTCATCACATTTAAAAAGTACTTGGATGTGCACTTGAAGTGCCGTAACCTACAGCGCTACGGACCAAGAGTTGGAAAGTGGGATTAGGCTTGACAGCTCTTTTTGGCTGGTACAGACATGATGGGCCAAATGGCCTCTTTTTGTGCCGTAAACGTCTATGATTCTATGAAATAGTGTTCTGAAAAATGATCCCTTATTGTATATGTTGTTTACTATATAGTGCTGAATGAAACGATGGTCTGAAAACGTAAAAAATCTTCCACATTGCAAACTTGAAATGGTGGGAATAATGTATGCTCCTCCCCACCCCCATCTTGCAAACAGTTCTTGGTTGAGAGGGAAGGACAGCTGAGCTTGTGTGTGTATCCAATATTCCAAAACCACCAATACTTACCTTTATAATTGATGTATAAAGCTCCTAAGCACAGCAAGATTCTCATAGATAGCTTGGACAGTGTCACATATATAAGAACATAAGAAATAGGAGTAGGAGTAGGCCATCCGGCCCTTCGAGCCTGCTCCGCCATTCAATAAGATCATGGCTGATCAACTCCACTTTCCCACCTGATCCCCATATCCCTTGATTCCCTGAGCAATGTTCCTGAGCAATGCAGAATTGTCCTTGCCTACTTGGGGAAGGGATTGTTTGATTGCAATCACAGCCTGGATTAGTGGTAGTGGTGCTTTTGAATCAGTAGGTCACTGATTAAAGCACCACTCCAAGATTTGGGTATGTAGAACTATGCTGATGGGTCAGTGCAGTATTGAGGGATGCTGTATTGCTGGAGGTGCACCTTTTGGATGAGATGTTAATCATCATCATCATAGGCAGTTCCTCAGAATCGAGGAAGACTTGCTTCCACTCTTAAAATACGAGAACCACAATCCCTGTCACAGGTGGGACAGATAGTCGTAGACAGATAGACAGAGATGTTAAACTGAGGTTCTGTCTCCCTGTTCAAGTGGATAAACATATCTTGTGGCACGACTGGAAGAACTGCACAGGAGTTATCCTGGCTAACATTCATCCCTCCAGCAAAACAGATTTCCTAGTCATTCATTTCATTGCTGGTTGTGGGCCCTTGCAAACTAGTTGTTACATTTTTTGACAAAACAAGTGATTACACTTTAAAAAATAATGTATTGGCTGTGAAGTACTTTGGGCCAGCCTCAAGATGTGAAAGGTACTTTATAAATGTAAGTTCTTTCTTTAATAAAGTTGTAGTTACCCAGGGAAGACGAGGTAAATCGCAGTAAGGTCTTGCCTAGACCGAGACAAACCATGCAGTTCATTTACCTACAGGTGCTCAGTGGAACTATCTCCACTGTCCTTTTTAAATCCTTTCCACTACACTGTATCTTATGTAACCACATTAGTTGTATGTGTTCACAGTATTCTATGTGTGGTTTCGAATGCCAGTATTACTTCCTTCATTTCCATTGCACGAATCTCCTTATACACCAGAAACAGTTAACATTTCTGACCATCGATTTAAAGTGTAGTCACTGTTGTTTTGGAGGCAAACTTTAACTTATCTTTCTGTTTCAGATGCTGATCAGCCTGCTGTGCCTCCAGTTTTTACTTTTGAACCATTTTTATAATGGCATTTGCTTAATTTGGATTCCGGGAGATCAGTCTTTGAGCTGGTTGACTGCCTTTAAAAATATCGCTGCAGAATCATAGACCTATGAAAAACTGGGTCTGCCATTCTGCCATAAGTCTGATTTAATATCGTATAATTGTGGGTAGCCAGTTCACAGACAATGATGAGTGTCAGTTTAAAAGCAGCATTCAGTGCAGTTTGTCCCAAATTGCTCAGTGCGTGTGGCTCTCTTTGAATGATATTCCATTCCTCTGAACCGCCTAGTTCCCTATACGACCCAAAATCACCTTGGACATTCATCACCGGCATTTATAAATAGTGTGCCGCACAAAGTACTAAAGTAATTTCAGCTTCCATTTAGGAAAAGTTGAAATGAACATAACCATTTAATTATTCTTACGTCAATTTATTATCCAGTTGAAAACACGTTTCTTTATCCTAAAGTCTCTTTTGAGGCACCTTTTCAAGTTCCTTCTGAGAGGCGAAATGTATGACTCTCACCAATCTGTTGTGTCCATAAATAATTATGCTAGACGTGACCTGCCATTTATACACCCGTTTATGCTAGGAACAGTTGCTTTCCCATTGTTAACTGTGCTTGAATTGCTTCCTTCATAACATTCCTTTAAGCTCCTACGTGATGCATCTTTAATTTGCACCCGCTCCATTTTTGTTTGATTTTCCTCGCTTGTATTTTATTTCCCAAAAGGGCCCTTTAAACTCAGCCTGTGCACCATCTCTTGCTCCTAATCATCTCACCGTGTCAAGTCTGACTGTATAATCACTGGTGCCCAGATGTACTCCTGTAGATCTCTCAAATTTTCACAATCCAAGACTTGCTATTAAATAACAGATCACATCCTGGTCTCTTTTGAAACATGCTTAGCGAAGAAGCAACCCTGTATTAGCTCCATGAACTGACCTGTTTGTTAATTTAGAGCATGGGACAGCTATGGCATGCATGCCATCATTTTGGTCCTTGATCTGTAGTCCCCTACAGGATTCCACGCCAGTAAAAGACACAATAACTTGCTGTATGTACACGCACAATATTAGACAACTGTCTTTTCATAACATCCTGAAAGCACAATTTTCTTTACATGGCTTTAATTGGGAACAATTAAGAACGCGCAAGAATTTGTTAATATAATTTATATCAGCTATGCTTGCAGGTGAGTTTTACTACAAGTAAATTCAAATAATCCAAAAAGAGTTTCAGCATACCAGTAGCTGATAGTGAGTTACAATGGTGTCAGCTGCCACTCAGTGCTAGCACGCTTGTTTCTGTGTCAGAAAGTGATGGGTTCAAGCCACTGCAGAGACTTGAGCACATAATCTAGACAGACACTCCAGTGCAGGGAGTGCTACACTGTCGGAGACGCCGTCCTTCGGATAAGACGTCAAAATGAGGCCCCATTTGGACCCACAGCACTATTCAAAGAGCACGGCGGGGTCTCCTGTTGTTCTGGCCAATATTTATCCCACAACCAGCATCACTAAAAAAAACAGAATTATCTGGTCATCTATTTAATTGTTGTTTGTGCAGCAAATTGGCTGCAATGCTTCCCCACATTTCGCAATACTTCATTGGATATGAAAGGGGCTATCAAAGTACAAATTCTAAGTACTTATTCAATTGATTGGTTCTGATTATTTTATAAACTTAAAGAATGGTCCTTACTGCCAACTGTTCTTTACAGTATAAAGCTGAGTAGTTTTAAAAATAACTTTTGACCCGTCTTAATCTTGTGGCAGTCACACAGACATTGTTAGAGCGGGTCTGATAGAAAACATAGAAAATATGTGCAGGAGTAGGCCATTCGGCCCTTCGAGCCTGGGACAAACCAGAAGCAGTGAAGTAAGAGTTGCAGCCTCAGGAAACAAAGACTGTTCTGTTAGGATCCGCTTATCAACAGCCGATTATTGGGAAATCAACAACGCTTTATCTATTCTAATATTGAAACTATTGTAGTACAAAGGGATATTGTATTCTGGGGAAACTGGCAGTTTTGATATACTTAATGGTTCTGAATGACTTTCTGCGAGAGGCCATAACTGTGCACTGTGTTGTGTGTTTCTCTCTCCCACACAAATTGTTTTTGCAAAGTCATCTGCTTGGAAACAAAGTAAGAAGCTATTGAGTTCTATCTGAATGTGTCCTTTGGCAATGCTCCAACTGCAATTCCTGGTATTGAGCAGAGACACACGGACATTTTTAGCACATCTAAGTGAAGTGGATTGGAGCCGTAACCAGCGACATGTGAAAAACTGAATGATTTTAAGTAACTGCATTCTTTAAATTCTTGCCTTGTGCTTTTTAAATGAATGTTATAGTTCATGCACAAACCCCCAGTATTTTATAGTATCAGAATCTGGCCTTTCTGGCAACTTTGATGTCTTTTAACACTGATCTCAAGAATATCAAAATGGCGACAGTTCATTTTGACTCTCCAGATCCTCTAACCCAGAGAAAGAAAGCATTGTGTTTGATCAGGGGCATGAGGTGAAATGACCATCATTATAGCATTGTTAATAGGCCCTGTCAAGTCACATAAATATAGAGGATACATAAATAAAAAGACACAGCTACCTTCTACAGCCCATCAGTGGACTGACCTAACTGCTGTCACAATTTACCTTGACCAAGTAGCCATTTTTCATGTTTAATTTAAACCAAATGTGAGGAACTCGTGGACTTCCTCATCCCCAAGATTGAGACCACCTTTGCAGCTGTCTCTGCTGCTTCTTGCCCTTCAATGACTCCTAACCTTGACCCATCCATCCTCTTCAACCACCAGCCCATCTCCAACTCTCTTTCCTTTCTCAGGTCCTTGTACGTGTCATTGGCTTCCAGCTCTCCTCACAATATTCCCGTTGAATCCTGCTTGTCTGTCTTGCATCCTTCCCACAACAGTCCGAGTTGGTCACAAATGACATCTTCCATGACTGTGGTGCTTATCCACTTTGACCACTTCTCCACTGAGCCATCCTTCTCCAATGCTTCCCCTCCATTATGCAGCTCCATGCAACTGTCCTTTCACAGTTCTGTTCCTTCTGAACCAAGGGCAGCCTGTACATGTCCAGTAATGCCTTCTCTTCCCTTTCCCACACCACCATTTCAAATATCTCCACCTGGAATACTGCATTAAGTTTTAGGCACCAAACTTCAGGAAAATATTATTGGCCTTGGAGTGGGTGCAGCACAGATTCACTCGAAGGATGAGTTATGATTGGCTGCAGGTCAAATTGGGAAGTCTGAAGCCATTCTTTTTGGGGTCCACCACAAATCGTGCTCCTGCACCGCCACACTCTCTGGCTGAAGCAGGTCATCCATAATCCTGGCATCCTGTTTTACTCCAAGTTAAGGTTTAACCCTCACATCCTATCTGCTTCCTTCCATCTCTGCAACATTGCCAACTCTCCATCCAGGGATCAGCACATTGAATTGCGGAACAATAGATCGGAGCCAGCAGATCATGGAGAGAGAGATGATCAGGGATTGACACATTGGGGTGGGGGGGTGGGGAGATCATGGTCAGCACATTAGGGCCAGGAGATCGAGAGGTCGAGATGAGTGCATCTAAGAGGGTAGACTGGGGTTATAAATAGCGTAGAAGTTATCTTGAAAAGAATGACGAGTGCCACAAAATGTAAATCTGTATATTAATTGTTTTTAGTTCTAAGAAAATGGAATTGCAAGCCTTATTACAGGTACAGCGTTGAGAATCCGGAGTTCCAGAATTCCTGCTGTTCTGGAATCCGGACACCAGGAAGATCCGTGGCGGGGTCGTCCGGAATCCGGAAAATGTTCCGGAATCCGGACACCCACCGTGGCCGCCTCTGACCTCTCCCCTGCCTCGGGTCTCCACTGACCTCTGCCTCGCCCCCGCCTCGGGCCGCTGCCGACCCTGACCACCCCGGCTGCCGCTCGGCTGCCTGATCCCCCGACCCCTCCCCTACCTAGGTATTGTGAGTACGCTCCCGTTCTCCGTCTGCTTTACTTTCTATGTTTCGATGTATCTTTTAGTATTGGAGCGTTCTGCTTGTGCTGCTTTCACCATTGACGTTGGAGGCATCTGGGCCGATCCGCTGCTTGGCTCGGGTGTTCTCAGATTCGGGACGTCATAAAGACATTCCAAAGTCTGGAAATACACAGAATCCAGAGCGGCCTCGTTCCCGAGGCTTCTGGATTTTCAACGCTGTACCTGTACAAAAATAAGTAATATTGTGCTAAGTAAACTATTAATCTAAATTACATGACAAATGGCTTAGTGGGTAACACACTCGCCTCTCAGTCAGAAGGTTGTGGGTTCAAGTCTCACTCCTGGAACTTGAGCATATAAAACTCCAGTGCAATACTGAGGGAGTGCTGCACTGTCAGAGGTGTCATCTTTCGGATGTGTAGTGGAGTATGTAAAATAAACACTTAACACCAGGTCAGGAGACGTTAAACTGAGGCTCCGTCTGCTCTCTCAGGTGAATGTAAAATATCCCATAGCACTATTTCGAAGAAGAGCAGGGGAGTTATCCCGGTGTCCTGGCCAATATTTATCGCTCAATCAACATAACAAAAACTGATTATCTGGTCATCATCACATTGCTGTTTGTGGAAGTTTGCTGTGCGCAAGTTGTTTGCTGCGTTTCCCACTCTTAGGCAGTCCCCTGGAGTCGAGGATGACTTGCTTCCACACTAAAATAAGTTCTAATGACTCATGCTATGTCCCGAACTTCATTATAAAGGGTGGAAGATGCCTGTGCGTGAATTCTATTAACATGGGGTGGCCGGTGCACATCAGCCACCACACAGACTTGACAGAGCAAGGTCTTGGTCAAGTGGCAAGTGATCCAAGACGATTGGAGACCAGGCTGCGCTGCATGGGCTTAGCACATGCACACACTCCTACTGACCCCCTCCTTCCCTCCCTCAGGTCCTCTCTCCCTGGTTTTCAGAGATTGCAGTGTAGGTGAGCGCATTAATCTTTGAGCAGCTTGCGTATTTGTCCATAGAATACTGACCCTGTACCCGGGACCCCCGGCTCAAGCTCCAGCGCGCTGCTCTGCTGTGCTTTTTCGCTCTCCCTCCAGCTGCTCATGCTTTGGTTGTTGCTTCGTTACCAGTGACCACGCGTATTCTGGCCTCGTGTTCCGGCCTCGCTGCTGATCTCAAGTCTTGACCTCCCTGTTGGCTCGTGCTGTACCTTCCCTGGGTCCCGACTTCACTGCTGTGACGCTGACCTTGCCCATATTTCTAAAACGCACTGTGGTTTCACCTGTGGATAGCAAATACTGCAACATAGCAACTTACCAAACTTACTTTACCTACATTATAACAATAATTACACTTCAAAATACTGCATTGAAGTGTCAGCCGAGAATTATGTGTTCAAGTTCCTGGCGTGAGACATCCTCAGAACATGAAAGGCACAATATAAATGGGAAGCGTTTATTTGTATTGTAAAAATGGCCATCCCATGTCTCTGATTGGTCCCCTTGGAGGATAAGCCACACCCTGAAGTTTCTCTGGAATGTGTAACTGGAACCGCCCAGCCCAAGTTCTCTCTGACTTTGCAAATTGTAACTCGATCCACTTTGACTTCCAGAAGCCACAGAGGATAGATCTCCCGAAGTGCTAGCTGAAGACCCTTATCCCAACCAAAGTTCCTTGCCCCCCAGTGCAAGTGTTGCCTTCCTAGCCAAAGTCCCTTACCCCAGCACAAGTGCATCTCTCCCCCCAGCCAAATTTCCTTGCCCCAGCGCATGTGCATAATCGCCCCCTCCCCCTTATCATAGATGGGGCATTGTGTGCAGTTTGTTAACAGGTTTATTGGGTATGAAGTGAATAGTGACAGTGTTGTGACGTCTGGTTGGAAGAACCTCTCTACCCTCTGATCCCCCATCCCGTCTCTCTACCCTCTGATCCTCCCCCCGTGTGTCTCTCTCCAGATTCTCTTTCCCCACCCTCCCCCCAAGCTCTCTCTCTCCCTGCCCCCAAGCTCTCTCTCTCTCTCCCCCTGCCCCCAAGCTCTCTCCCCCGCCAAGCCAGCCTTTCTCTTCCCCCCCCCCCGATCTCTCTCTCTCTCCCCCTGCCCCCACGAGCTCTCTGTCTCCCCCACCCCCCTGCTTTCTCCTCCACTGCCCCAAGCTCTCTGTCTCCCCGCCGCCTTTCTCCTCGCTTACCCCCAAGCTCTCTCGCTCTCCCAGTCTCCCCACCCCACCCCACCCCACAGGATCTCTCTCTCTCTCTCCCCTGGTCGCTCAGAGGCCCACGGAGGATCAGAAGGCTCGGTCCGAAGTGGCTTGGAGGCTCGCTGAACGTGGTCGGACTGATTGCAGAGTCTAACTGTTAGTTCAGGGCTGCACTTCCGGTTCTGGTACTTCCCGTTCGGGCGGGACGCATCGGGGGCGGGGACTCGACAGAAAAAGTACAGTACAAATAGTCCCATATAAGTGCAGGTATATTCTTTCTTTGCTATGGTAGGACCTGCCGACCCTGTAACTTCTACCCTCAAAAAGGATAAGAGCAGCAAGCTCTTGTGAATGCTATCACCTCCAAGTCACACAGCATCCTAAATGGATATATTTTGTCATTCTTTCACACTCAGTCAAAAGCCTGAAATTTTTTAAATAACATTATCACAAGAGTATCATCACCTTAGCACTGGAGCACTTTAAGAAGGAAACCCACCATCATCTTCTCAGGACAAGTGATGGACAATACACGTGGCTTCAGCAATGCCGATACCCCAAGAACAAATGGGGGTGGAGGGGAGGAAAGAGGGAAGAGATAGCATTTCCACTAACTGAGCACAAGTTACAGTACCAAGTCTCAAACTCAAAAATGTTTTTTGGTAATGGGGCAATGTGACAAAATCCACCAACTCAATTTTCACAAACTTGAGTCCAGGTTAAGATACTGGAAATGAACTTGTTCCCACTCTCTCATACTTGCTATAATGGGACAGAATTTGCAGTGGGCATAACGGTGTACTCTCAGAGTACGCCATCATACTGCCTTTAAAATGGACAACAAGTTCAGGATTTCCACGAAATCACATTACAACCGTGACTACACTCCAAATGTACTTCATTGGCTATAAAGCACTTTGAGACTTTCGGTGGTCATGAAAGGCGGTCTATAAATGCAAGCTTTTATTTTAATGTATCTGTCATTCTTTTCTACTCTTTCCAACCTTGCACTATTGGACTTGGATCTTTACCTAAGCTTAAGTTAAAAAAAATCTCCTAGGAATTTGAGTCAGACTCTTTGTAATTGTGAGTTGCGAGTGCATTCAAAGAATGAGTTGGTTGAAAGTTTTCTTCTCGATGTTATGCTGAAACAAGATACTTTATCCAGGTTACTTATTGTATTTCTATGGCAGTATTTATCAGTGTGTTCTGCTCTGTAAAATAAGGATTAAAATATTTTCACCTTCAATGAAGTACTGTGTGACATTTCCCTTTAAGCTTAAAGGTGACAGAATGTGTCACTGCTGCAGTGACTGACGTTCTGATTATAGCTCACTGGGCAAACGGTCTTATCGAGCAGGAAGTACTGCGCACACTTAGGTTCTTCGGTTTGTTTGTGGTGAAATCCAGTTTTACCGTCATTTCCAACTTATAAAACCAAACATTTTGTTGACATTAAGAAGGCACGTTGTATTTAATAGTCTGAACACCAATTATAAATATGTTTGCGCAATCAAGAATTTCACAGCCACAGTTTCTCCCCATTCTGTAAAGTCATTCGCTCAGAAGCAATGGCGAGGCGGAGTGGGAGATGGGAAGAAAACAGGAACAACAAATGCCCGAAGTCTGAGAATACCGAGAGGCCAAGGTTTACAATTTGTGCATAAATTCACAGAACTATGTTCGATATAGTGTCAGTGTGTGTGTATGTGTGTGTGTGGGGGGGGGGGGCGGGTGGGGGGGAGAAGAAGGAAATTGGACTGCAGATCTTTTTGTAACTCCTGCCCTCCATCACCTTCACTCGGTAGGATAGGCATGTCGGGGCTGCAGATTTTAAATGCAACATCATGGCAAGCAGCACTGAGGCCCCACCAATCTCTGCAGTTTTTAAAATCTCAATCGCTGGCTACTCGGCTGGTCATTGTACTGAGTGACTGCAGGATAAACTCAGCTTTTACATAAGAAAAGTAGGGGTCAGAAAAGAAAATTTTGCTCATCGAAGCCCATACTAGTAGTACCCGCTAATTAGTAGTTTCTAACTAGTACTCTTACTAGGATACAAATTATCAACACAACAAAGCAGCTTTACACAGTGCTCCAATGCTGCTCTTAAATATTATTTAATGTTCCTTAATTTTATTTCCATTTTAATAAATGCTTTAAGGTATTCATCATCAACATGTTCATCAATAACCTCAAGGGCTTTTACTCCTGCATCCTGGTAGTAGTTGGACAGTTCCTCTGCATATGAAATCCATACACAGTTGTGGCACCCTTTCATACAGCACCAGGTCGGGGCTATTGGGGGAGGTTTGTAATTTATCATAAAGCCACTGTCATCCTTATGACTTTGTTCTTTATGTTGAAGATGACTCTGGTTGTTTTCTTTATTCTCCTTGCAGTTCAGGTTCCTGGAGGGAGTAAAAAGCCGTTTGCACGTGGTAGCAGTTCGGTTATAGTACAATGTCTGCAAAGCTCTGAAGAGTCCAGGCAAGTGCGATGAAAGAGGCAAGCTTGATGTCCACCTAAAGCCACTGGAGGAGAACCTGGAACGTCGTCCGTGAGCTCCCTGAGGAGTCAAATGAAGAAAGCTTATTGCTCATTGCATGGCATACAAGAATGCAGTGCTTATTAGTGATATGGAACTGAAATGTTGTGAAATACCAGGATGTAAACAAAGCTTTGTCAATGAGGACATAAAGAAAGTCCCTGTCCCAAAATAATTTGTAGTTCCATGATGTACCCCTGATGGGGTACTGAATCTTGCTGATCAGCTTGGCACCAGCTTCAATCCTTGGTCTGGACTAGTCTCAGACAGAATGGCAGTAGTGTGGCCACAGTGCCTCTGGGCTACAGACATTATCCAGGGTTCCTGTCCTGATCACTATCCAGTGACCCCACTCCCCCACCGATGGAAAGCACATGTACGGGTATGGTTGAGGACAGGATCGGGCTAGGCTGTGATATCCCGACAGTCTAATAATCTGCTGACACTTGCTGTCTGGGCTCACACTTGAAGAAAGGCTTTTTGAGTACGCTATCAGAAGGGCTTATCTGCATGCCTGTGCGCTCAAGATTAGCAGAGGCCATTCTGAGGCTCTTGCAGGGAGCTCAGTCTTAGTTCTCGGTTTGATCAGCAAGTGGTTTCAAGATAAAGAGGACTTTTTTACAGCCTCTCTTAATTGTTACTGCCTCATCTCTTTGCATCTTAGAGAACTGCATTTTAAATTTTACTGGGAAGAGTTTATTTATATTCAAATAGGAAATGGGTTATATGAAAAATTACTGTTTCAGAAGCCATTTTATTGCTTTGAACTAGAGGCATTTCTACTGTTAGAATGATTTGTTAAATGCTCCTTCCCACCACCCGCTATGGCCCAGCTGGTTACGGCATTCAGTAGCTAAGCCACAAAACTAGAAAGGTCCCTGGTTCGAATAGATCGCCTCAGTACCTCCAGGCTAGAGATGGGGGGAAGAGGGGTAAAAGTCGGTTGTAATGCCTCATGCAGTTTATAACCTCACTCACTATCTTGGCTCACACAAAGAGATCGCCCAACATCTGTAGAACCATAGTCCGGACAAAGAAGGGGAGAATTTGTCAGATGAAAAAAGATTTACTGATTGGTTAGTAGATTGTAAACAATAAATTCTCTTTAATGACCAGAATAGTACTTGGCTGCACAGGATAGGAAACAGGATGCAGCACTGGGCAATAACCTTCAGAGCTTAGTGACATGGTGCGCACAGCACACTGTGTGTTATTTTTCATTTACATAGTATGGTTCTTTAACCAAGACAATCAGGATACAAGAGTTAACCTCTCCCCCCACTAATCCCGCCCATCCCCAAATATTGTGTGTCAACTTTTAAATCTAATTATAAAATATCTATCACTTAAATACAAAAGAAAATCTATGAAATCATAATGAAACATTTTTGCATACACGGGTGCTTAAACTGAGTGCATGTGTGACCTTTGATCCTACTTCACAATTTATATGTCAGCACAATATCTTGCATTTATATAGCACCGTTAACGTAGAAAAATGTCCCACGGTGCTTCAGGGGAACGTAAATTGACACTGAGCTAAAGGAGATATGGGGTTGGGTGACCAAAAACATGGTCAAAGAGGCAGGTTTTAAGGAGCGTCTTAAAGGAAGAGAGGGAGGTGGGGTGGTTTAGGGAGGGAGTTCCAGAGGTTAGGGCCTATACGGCTGAAGGCACGACCACCAAAGGGGGCAAATGGAGTGGGGATTCACAAGTGGCCAGAGTTGGAGGAATGCACAGAGTTGGCGGGTTTTAGGAGGCTAGAGAGATAGGCTGGGGTGAGACCATGGAAGGATTTGAATACAAGGAAGAGAATTTTAAAACCAAATCGTTGGTGGACCAGGAGCCAACGTAGATCAGTGAGCACAGGGGTGATGTGTGAGCAGGGCTTGGTGTGGGTTAACAACTTGCATTCATATAGCGCCTTTAACGTAGTAAAATATCCCAAGGCGCTTCACAGGAGCATTATCAGACAAAATTTGACACCAAGCCACACAAGGCGATATTAGGACAGATGACCAAAAGCTTGGTCAAAGAGGTAGGTTTTAAGGAGCATCTTAAAGGAAAGAGAGGTAGAGAGGTGGAGAAGTTTAGTGAGAGAATTCCAGAGCTTAGGGCTCAGGAAGCTGAAGGCAGCGCCGCCAATATGGAGCGATTAAAATCGGGGATGCGCAAGAGGTCAGAATTAGAGGAGCGCAGATAACTCGGAGGGCTGGAGGAGGAGGTTACAGAAATAGGGAGGGGTGAGGTGATGGAGGGATTTGAGAATGAGGATGAGAATTTTAAAATCAAGGCATTGCTTAATATAGGTCAGCGACCGCAGGGGTGATGGGTGAACGGGACGTGGTGCGAGTTACGATACAGGCAGTAGAGTTTTGGATGAGCTTAAGTTTATGGAGGGTGGAAGATGGGAGGCTGTCAAGGAGAGCTCTGGAATAGTCAAGTCTGGAGGCAACAAAATTATGGATGAGGGTTTCAGAAGCAGATAAATTGATGCAGGGGCAGACTCGGGCAATGTTGCAGAGGTGGAAGGAGGCAGTCTTTGCAATGGAGAGGATATGGGGTAGGAAGCTCATTTCAGGGTCAAATAGGACATCAAAGTTGAGAACATCCTGGTTCAGCCTGGAAGTTGCCCAGGAAGTTGGATGGTGTTACATCTTTAATACTCTTATGAATGATTCCACGAGGTCTAGTATTGTACTTGAGCTGTTGTGACCTTAGTCCCATTTATTGTAGATCCAGAGTGAGGCACAAGCATGGTGGGCAGCCTTTTATACTGGGCCCTGCACACCTATGCAGGTGACCCTCAGGTCTCCCACCACAGTGCTCTCTGGTGGCACACCTTATGTGACTATACAGTTAGTATACATGGTCTGCATACATGACAGATGGAATCGGTGGTGAGGGCGGAATACAATGTCTTCGATTTTCCCAGTAATTAATTTGAGGAAATTGCAGCTTATCCAGGAATGGATTTTGGTCAAGCAGTCCGACAAATCAGAGGCAGTGGAGGGGTCAAGAGAAGTGCTGGTGACACAGAGCTGGATGTCGTCAGCGTACACATACCTGACATCATGTCTTCGGATGATGTTGCTGAGGGGCAGCATATAGATGAGAAATAGGAGGCGGCCAAGGATGGATCCTTGGAGGAGTCCAGAAGTAATGGTGCGGGGGCGGGAAGGGAAGCCATTGTTGAATATTCTCTGGCTATGACTGGATAGGCAAGAGTGGAACTAGGCAACACGCTTAAGGACTTTGGAGATGGGGGTCAAGGATGCTTTTTTTGAGGAAAGGCCCGATGACAGCCCGATTTGAAAGGGAGGAATTCTGTACCTGAGGAGAAGGAAGCATTTACAAATCATCTAGCATGGAGACTAAGAAAGAGAAGTTGGGTGTTCAAACGTTTATTGGGAATATGTGGACAACAATGATACAAGTTCAGGGGGGGGGGAAGCTTGGTTTGGTGGGAATGGGGAAGGAGAAAATTGAGAAAGACAAATTAAAAATCAGGCAGGGTCCCCACTCATGTTTGTCGTCCTGTGACCTCTGCTGGAAAATGTATGTGTATGGACATCGGGTGAGAACAGAACAAAGCTGCCCAATGTCAGGGTACAAGATGGAATCATTCGTAAGGGTAAGGAGTTTTTGGTGGGGCTAAATACCATGGCTTTAATCTTCCCCATATTCTGTTGGAGGAAGATTCTGCCAACATGACTTGGCATCAGATAAGTAGTCTGATACAGCACAGGTAATTGAAGAGTTGAGGGAATTGATGGGAGAGGTAGAGTTGTGTGCATTACAGTGATCAGGGGTGAGGTGGATGAAAGAGGTTTAAGATATGGGGCAAGAAGCAACTGCATGGATGGCCTCACTTGAGGGAGTCCTTGAGGTACTTGAACTGAGTGTAAGTTTGTACAGAGAGCACTGACACACAATCCATTGTGCTGACATCCTTGTGCATACACTTTCCAGAAAGGCTCATTGGATCGTGATTTTGAGCAGGAACTCCGGCTGATTTCCCAACTTGGAGACATTAGTATCCTAACTATTGCCCCAACTGTGATCAGCTCACTCAGCAGGGATCAAATTTGGGAGCTTCCTGCTCTATGCAGCTCAGTATCACAACAGGCAATGCAGTTTTAAGCCAAGGCTTTTATGAAAGATTTGGATTTATATAGCACTTTTCACGGTCACTGAACGTCTCAAAGCACTTTACAGCCATTGAAGCCAATAAAGCCAATAAGAGGGCTCTGAATTGTTTTAGGCAGTGTCCTTTTTTTTCTTTCTAATTCTTTCTGGCAATCAATTACTTTAACAGTAATAAGCAAACAGTTGGTGTACAATTCTGACAGATGATCATAGCTCCTTCAAAAAGTGCAATTAAAACTCAACACTGGCAACTCTGGTGCTATCAAAGTGACAGCAGCACAAGCAGGAAGTGAAGAAGTTAACGATTACTGCAGTGCACCACACTGGAAATTCAGCTTGCTGGATTTCCCAATCATAGCTGTGCCATTAAGGAAGGGGGAGAAAAAAAAAAGAGAACTGACCCAGGCCATTCTTAACTTTTCAGTCACCGGTAATGTAGCAAGACTGACCAGTGCCTGGTATCTGGGCACGGGGAAAGAAAGACTTGCATTTATATGATGCCTTTCACAACCCAAGGACGTCCCAAAGCGCTTTACATCCAATGAGGTATTGTTGGGAGTGCAGTCACTGTTGTAATGTGGGAAACAGAAGCAGCCAATTTGCACACAGCAAGCTGCCACAAACAGCAATGTGACCTGAAAATGTGCTTTTTAGTGATCTTGATTTAGGGATAAATATTGACTAGGACACGGGGATAACTCCCCTACTCTTCTTCGAAACAGTGCCATGGGATCTTTTACATCCACCTGAGAGAGCAGACGAGGCCTCGGTTTAACGTCTCATCCGAACGACGGCACCTCCGCCAGTGCAGCGCTCCCTCAACACTGCACTTGAGTGTCAGCCTGGATTTTTGTGCTCAAGTCCCTGTAGTGGGACTTGAACCCACAACCTTCCGACTCGTGAATGGAATAGGAGAATATCCCAATGAAGTATAGCTCAACAACAGTCATGTCCTTCAGAGTGAAGGTCAGCCGCTCCCCACACACTCAGACTCAGGCCCGAGCCCAGGCCCCCGGACACACGGCAAACTGCACTCACCGCGCCCGGTGGTTTCCAGCGGACACACAAGCCGCGCACAGCGGCGCGGACAAAGCTGCTCATGGGCCCGACTGCAGCGAGACACGCCGGCTCAGCCCGGGGCCAAGCCCGGCCCGGCTGCCTGGCAACGGACGTTCCCCCCCCCCCCATCTCCGCCTGATTGATAGCAACTCCAGCCAATCACAGGGCGCGGCTCCTGATTCCATACGACCACAGCCAATCATAAACCACGACTCCAGATTCCGTACGCTTCCAGCCAATCACAGGGCACAGCTCCGAATTCAGTAGGTCCCAGCCAATCACGGGGCGCGGCTCAGGATGCTGTACGACTTCAGCCAATCAAGAGTCGCAGCCTGGGTGACGTACATCTAGTGAGCCAATCGGGAGGAAGGTGAAAGGTGGCGCTGGCAGGCAGGCACGAGGCTGCGTGTGAGGTGTGGAGCCATGGGAAAGCATCGGAAGATTAAAGCTGTCGACCCGTTTTACTCGGGGCCCAGGAAGCGGCAACAGGAGCAGCGGGACAGGTTGGGGAAAGGAGTGCTGTGTGACCCGTGTGTGCGGGACATTCCCCGTCCACACAGCGCTGCCCGCGGTCCACGGCTGGGGTAATGGGCCCCAGCCTACCCTGCTCGCAGGTATCCCGGGGCCCTGGCCACTGTTTGTCCCTCAACCAAACACCACTGCAACGGACAGATGATCTATCCCTCGCCTCTAAGTCAGAAGGTTGTGGGTTCAAGTCCCACTCCAGAAACTTGAGCACAACATCCAGGCTGACACTCCAGTGCAGTGATGCACTGTCTTTTGTATGAGACGTTAAACCACGGCTCCGTCTGCCCCTTGGGTGGATGTAAAAAATTCCATGGCACTATTTCGAAGAAGAGCAGGGGTGTCCTGGGCCAATATTTATACCTCATCAACATAACAAAAAAAACTGATGATCTGGTCATTAGCACATTGCTGCTTATGTGAGATTGTGCTGTGCACAAATAGGCTGTGTTTCCTACATTACACCAGTGATTACACTTCAAAAAGTACTTCATTGGCTGTAAAGTGCTCTTGTATGCCCAGTTGTTGTGGAAGGTGCTATATAAATGCAAGTCTGTCTTTGGTTGCTGTGTGGGGGATCTTGCTGTGCCCAAATGGGCTGCCACCTTTCCCTACATTACAACAGTGACCACACTGCACAAGTACTTCATTGGCTGTAAAATGCTTTGGGATGACTGAAGGTTGTGAAATGTGCATTATAAATGTGAGTCTCTTTTTTAAAATTGTATATTATTGATAAATCATTATACTGCTGCATATCCCAACCATTTCACCTGTAACTAATGTGGTCAGGTCAGTTAACTCTACCAACACTGTGGTGCCTTAACCCACTTGTCATTGAGAGTTACTTATGTTTTCACGATTTTACTGGTAAGAGTTGAAAGTTGGGCACTTGGTTGGAGGTTTCTGTAACCTCGTGAGCCAGGAATTATGAATATACCACTAAATATTGTACATTATACCACATTGTACATTAATGATTTAGACGAGGGGATTAAATGCAGTATCTCCAAATTTGCGGATGATACTAAGTTGGGTGGCAGTGTGAGCTGCGAGGAGGATGCTATTAGGCTGCAGAGTGACTTGGATAGGTTAGGTGAGTGGGCAAATGCATGGCAGATGAAGTATAATGTGGATAAATGTGAGGTTATCCACTTTGGTGGTAAAAACAGAGAGACAGACTATTATCTGAATGGTGACAGATTAGGAAAAGGGAAGGTGCAACGAGACCTGAGTGTCATGGTACATCAGTCATTGAAGGTTAGCATGCAGGTACAGCAGGCGGTTAAGAAAGCAAATGGCATGTTGGCCTTCATAGCGAGGGGATTTGAATACAGGGGCAGGGAGGTGTTGCTACAGTTGTACAGGGCCTGAGGAAGGACATTCTTGCTATTGAGGGAGTGCAGCGAAGGTTCACCAGACTGATTCCCGGGATGGCGGGACTGACCTATCAAGAAAGATTGGATCAACTGGGCTTGTATTCACTGGAGTTCAGAAGAATGAGAGGGGACCTCATAGAAACGTTTAAAATTCTGACGGGTTTAGACAGGTTAGATGCAGAAAGAATGTTCCCAATGTTGGGGAAGTCCAGAACCAGGGGTCACAGTCTGAGGATAAGGGGTAAGCCATTTAGGACCGAGATGAGGAGAAACATCTTCACCCAGAGAGTGGTGAACCTGTGGAATTCTCTACCACAGAAAGTAGTTGAGGCCAATTCACTAAATATATTCAAAAGGGAGTTAGATGAAGTCCTTACTACTCGGGGGATCAAGGGTTATGGTGAGAAAGCAGGAAGGGGATACTGAAGTTTCATGTTCAGCCATGAACTCATTGAATGGTGGTGCAGGCTAGAAGGGCTGAATGGCCTGCTCCTGCACCTATTTTCTATGTTTCTATGTTTCTATGTTTCTATGTTTCTATGTTTAAAATGGGGAGGTGATCTGCTTTGAAATTACATGAATGATAGTCATGGAGCATGTAGCAGTTGGCTGTGTTTGTGAGATAAAGTGGAACATATATCAAACCTTATGGTTAGCTGTGTTTTATTAATCAGCGCCATACTATGAAAGAATATAGCACCTTTCACAACCACCGGATGTCTCAAAGCACTTTACAGCCAATGAAGTACTTTTGGAGTGTAGTCACTGTTGTAATGTGGGAAACACACCAGCCAATTTGCGCACAGCTGGCCTCCACAAGTAGCAATGTGATAATGACCAGATAATCTGCTTTTGTTATGTTGATTGAGGGATAAATATTGGCCAGGACACCGGGGATAACTCCACTGCTCTAATTCGAAATAGTGCCATGGGATCTTTTACGTCTACCTGACTCCGAGCCGAGTGTGCTACCCACTGAGCCATAGCCTTCTATTCACTTGGAAGGAGTTTTACACCTGGCGTGGACACGATGGGCCGAAGGGGCCTCCTCCTGTGCTGTAAATTTCTATGATACCCATTATTATGAACTGAACTGAGACTAGTCATTTTTTCACTCAACAAATGCATTTACAAGCAGGGAGCGACCCCTTCATCTACAGCCTGGCTGGATTTGAACTTCAAATCCAGGTTATTGGGCAGAGTTTTAATTCTGCAGCAACCAGTTCCCAAATATCATTAAATAGGAGCAGGGATATGTCATGAAGCCCCTTAAGCCTGCTCTGCCATTCGTAAGATCATGGCTGATCGCGACCTTAACTTCACTTTCCTGCCCTATCCCCATATCCCTTAATTCCCCGAAAGTCCAAAAATCTATCGATCTCAGCCTTGAATATACTGAACAATTGAGCAGTCACAGCCTTCTGAGGTAGTGAATTGCAAAGATTTATAACCCTCTGAGTGAAGAAATTTCTCCTCATCTCAGTCCTAAATGGACCCCTTATCCTGAGACCATGCCCCCCCAGTAGTAGATTCTCCAGCCAGGGACATCATGAGGTTTTTAATGATTACTTTTACCTTCTCATTGCAATTTTTAGGGGAGTGGGTAGTTTGTTAAGGCAGAAGAATGAGGAGTCCAGCAATCATTAATTTCTCTGAGTCTCTGATCCCCAAATCACATAACTATCTTGAAGAGGTTTTTAACTCCTTGGTATCGTTGGCTTTTTCTTATAGGAAAAGACACAATTCATAACAATCAAGGACATTATTCGCAAGCTCTTGCAATCGTGGAACATGCATTACACATCAGTAAACATGCTCTTTTCACATGGTTGGGGCCACAGATTTGAGTTGTTGAAGGAGCTTGGGAGGAAAGAGGGAGTGAGCAGAGAGAATTGCTCTGGCAGTTAAAGTTTTCAACATGTTTGATGCTCGCTTTTAATTCTGTCCACTCGTGAAACAGGTTGTTGATAGATGAATACTAGATTTGGGGGCTAGGGAAGATAGAGAAAATGATCAAATCTAGAGTGAATTAATCATTATTTTACCTACTCTTGTTTTTAGAAGGAACATGTGAAAATGAATGGGCAGAAAAATGAATTTCAGAATATTTGTGTGTTTGGTAGCCTTGTTAATGTGTGATAAAATACTGTAAGTCAAAGATCATCTGACAATAATGTACTTTTAACTATAGTCAACCAAAGAAGAGTAATATGAAGCCCAAAAATCTTGATGAGCAGGAAATCCCATACAAAGTCCGTGAGATAATGAGGAGTAAAGAGAAAATGAGGAACCAGATGAATAAGCAGAAGAGAAAGGCTGGTAAAGTAGTCAGTTTATCATTGTTCCTTTAGAAGTTACTATTCACCAGACAATGGATACCGAGCCTGGGTCACGTGATTAGTACAGATCTTGTATCAGTTTGCTGAGATTTAATACGATGCACTCCGCTTACACTGGGTGCGGTTTGTCCCGACAAGTAGGACAAATCCCATCCGTGGAACCAGGTAACATGTATGGATGGGATTATTTCTGGACAAACCTCGTGGGCAACTGGAGCTGCTGTGGCTTTTTTTGCTCTACCCATTCTCCAGGCTGGGGAGGTGAATGCAGTCAGTTTATGAGCAATTTGAGGGTGGTATTGTGTTGGATAAAGTTTGTTTTCAAAGAAACTGAGTGAAGAAACGGCAGCCAGGGAGCGCTGTTGGAGCGGTTTGTTCTGTACCTTCTAGATCAATATTTATAATGCTGTGTCTTTCATTTAACGAGGAAATAAAGTAATTCAGTCATTCTCAAAGTTGTTGGGCCATTACGTCAGTGTGGGCAAATTTATTTATGGTTGTATTCAAAGGATTTATGTTGGGAGCTGTTGCTGCAGTGAGTGGAAATGCGGCTTGATCACAACTTCAGTCGAAGCGGAGATCCTAAAAGTGCAAACATATTACAGGTTGAACCTCCTTTATCCTGAACCCTTGGAACCGGGCCTGTTCTGGATAAGGGATTTTTCCAGATGAGGGGTGGTCACGTTAAATTGGATGGTACAGGTACTGAGCAAGGGGATATCGGGGCTGGCTGTCTTGGGGCTGGGAGTGCAGCAGAGAGATCATATTGGGGGGGTTGGGGGTGGGGGGTGGGGGGGGGAGCGATTGCAGGAGCCAGCAACGAGGAAGGACTTCAATTTGTTCATGTCGGAGTTTTGCGCATACGCCACTTAGTGGCCGGGAATGGTTCTGGGCGAGGGATGGTTCTGGATAAGGGAGGTTCAATCTGTATTTTAATATCTCCGAGAATGCCCAATACTAAAGGCTGAAGGGCACTGTCTGATTTCTGTTGTCCCCCCATTCTGGGCTCCACTGGCCTAGCTGATTCCCCGTTTGGCGTATATGATACAGTGGATAGCTGTTTATAGCAGACCAAACAACTGTACTAATTTGTCTCCTATACATACTTGCACTGTATATTATTGATAAATCTTTATACTACTGCACATCACCCCAACCATTCTAAACGCATAATGTCTTCTGATTCTGGTTTTGTGATCTGATTAGGTCCAGTGGTACCCTGCAAACCTACAGGCGCACAACCTTTTATGACAGACAACATTAATTGAAATCAGACCTGAACACACAGGTTTGTGTTCTTTTGGCACTTAACAGTCACTTTAGATAGGTCCGAGTGTATATTTTGCCTATTTAAAAATGCTGAGTGATATGGGTTGAATTATTTCTTTACATTTTTTTGAGTCAAAACAGAAATACATAACAATTTTTAGCAGCTTCACATTTATGTTTTACACTACAGTATTAGTATAACTTTGGGTGAGGGAGAAAAACAAATTCTGCTAATAGTCTTTTTCTTTACTAAACTGAACATAAAAATGATAGTACAGGGGAACAGTCTTAAGTTTTCCTTTTTGATTTTAACTCCTCTAAGTAGTTACATGTATGTTGCATTGTACCCACGCTATCTACTTGTCAGCTCAGCTGCTTAAAGACACCTAGTTATATTTTAATTCTAGTAATTTATCCAAGGATTTTATGTCCGGCCTTTGGTTGTTTTCTAATTGTAAGCTTTTTTTTGTCTAATTTTTCTCACTTCTTCTCTGAAGGCCCTAGTTTTTGCTGGTATATGTGTGCCAGCAACTCTACAATCATAGAATCGTTACAGTATAGAAGGAGGCCATTCGGTCCATCAAACCCGTGCCAGCCCTCTGCAAGAGCACTTCAGTTAGTCCCACTTCCCCATCCTTTCCCCGTAGCCTGGCAATTTGTTTTCCTTCAGCTACTTATCCAATTACTTTTTGAAAAGCCACAATTGAGTCTGCCTCTACCACCCTTTCAAGGATTCCAGATCCTAACCACTCGCTGCCTAAAAAAAGTTTTCCCTCATGTCGTTTTTGGTTCTTTTACCAATAACCTTAAATCTGTGTCCTCTGGTTCTTGACCCTTCCGCCAATGGGAACAGTTTCTCTCTATGAACACCTCTATCAAATCTCCTCTCCACCTTCTCTGCTCCAAGAAAAATAACCCCAGCTTCTCCAGTCTATCCACGTAACTGAAGTCCCTCATCCCTGGATCATTCTTGTGAATCTTTTCTGCACTCTCTCAAAGGCCTTCACATTCTTCCTAAAGTGCGGTGCGCAGAATTGGACACAATACTCCAGTTGAGGCCAAACCAGTATTTTATAAAGGTTCATCTTGTGTACTATATGCTTCTATTTATGAAGCCCAGGATCCCGTAACCTTTTTTAACTGCTTTTCCAACCTGTCCTGCCACCTTCAATGATTTGTGTACACATATACCCCCAGATTTCTCTGTTCGTGCATCCCCTTTAGGGTATTACCCTTTAGTTTATATTGCCTCTCCTCATTCATCCTACCAAAATGTATCACTTCGCACTTTTCTGCATTAAATTTCATCTGCCACGTGTCCGCCCATTTCACCAGCCTGTCTATATCCTCTTGAAGTCTATTACTATCCTCCTCACTGTTCACTATACTTCCAAGTTTTGTGTCATCTGCAGATTTTGAAATTGTGTGCTGTACACCCAAGTCCAAATCATTAATATACATCAAGAAAAGCAGTGATCCTAGTATCTACCCCTGGGGCACACCGCTGTATACCTTCCTCCAGTCCGAGTTCGATGGTTCTGGGCCAAACTAGCCCATTCTTGTGTAGAAAATTTATAAACTATACCTTTAAGTGGATAACCTGTAACAGAGTAAAGAGAAACACTGAATTAACTTTTTTTTTAAAACACCCAGCAAAGCCAGAGAAGAAGCCTGCTTCACTGGCCTCAGCTCTTCATGGAGACATACCAGTTCCAAAGTTTAAGAGGGGGAAAAGAGAGTCCGAGAAAGCCTATATTGAGCGTATGGAGCAGGAAACGCAGCACGTAATGTTCATGACCAGAAATCAACGGCCCCGTTGTCCTGAGATGGAGAACGAGGAGGAAGAAAAGAAAAGCAGTGTGAAATCCAAGTCTGAGAAAAAGAAAGAGTAAGTTCTATTACCTAATCTATGGGAAAGGGGCATGGGAGTGGGACTAGCTGAAGCGCTCTTGCCGAGAGCCGGCATGGGCTCAACGGGCCGAATAGCCTCCTCCTGTGCTGCAACCATTCTCTGATTCTACATACGGTATTATCTTGTGGGAACCTGACATTGATAGATAACTGCAGTTGCAATACTTTTCCCTTCTCTGCTGAAAGGAAAGGGAAGGGCATCTTTAAAAAAAAAGTAATTATGATTAGAAAGTTATAAATATATATGTATAATGTTCAGAGCACCTCAGTGCAAGTCAGCCTTCAGGGCAGTGCTAAAGCCTAGCCTATGGGCTAGAAATTTGTTTGGAGGCTTCCTAAGGTGCTAATGTCGCTAAATTTAGCGCCAGAAACTTTTTAGCAACGGACACAACAAAATTCAGTGTTTGTGCCCTGACAGTGGAGCAGAGCGCTAAGGGAGGTATTCCACACTTCTCTTAGGGCGCTAGGTCGGGTGTGTAACTGAATATCCTGCGCTAAAGAGCTGGCTTCAGTGTGCCCTAAGAGAGGCCTCCCTGAAACAAAAACCAAATGGGAACAAAAAAACATTCCCTATACATTACTCACCCCAAATAAAATTAAAACATAAAAAATATATCAATCGCACTTTACCTCATTCTTTCCCTTAGTGCCCCGGGCAGCTATGCACGCCAGCTTTATTTGCTTCCGTGTCGATACCAGGGCCGTTGCACACCGGTGCTATTCTCCCGGGCGATACTCCTCAGCATCACCGGTACTGGCACACTGAATTTGCTGAGAGGCGCTAACGCGGCTGCAAACCCTTTAGTGTCCCAAGCGAATTTCTCCCACTATATCTCCATGCAATATACAAATACAAATGGATAGCCGTTCTTTCTTTTGTCCCCCAACCCCCTTTGGGCTGGTAAAAAAGAACTTCAGCAATATTCCCAATAGCCACTGCTTAGGCCCAAGACCCATATCACCCACTTAATACATTGACTTTCCTCTGCTGAAAACTCAAGCCCCCTCAAAGTGAAATAATTGCAGAGACACTGCAGTATTTTTTCATCATAAGCGGTGAATGCTTTTTGATATTGTTCGTGCTGACGAATGTTCCAGGTTGGTCTGCGCTGGCTTAAAACCCAAGACCTAGGAGCAGAAGAACCACATGACGAGCCCCCTGCATCCATAGTGAGCCCTGACCTAATCATCTTTCCAGGCTGCATTGTTGCAAACTCTTTAAGGCAGGAGAGCTTGATCCGTGGGCACACAGTGTTGCTCCAGGAACATCAAGCCAGAACATGGAACTTCCTATTACCAAATTGCAGTTAAAGAAAAATGGTGAATGCGGTAACAACAGATATTTCTGGAGACCAAACACACATTGTGTGAAGCCGTGGGATTAAGATGTCTTAAACCATCACTATTGTGAGAAGTTATGCATTTTGTTAGTTAACTCTCACTTGTATCAAATAGGTTTGACAAGAAGAGGTTGGGAAGGTTTATTAGAAAGAAAGATGAAAGAAGGCAGGTGAAACTGGAGAAAGAAATGTTTACAGGTGAGTGACTGCAGCCCGAGGCCTGCTAGTATGGTGCCTCCTTGTTCTTGTTCTGGTGACGATGCTTTTTTGAACCGTTCCATTAATGCTGTCTGCAGACTGCCTGAACTGAGTCAGTAACACCGATATGAC